>NC_053389.1:405961921-406267921 GCF_905171765.1 Bufo bufo | reverse complement strand
TTATTTTGTTTTTAACCCTCAATTGATCACCTACTAAGCATTCTGTATTCAGAATGCTATTATTTTCCCTTATAACCATGTTATAAGGGAAAATAATATCTACACAACACCTAACCCAAGCCCAAACTTCTGTGAAGAAGTTCGGGTTTGGGTACCAAACATGCGTGATTTTTCTCACGCGATTGCAAAACGCATTACAATGTTTTGCACTCGCGCGGAAAAATCGCGGGTGTTCCCGCAACGCACCCGCACATTTTCCCGCAACGCCCGTGTGAAAGAGGCCTAAAAGGTGCCAGTAGAACGTACAATTTGTCCCGCAAAAAATATGCCCTCATAAGGCTATGTGAATGGAAAAATAAAAAAGTTAGGACTATGGGAAGGCGGGGAGCGAAAAACGAAAACGCCAAAAAGTAAAAATCACAGAATCCTCAAGGGGTTAATACTGAGTCTGACGCACGTCTGTGTCAAATAACAGATTAACTATGAATGCTGCAGCAGCTGAACAAGATGCACACAGTGATATATTAGACCTAAATCAAGGATCTTATAAATACATCCATAATCTAAGTAACCTAGACAGACAGGCCTTGACATCTTTATTAGAGAACAAAGAGCTCAGTATAAAACCAGCTGATAAAGGGGGAGCTTTAGTTGTGATGAATAGATCAGACTACATAAAAGAAATAAAATGACAATTACAGGACATACAGATTACCAAAACCTCACACACAATCCAACTAATACCATTGCCACTAAGGTTTAGAACACATTAAGACATTATGAAAAATTAGGTGTCAATGATAAGATTTTTTTTCCAATGATAATCCAGGAAGACCAGTATTTTAGGTCTTGCCCAAAGTCTACAAGCGTCTGGAAAATCCACCAGGCCGCCCAATAGTCGCCTCCTCTGACTTCTGTTACCTTTGTTAGTGTTATAAAAAAAATCCTCACACCTCAAGTAAAGGAGATGAAATCCTTCCTACTTGATACCACCTCTATTTTGTAGTTGATCAGATCTTTAGGGCCCGCCCATACCACTAGGAACATTCTTAGTGAAGTGACTTGTCCCTCTCTTTTCAGCAGCAACAAGTAGAAAATTCAGCACCACACCAATAAATGTAAAATCCATGGTCTTGTTATGAGTAAGGTTCTGAAACGCGTCAACCAGATAGCCTTGTACTGGGTCTGTCATAGCACATCTATACTACATTCCCTTTTTCTCACAAGCGCAATTAGATAAGTGTCTGGACCTGGAGGATAATCTTGATACTTCTTTACTATAGTTCTTTTGATATTCTTTTTTTTTTTTTTTTTTTTGAGAACATGTATTATTGTGGCTTCCTTTTATGTAACACCATCAGGTGTATTTTTCCTTAATTATACCTTAGCTTTTCTCCTTTTCATGGAATTTAATTTATGCAATACGGTTCAGCCTTAATGTTACATGTCAGATTATTTGGAATTTACCAACATATTCTGGATCCGATAAGATATGTCCATCACTATGACGCACATTCTTTCTATGTATTATAATGATTCAGCTATTTTGCTTGAGATACATCTGTATCTTTTTAATAATTACCATATTTTTCGCCCCATAAGACACACTTTTTCCCACCCAAAAAATGGGGGGGGGAAATGCCCCTGCGTCTTATGGGGCGAATGCTGACAGTTTAACATCGCAGTTTGTGATGTACGAGCGAGCGGGGGAGGGACTGGGAGGAGGAGCTGGGGGCCGGCAATTGCGGCGGGGCGGTGCAGTCACTGTACTATAGCCCCGCCCCGCCGCTCCAGTGCTGCACAAATATAAAATGTCTTATTCAATTAAAAGTTATTAAACATGCTCCCCAACTCCTAATAGTACCGTACATCCTAATAGCTTCTGTACAATGCCGGCAGGCAGGCGGCAGCGTAACTCCCTAATGTCACGTGCCTGCGCCGCCTACTTTATGAATGAAGCAGGCGGCGCAGGCAAGTGACGTCAGTGAGTGAAGCGCCGCCCGGCCTGCCTGCCTGCATTGTACAGAAGCTATTAGGATGTACGGTACTATTAGGAGTTGGGGGGCATGATAATTTTTAATTGAATAAGACATTTTATATTTGTATACTGGGGGGGCGGGGGGGATCTGTGGATAACATCCGTGGATGGCACAGTTAAGGGGTGGGGGTCTGTGGATGGCAATGTTATGGGCTGGGGGGGTCTGTGGATGGCACATATATAACAGTGCCATCCACAGATCCCCCCTGTAACAGTGCCATCCACAGATCCCCCCCTGTAACAGTGCCAGCCACAGATCCCCCCTGTAACAGTGCCAGCCACAGATCCCCCCTGTAACAGTGTCCGTCATCCACAGATCCCCCCATAACAGTGTCCGTCATCCACAGATCCCCCCATAAGTGTCCGTCATCCACAGATCCCCCCATAACAGTGTCCGTCATCCACAGATCCCCCCATAACCGTGTCCGTCATCCACAGATCCCTAGTAATAGTGCCATCCACAGATCACCATTAGTTCCAAACCCACCAAAAGCACACCTTTTGGTTAAAAATATATTTTTTCTTATTTTCCTCCCCAAAAACCTAGGTGCGTCTTATAGGGTGAAAAATACGGTATTAGGGATTATCAGCTTATCTATGTAGCATATGTATATTTTTTAATTGTTTGTATATTATGCTGTTATAGTTTGAAAAAGGACCCAATTGGACCGAAACATCACTTGTACAGACACATGTAAATAAAGCACATTTTGCACCCTGGAAAAATAAAATCGTTATGGCCCTTCAAACGCATGTTCACAAAAACATTATGTTGGAATTAAAGTGTTTTTGTACAAAAATAGAAAACCGAAAAAAAAAAAAAAAAAAAAAAGGGTATTGCTGTATGCTGAACTACTAATAGAATAATGTTTACATGTTTATACAGCATGGAGGAATAGCAAAGGGTGTAGTAATAAAAAAATATTCAATTCATTATATGTACTCTAAAACACAAAAACAGTTCATACAGAAAAAAGTAAAATAGTTATGGCTTTCACAATGTGGAGATTAAAAAACAGCAGTGTCTTTGCAGCCCCTGGTAGGCCGCATCTTTAACGGGGTACTAATGTCTGTAGTCTGTGACATGGGTATGGGGCCAGGGCCGGCCGGGAAGGGGGAGATGTGACACAATAGGGGGTAATGATGTGATCATGATGTGACACAAAGGGGGTGATGTGACATGGAGGGGGAGAAATGTGACATTGAGGTGGTGAAATGTGACAAGGAGGGGGAGAAATATGACATGGAGGGCTGATGTAACATAGGTGATTTGACATGGAGGGGGAGAAATGTGACATTGAGGCCTTGAGGGGGAGAAATGTGACATGGAGGGGCTGAAATGTAACATGGGGGAGAAATGTCACATGGGGTGATGTGACAGAGGGGATTATGTAAAAAGGAGAGGGAGAAATGTGACAGGGAGGGGGAGAAATCTGACATGGGGGGTTGATGGCTTACATGGGGGGCTGGTGGCTGAAATGGGGGCTAATGGCTGACATGGGGGCATGATGGCTGACATCGGGGGCTGATGTCTCACATGGGGTCTGATCTGAGGCATTGGGGGTCTGATTAACATTGGGGGTCTGATTGCTGGTCTGACCTGAGGTGTAATGGAAAATATTTTTTTCTTATTATCCTCCTCTAAAACCTAGGTGCGTCTTAGAGGGCGAAAAATACAGTCCTCAAACCAGCGATTGTCTGAAGCAGAGAGAAGATACCAGGGCCACACAGAGGAGAAGCCAGCTGCTGCAGACGGGATCAGGGCCAGGTGACAGGTCTGTGCTATAGGCAATGCGCCGCACAGACCTTTCACGTACCAGTAGGAGGAGCGCCCGGCCGCTCACAGACATCGCAGCTCGCAGGTAAGTATAATGCTTCTAAAAATTGCTAAGTAACCATGGCAACCAGGACTGCATTAGCGTCCTGGTTGCCATGGTTACCGATCGGAGCCCCAGCGATTAAACTGGGACTCCGATCGGAACTCTCCACTGCCACCAATGATGGGGGAACGTGATTTTAACTAGGGGGGGGAGAGGTGAGGCCGCACTGGCCACCAATGATGGGGGATTCGAAACGTGATTTTAACAAGGGGGGGAGATGTGAGGCCGCACTGGCCACCAATGATGGGGGATTCGGAACGTGATTTTAACAAGGGGGGGGAGATGTGAGGCCGCACTGGCCACCAATGATGGGGGATTCGGAACGTGATTTTAACAAGGGGGGGGAAATGTGAGGCCGCACTGGCCACCAATGATGGGGGATTCGAAACGTGATTTTAACAAGGGGGGGAGATGTGAGGCCGCACTGGCCACCAATGATGAGGGATTCGGAACGTGATTTTAACTGGGGGGGGAGAGCGGAGGCCGCACTGGCCACCAATGAATATAATATTGGGGAGGGAGGGGGTCTGCCCCCTCCTGCCTGGCAGCACCTGATCTCTTACAGGGGGCTATGATGCGCACAATTAACCCTTTAGGTGCGGCACCTGAGGGGTTAATTGTGCGGATCACAGCCCCCTGTAAAAGATCGGGTGCTGCCAGGCAGCAGGGGGCAGTCATGTACACAGTTCGTAGGATATTCTAATTTGAAGCGTCCCCATCACCATGGGAACGCCTCTGTGTTAGAATATACTGTCGGATCTGAGTTTCACGATCTAACTCAAATCCGATGGTATATTCTAACATAGAGGCGTTCCCATGGTGATGGGGACGCTTCAAGTTAAAATATACCATCAGATTGGAGAAATATCCGATGGTATATTAACTCCTGACTTTACATTGAAAGTCAATGGGGGACGGATCCGTTTGCAATTGCACCATATTGTGTCAACATCAAACGGATCCGTCCACATTGACTTGCATTGTAAGTCAGGACGGATCCGTTTGGCTCCGCACGGCCAGGCGGACACCAAAACGACTTTTTTTTTCATGTCCGTGGATCCTCCAAAAATCAAGGAAGACCCACGGATGAAAAAACGGTCACGCATCACGGACCAGAGGAACCCCGTTTTGCGGACCGTGAAAAAATACTGTCATGTGCATGAGGCCTAAGGGTGGTGGCCATATTCACTGAAGTGCATTCTGGGAACACTTCATTCCTCTTTATAGTGACATACAATAGGAAAAAATATTCCAGCTCACCTAACTGGTCTGCATGTAATCCCGGCTCCAGAGGCCCTAGGGAAGTGTTCCCGTGGCAGGCAGAAAATAGAAAAGGAAGGGTCCCGGAGACAAATAATATCCTCTTTCAGCTCTTCTTTATTGGTTATGGACATCAACAGACATGACCATCAGTTGCACGGCAAGATTGACGCGTTTCGGGTGAGTACCCTTAGTCGTAACAAATTGCTAACTGTGGCCCCTCAATATAAAGGGGTTGAAAGCACTCCTCCTAGGTGTGGTGCAACGGATGTTGCTTGAAACCGGTTCCTCCCCATTTGAGGAGGAGTGCTTTCAACCCCTTTATATTGAGGGGCCACAGTTAGCAATTTGTTACGACTAAGGGTACTCACCCGAAACGCGTCAATCTTGCCGTGCAACTGATGGTCATGTCTGTTGATGTCCATAACCAATAAAGAAGAGCTGAAAGAGGATATTATTTGTCTCCGGGACCCTTCCTTTTCTATTTTCTGACATACAATAGACCTGAATTTAATTGGCACAAACATTTGCTTACTTACATCCTCTCCAGATTAATGCAGAACCTGATTAAGGCTACTTTCACACTAGCGTTCAGGGCTCCGCTTGTGAGTTTCGTTTGAAGGGGCTCACAAGCGGCCCCGAACGGATCCGTCCAGCCCTAATGCATTCTGAATGGATGCGGATCCGCTTAGAATGCATCAGTCTGGCTCCGTTTGTCCTCCGCTCCGCTCAGCAGGCGGACACCTGAACGCAGCTTGCAGCGTTCAGGTGTCCGCCTGGCCGTGCGGAGGCAAACGGATCCGTCCAGACTTACAATGTAAGTCAATGGGGACGGATCCGTTTGAAGTTGACACAGTATGGCTCAATTTTCAAACTGATTCGTCTCCCATTGACTTTCAATGTAAAGTCCAAACGGATCTGTTTGCATTATCATGAACAAAAAAAATTTTTTTTTTTTTTTTTGTTCATGGTAATGCAAACGGATCCGTTCTGAACGGATCTAAGCGTTTGCATTATAGGTGCGGATCCGTCTGGGCACATACCAGACGGATCCGACCTAAACGCAAGTGTGAAAGTAGCCTAAAGGGCGTTGGTTCTTTAGTGTTTTAAATGTAATAACTCAATGTAATAATCAAGTTAAAAACAAACAAATGCCTATACGCAACACACATGTTAAAGCCTAACTCCATTAAAGTGGTTGTCCCACAAAAAACATCCCCTATCCATAGGGACTGCCAGAGATAGCCAACTACAGCCCTCAGCTGTCTCCAACAGTCAAACAGACTGTGAATGGAGTGGCAATGTACATATGTGACTGTTGCTCCAATTTGTTTTGCACCAGAGACTTTAACTATTCCCCTGGGTAAACTCCTGAGAGTTATGCTGGGTCAGGTTACATTTTTGTAATTCCATGTAAAAATAGATTTAGTAATATGTAGAGGATACGGTCGGCACTGCTGTAGGTGTGGGATTTAATTTGGTGCTGCACTGATCGAATGTGAGTAGTGGTGGTGCTCAGCATAAAAAACAAGTAGTATTTGCAACAAAGGAGAGAAAAGAAAAAAGAATGCGGCACTCACCCAAAAATGTAGCTTGAAAAGAAGAGGGATTCAGTGGCACTCACCATTGGTTGCATTCCTTCTTTATTGACTCCATGGTTAGGATAAAAAGTGCAGGAACATCATTGGCAGTGGACGGACAAATGTATATGCAGTGCAAAAAGATATGTGGCGACGGCCATTTCGCGCTTACAGCGCTTCGTTGGGCCAGCACAAAGCGCTGTAAGTGTGAAACGGCTGTCGCCACATATCTTTTTGCACTGCATATACGTTTGTCCGTCCACTGCCAATGATGTTCCTGCACTTTTTATCCTAACCATGGAGTCAATAAAGAAGGAATGCAACTAATGGTGAGGGCCACTGAATCCCTCTTCTTTTCAAGCTACATATGTTTGACATCTGTGACAGGGTGTCACAATGTTTTGCAGAGAAAGTGCTGGATGGTGTGTACATTGCACTAAGTTTCCGGCACTTCATGTGTTAAAAGGCTCAAGGAAGGTTTGGTTTTCTTTGTATCCAGAAGCTTCCTGGGAAAAAGAAAACCAGTTTAGGGTCCTGGAGCCGGTCAGGGAAGAGTTTGGTGGGTTCCCTGACCACCCGGGGCCAGTCTGGGTTTTACCTGCCTGGGGGACTGCTCACACAGATGTACTAATTAAGTCAGCAGCCCTGACCCAGGAGCTCTCTCTCTCTCTGGGAGTCTGGGCAGTCTGTTTGAGAAGCTGCAAGACTAGGAGCTCTGAGAGCGGTTGGCTTCTCCACCTAACTACTGAACTGTAAGTTGCTCTGTTTTCTCCTTGAAAATGCTCTTTGTGTTTTGTGTTATGAGTTTAGCTAGGGCTGCCGAGTGATAGGCAGGAACCAGACTGCTATTGTTATTTTGGTTTTTGTTTGTTATTTTGAGAAACTTGCAAAATAAATTAGCAACAGTGTGACGCACAAGCTACAAAGGTGTCGATTGTTCCTGTTTCTGCCCAAAACAACCCCGCAGGAAGGTGTAACAGTTCACAAATTGGTGTTGGATGCGGGCAGACTGATCCCTGCCAGATACCATCCATCTAGCAACTTGAATTGTATTTCATCTTATCACCCAATACGATGGAAGACCTGGTGTTGAGGTTGGCACAAGCCTGTGCAACCCAACAAGAAGCAAATGCAGTCCAGCGAGAGACTAATGCCAGATATGAAAAAGCTTTGGCGGCACAAGCTGAAGCTGCTAGGAAAGACAGAGAAACTCTTACAGAGGTTCTGCAGCAGCTGGCGAATACGCGTCAGGATCGACCTAGCAATAGTGGGTTGATCAAAGCAAGCCACTTTCTTCAGAAAATTACCCCACACGATGATGTGGAAGCGTTTCTGAATATGTTTGAACGTACCGCAGATAGGGAGGCGTGGCCTAAGAATCAGTGGGCAGGGTTGGTTGCTCCGTTTCTAACGGGTGACTCTAAGAAAGCGTATTTCGATTTGTCTGCTGAGGATGCCCAGGAATACGAGAAGCTAAAGCTAGAAATTCTCTGCCGTTTGGGTGTCACTCCTGCTGTGCGGGCCCAACAAGTGCACCGCTGGAATTACCAATCTAATAAGTCTCCCAGGTCACAGATGCATGACCTCATTTATCTGGTACAAAAGTGGTTGCAACCTGAGATACTCACGGCACCCCAGATTGTCGAAAGAGTCACAATGGATCGCTTCCTGACAGCGCTGCTGTATGAATTAAGAAAATGGGTCAGTCACGCCGATCCAAAGTCTGCCAATGAGTTAGTTGAGATGGTTGAACGCTACCTCACAGCAGAGGGGTTTTTGGCAGGGGGGTCTGACCCCGAGAACTTGCCTGTAAAGCGGCGTCTGCCCGCAGTGGCGGGGAGAGGCGCCTCAACCTTAAATGCTGATCATGGTTTGAAAACGTGGGTGAAGACCAACATGGATACTAGGCTGCTGAAAGAGACCCTACCAGGCTCCGGGGTCCAGTGCTGGAGGTGCAAAGCCCGGGGGCATGTGGCTGCTAAATGTCCTGACGTCCCAGTACCTATGGTGTGTGGAGCCGCTCGGCGCCTTTCCTTCTTTGCTCATCCAGCGTGTCTGACATCTGCGCTGGCTCACATGGCACAGGTCAAAGTGGGTGGAAGGGGTGTCCAGGCCTTGCTGGATTCTGGGAGCCTCGTTACACTTGTACATTCAGACCTGGTAGCTCCAGGCCAGCTGAAAAACTAGTGCATGGGTGTTGTGTGCATACATGGTGATGCAAAAAGTTATGGTACAGCGGTGGTCCCCATTGAGACTCAGTTTGGTGTGACATCCCATGAGGTTGGAGTATCTAAATCCCTGATGCATAGTGTCATACTAGGGCGGGACTTTCCTTTTGTTCTGGGACCTGTGGGCGGTCGAGTTTCCACCTCAAGTTTCCCTAAGTGTGAGGGATGAAACTCCGGCTAGCCTGCCTAACTTTGGGGATTCCGGTTCTGAAGTACCAGCCAGTGGACTGGCCCCAGTTGAGCCTGACCAGTTCCCCTTCTCTGTGCTAGTGGGGGAATCCGAGAGACCTCAAGAGTCTGTGGAAGAGTTACCTGTGCCAGAAATAAACTGCTCTCAAGATAACTTTGGCACATCCCAACTGAGGGACACAACGTTAGCTCATGCTTGGGAAAATGTGGCTGTGGTTAATGAGGTTGACCACAGTACGGGCTTGGAGAAGGTGTACCCTCACTTTTCTGTCAACCATGATCTTCTCTATCGTGTTGATAATATAAGGGGTGAAGTCGTAGAGCAACTAGTTGTTCCCAAATCGCATAGGAAAGTGGTACTTGACCTGGCTCATAGAAACCCCATGGGAGGACACCTGGCAGCTGAGAAAACGTAGCAACGGGTACTCCAGAGGTTTTTTTGGCCTGGCTTATTTGCAGAAATCAAACGATTCTGTGCGTCTTGCCCAGAATGTCAGTTGACGTCCCCTGCGCCTCATTACCGGGGACCCTTGGTACCATTACCCATCATTGAGGTACCTTTTCACCGGATTGCAATGGATTTGGTGGGGCCCCTGGTGAAGTCTGCTAAGGGACATCAATACATTCTTGTGGTTTTAGACTATGCCACTAGGTATCCCGAGGTGGTTCCTCTGCGGAACACGTCAGCTAAAACAAATGCCCGGGAGCTGTTTCATATGTTTGCTAGAACGGGCATTCCCAAAGAGATCCTGACGGATCAAGGAACACCTTTTATGTCAAATGTAATGAAAGGTTTGTGTAAGCTGCTGGGTATAAAACAGTTAAGGACATCTGTCTATCACCCTCAAACTGATGGGTTGGTTGAGCTCTTCAACAAAACCCTCAAGAGAATGTTAAAAAGGGTCGTTGAGGCAGACGGGAGAGATTGGGATTGCCTGCTCCCCTACTTGATGTTTGCTGTTTGTGAGGTGCCTCAGTCGTCTACTGGGTTTTCCCCGTTTGAGCTTTTGTATGGGCGACACCCCTGGGGGCTTTTGGATATTGCAAAGGAGTCGTGGGAAGAGGAGCCCTCTCCCCACCACTCCGTGGTGGAACATGTTCTACAGATGCAGGATCGCATCACAGCTGTAATGCCCATAGTACAAGAACATATGAGACAGGCTCAAGAGGCCCAAAGTCGGGGAGCCAGACTCAGGGATTTTCAGCCGGGTGGCCGGGTCCTGGTTCTGGTTCCCACCGCGGAAAGTAAATTCCTAGCGAAATGGCAAGGGCCCTATGAGGTTGTAGAGAAAATAGGGGATGTGAATTATAAAGTCCACCAACCTGACAAACGAAAAAAAATGCAAATCTATCATGTCAATTTAATAAATGCCTGGAAGGAACCATTAGTTTCTATGGCGGCTGAGCCTCTCAGCCCTACACTTCAGGGGGGAGTTACTGAGATGAAGGTCTCGGAGACTTTGTCAAGGGCACAAGCCCAAGAGGTAAAGGAATTGTAACGGGGTTCCGAAGGTGCACTCGGTCCCCCATTACCCGCAGACCTGTTGCTTAGCTTTGGGAATGAGGATCTGTGTTTGACCTCATTCCCAGGGCGGCGTTACTAGCTGGGTGGCTCCCTGCTCCTAAGTCTGCCTTGAGCGCCGGGCTGATCACTCGGTGCTCGACTGGTTGGTCTGTCGGTCATGTGACGCTGGCCACGTCACATGACCCTCACTCCCCACTATAAATACAGGCAGCCTGCTGGCCACAGGTTGCCTGTTAATTTAGGTTCCACCTGTGATTTGGTCTTTCCTGGCGTACTTACCTCCTGCTGAATTCCTGACGATCCTCTGCCTGCTCCTTGTGTACTTTGCTGCTCTCCTGGTATTTATGACCCCGGCTTCTCCTGACAATTCTCTGCTCGCTCCCTTTGTACTTTGTAGCTTTCCTGGTATTGACTCGGTCCGTTCACGTCCTGTTGTTTGTCTGTCTGTCATCCCTGCACTTATTCTAAGTTAGGGATTGCCGTCCAGTTGTCCCCTGTCATTAGGACTCGCGAGGCAAGTAGGCAGGGTCAGGGGTAAGGGTGGAGCGCAGTGGTCACTTCCCTTCCCCCTGTGTGTGTGTGTACGCGACCGTTACAGGAATTCCTCCTTAGAAATGCTGATGTGTTTTCAGAGTGGCCAGGTTGCACTCATGTAATTAAGCATGATATTGTTACAGATCCACAAGCTCGGGTTCGCTTGAAGCCATATCTCATTCCTGAAGCCCGCAGACAAACAGTAGCCGGTGAGATCCAGAGAATGTTGGAGCTAGGTGCTATTGAGCCATCCCATAGTGATTGGAGTAGCCCTGTGGTATTGGTACCAAAACCGGATGGGTCCTTGCGGTTTTGCAACGACTTTCGCAAATTAAACGAGATTTCAAAGTTTGACGCTTATCCCATGCCACGGGTGGATGAGTTGATAGAAAGGTTAGGTCCAGCCAGGTACATTACCACCCTGGATCTAACCAGAGGTTATTGGCAGATTCCACTTACTTCAACGGCTAGGGAAAAGACAGCATTTTCTACTCCACAGGGCCTGTTCCAGTATGTGAGAATGCCATTTGGGCTTCATGGGGCCCCTGCCACCTTTCAGAGGTTGATGGATGAAGTCCTCAGGCCACACCGGCACTTCGCGTCGGCCTACCTTGACGACGTGGTGATATTCAGCTCGGACTGGGAAAGTCATCTTCCCAAGGTCCAAGCGGTGGTAAACTCAATTCGGCAGGCTGGTCTGATGGACAATCCCAAGAAGTGTGCCCTGGGCCTTGAAGAGGCACGATACCTAGAGTACATTATTGGTAAAGGCTTCATCAAGCATCAGGCTCAAAAGGTACAGGCAATTAAGGAGTTGCCTCAACCTTGCACAAAAAAACAGGTGAGGACGTTTCTGGGCATGGTAGGGTATTACCAGAGGTTTATTCCAGATTTTGCCACCATAGCTGCTCCACTTACGGACCTAATCAAGGGCAAAAGCTCAGGGGGAATTTCTTGGAACAAAGATGCTGAGGTTGCGTTCTGTAAACTCAAGGAGGTGTTATGCAGTAGGCCAGTTTTGATCGCTCCTGAGTTCAAAAAAAAGTTTGTTGTTCAAACAGATGCTTCCAATGTGGGCCTAGGGGCTGTGTTGTCACAGTTGGTACATGGAGAAGAACACCCAGTGATATATTTGAGTAGGAAGCTAACCCCGGCTGAGAAAAACTATAGTTGTGTGGAGCGCGAGTGTTTGGCCATCAAGTGGGCTTTAGAGACTCTGCGATACTATCTGCTCGGCCGTCAATTTCAGTTAGTGACAGATCACTCCCCTCTTACCTGGATGTCACGGGCCAAAGATCATAATGCAAGGGTGACCCGCTGGTTCCTGTCACTACAGAAATATAATTTCTCAGAGCAGGAAAGCTGCAGGCCAATGCTGACGCTCTCTCCCGAACTCATTGTATGTTCTCGGAAAGTGTCCGTACTCACAGGTTCGAACAGAGAGAGGGGGTATGTGACAGGGTGTCACAATGTTTTGCAGAGAAAGTGCTGGATGGTGTGTACATTGCAAGTTTCCGGCACTTCATGTGTTAAAAGGCTCCAGGAAGGTTTGGTTTTCTTTGTATTCAGAAGCTTCCTGGGAAAAAGCAAGCCAGTTTAGGGTCCTGGAGCCGGTCAGGGAAGAGTTGGGTGGGTTCCCTGACCACCCGGGGCCAGTCCGGGTTTTACCTGCCTGGGGGACTGCTCACACAGATGTACTAATTAAGTCAGCAGCCCTGACCCAGGAGCTCTCTCTCTCTGGGAGTCTGGGCAGTCTGTTTGAGAAGCTGCAAGACTAGGAGCTCTGAGAGCGGTTGGCTTCTCCACCTAACTACTGAACTGTAAGTTGCTCTGTTTTCTCCTTGAAAATGCTCTTTGTGTTTTGTGTTATGAGTTTAGCTAGGGCTGCCGAGTGAGATAGGCAGGAGCCAGACGGCTATTGTTATTTTGGTTTTTGTTTGTTATTTTGAGCAACTTGAAAAATAAATTAGCAACAGTGTGAAGCACAAGCTACAAAGGTGTCGATTGTTCCTGTTTGTGCCCAAAACAACCCCGCAGGAAGGTGTAACAGTTCACACATCGTATACAGTCTACACAGAGTTGAGCACCGCCAGGCTGCAATATTATACAGTTGCAAGAAAAAGTAAGTGAACCCTTTGGAATAATATGGATTTCTGCACAAATTGGTCATAAAATGTCACAACAATAGACAATCACAGTCTGCTTAAACTAATAACACACAAAGAATTAAATGTTACCATATTTTTATTGAACACACCATGTAAACATTCACAGTGCAGGTGGAAAAAGTATGTGAACCCTTGGATTTAATAACTGGTTAAACCTCCTTTGGCAGCAATAACTTGTAGTTGCAGATCTGACGTGCACAACGGTCAGGAGTAATTCTTGACCATTCCTCTTTACAAAACTGTTTCAGTTCAGCAATTTTCTTGGGATGTCTGGTGTGAATCGCTTTCTTGAGGTCATGCCACAGCATCTCAATCGGGTTGAGGTCAGGACTCTGACTGGGCCACTCCAGAAGGCGTATTTCCTTCTGTTTAAGCCATTCTGTTGTTGATTTACTTCTATGCTTTGGGTCGTTGTCCTGTTGCAACACCCATCTTCTGTTGAGCTTCAGCTGGTGGACAGATGGCCTTAAGTTCTCCTGCAAAATGTCTTGATAAACTTGGGAATTCATTTTTCCTTCGATGATAGCAATCCGTCCAGGCCCTGACACAGCAAAGCAGCCCCAAACCATGATGCCCCCACCACCATACTTCACAGTTGGGATGATGTTTTGATGTTGTGTGCTATGCCTCTTTTTCTCCACACATAGTACATAAGTACATAAGGCCGAAAAAAGACATTTGTCCATCCAGTTCGGCCTGTCATCCTGCAAGTTGATCCAGAGGAAGGCAAAAAAAAATTTGTGAGGTAGAAGCCAATTTTCCCCACTTTAGGGGATAAAAAATTCCTTCCCCAATCAGAATATCTCCCTGGATCAACGACCCCTCTCTAGTAGCTATAGCCTGTAATATTATTACACTCCAGAAATACATCCAGGCCCCTCTTGAACTCTTTTAGTGAACTCACCATCACCACCTCCTCAGGCAGAGAGTTCCATAGTCTCACTGCTCTTACCGTAAAGAATCCTTTTCTATGTTTGTGTACAAACCTTCTTTCCTCCAAACGCAAAGGATGTCCCCTCGTCACAGTCACAGTCCTGGGGATAAATAGATGATGGGATAGATGTCTGTACTGACCCCTGATATATTTATACATAGTAATTAGATCTCCCCTCAGTCGTCTTTTTTCTAACGTGAATAACCCTAATTTTGATAATCTTTCAGGGTACTGTAGTTGCCCCATTCCAGTCATTACTTTAGTTGCCCTCCTCTGGACCCTCTCCAGCTCTGCTATGTCTGCCTTGTTCACTGGAGCCCAGAACTGTACACAGTACTCCATGTGTGGTCTGACTAATGATTTAGTAAAGTAGTAGGAATATGTTCTCATCATGGGCATCGATGCCCCTTTTGATGCAACCCATTATCTTATTGGCCTTGGCAGCAGCTGCCGGACACTGTTTTTTGCAGCTTAGTTTGCTGTTTATTAATATTCCTAGATCCTTTTCCATGTCAGTGTTACCGAGTGTTTTACCATTTAGTATGTACGGGTGACTTGCATTATTCCTTCCCATGTGCATAACTTTACATTTGTCAGTGTTAAACCTCATCTGCCACTTATCTGCCCAAACCTCCAATCTATCCAGATCCCTCTGTAGTAGCATACTGTCCTCTTCAGTGTTAATTACTTTACACAGTTTAGTGTCTTCTGTGAAAATTGATATTTTACTATGCAAGCCTTCTACAAGATCATTAATAAATATATTGAAGAGAATAGGGCCCAATACTGACCCCTGAGGTACTCCACTAGTGACAATGACCCAATCTGAGTATGGACCGTTAATAGCCACCCTCTGTTTTCTATCATTGAGCCAGTTACTTACCCACTTACAGACGTTTTCTCCCAGTCCGAGCATTCTCATTTTTTATACTAACCTTTTATGTGGTACAGTGTCAAATGCTTTGGAGAAGTCCAGATACACGACATCCATTGATTCGCCGCTGTCAAGTCTAGAACTTACATCCTCATAGAAACTGATTAAATTAGTTTGACATGACCGATCCCTCACGAAGCCATGCTGATATGGCGTTATTTGCTTATTTCCGTTAAGATGCTCTAACATAGCATCTCTCAGAAAACCTTCAAACAGTTTACTCACAACAGATGTTAAACATACCGGCCTATAGTTTCCAGGCTTTGTTTTTGGACCCTTTTTGAATATTGGCACCACATTTGCCATGCGCCAATCTTGTGGGACATTCCCTGTCAGTATAGAATCTGCAAATATCAGAAATAAGGGTCTGGCTATGGCATTACTTAATTCCCTTAGGATACGGGGGTGTATGCCATCCGGTCCTGGCGATTTGTCTATTTTAATCTTTTTAAGTCGCTGTTGTACTTCTTCCTGGGTCAGACAGGACACTTTTAATGGGGAATTTATTTCAACATTCAGCATTTCATCTGACAGTTTATTTTCCTCAGTGAATACATTGGAGAGAAAAAATATTTAACAGCTTTGCTTTCTCCTCGTCGCTCTCTGCGACTCCCCCCTCTTTACTCTTTAAAGGGCCGACACCTTCAGATTTATACTTTTTAACATTTATATAATTGAAGAACATTTTAGGGTTAGTTTTACTCTCTTTGGCAATTAATCTCTCGGTCTCTAGTTTGGCCGCTTTTATTTGTTTTTTACATGTTCTATTTTTTTCCTTATAGTTTTTCAGTGCTTCCGTGCTACCCTCCTGTTTTAGTGTTTTATATGCTTTCTTTTTGTCATTTATTGCTTTCTTTACAGTTCTGTTTATCCACATTGGTTTCTTTTTGTTCCTTAACCTTTTATTCCCATACGGTATGTACCTCTCACAATGAGCTTTTAGGGTGCTTTTAAAGATATCCCATTTTGTGGCTGTATTTTTTATTTGTGAGGACTTTATCCCATTTAGTTAGGCCTATGGCCTCTCTTAGTTGGCTAAATTTAGCTTTTTTGAAGTTTGGTATTTTTTTTCCTCCCTGTAGAAACGCTCTTTTGAATGATAATTGGAAGGTTATTATTTTATGGTCACTATTTCCCAGGTGTCCCCCAACCTGCACTTCTGTTGTCCTGTCAGGTCTATTGGTTAATACTAAGTCCAGTATGGCCGTCCCTCTAGTTGGGTCCTGAACCAGTTGGAAAAGGTAATTGTCTTTGGTTATTGCCAAGAACCTGTTTCCTTTAGGAGATATACAAGTTTCAGTTTCCCAGTCTATATCTGGGTAGTTGAAGTCCCCCATAATAACCACCTCATTATGATTTGCCGTCTTGTCTATCTCGTTTAGTAGTAGATTTTCTGTGGACTGTTATATTAGGTGGTTTATAGTAAACTCCTATTAGTAATTTATTATTGTTTTTAGCTCCATGTATTTCTACCCACAGTGACTCCACATGTTCATGTCCCTCACTTATATCTTCTTGGACTGTGGGATTTAGACAGGACTTTACATAAAGGCAGAACCCTCCCCCTCTCCGGTTTTGACGATCCTTTCTAAACAGACTGTAACCTTGTACATTAACTGCCCAGTCATAGCGATCATTCAGCCATGTCTCAGTTATTCCCACTATGTCATAGTCCTCCTCACACATCACTAATTCCAATTCACCAGTTTTATTAGTCAGGCTTCTGGCATTAGTATACATACATTTGAGAGGTTTATGTATATTTTTTACCCTACACCTTTCTTTCTGAACTGTTCTAGTCCCTCCTTCCATTCCTCCCCCAGTCCCACTACCTTGCCCCCGGTCTCTATCTGCACTATCTTCCCATCCTGTAATGTAATTTCCCTCCCCCCAGTCCCTAGTTTAAACACTCCTCCAACCTTCTAGCCATCTTCTTCCCCAACACAGCTGCCCCTTCCCCATTGAGGAGCAGCCCGTCCCTACGATAGAGCCTGTAGCCGATAGAGAAGTCGGCCCAGTTCTCCAGGAACCCAAACCCCTCCTTCCTACACCAGTTTTTGAGCCACTTGTTAATTTCCCTAATCTCCTGCTGCCTTTCTTGTGTGGCCCGTGGTACAGGTCGTATTTCGGAAAATACTACCTTTGAGGTCCTTGCCCTAAGCTTTTGACCTAAATCCCTGAATTCATTTTTAAGCACTCTCCACCTACCCCTAACTTTGTCATTGGTTCCGATATGGACCATGACCGCTGGATCTTCTCCAGCCCCTCCCAGTAATCTGTCAACCCGATCCGCGATGTGTCGAACTCTAGCGCCAGGAAGACAGCACACTGTTCGGCGATCACGGTCTTTGTGACAGATTTCCCTATCTGTTCCCCTAATAATTGAGTCTCCCACTACCAGCACCTGTCTGGCCTGCCCTGCTCTCCTGGTCCCCTGCTTACCGGAGCTGACATTCCCCTGACTGGCAGAGGAAGTGTCCGGCTGTGGCAGTGCCGTCCCTGGACTGATATCCCCCTCATCTGCCAAATGTGCAAACTTGTTGGGGTGTGTCAGATCAGGGCTAGCCTCCCTGGCACTCTTCCCTCTACCCCGCTTTCTAACAGTTACCCAGCTAGCTACCTCACTTTCCTCAGCCTCCTCTCTGTTTCCCTCCCCCTCATCTACCCCAAAGAGTGCTTGCTCGGTGAGAAGCAAACTCTTTTGCAAATTGTCAATGCCTCTCAGTGTTGCAACTTGCCCATTTAGAGACTCGATTTGCGATTCCAAACGGGTAATTTGCTCACATCTTGAACAAAGATATACACCCTTGAACGGCTGTTCCAGGACTGCATACATCATGCAAGATGTGCACTGGACTGCGTTGTCAATTGTGCAACACATACTAAATGGGGATTACACCACAAAAGCGAAAAATACAATATTATGTAGTACTAAGAAACTGGCTAATTGCAGTCCCCCTCTGAAGTCCCTGAATCTAAAGTCACTTAATCTTAAGTCACACACTTATGCAACCACACTTAATCAACCACGCGTCGCGGTCAAACTCGCGTTATATATCTCCTTATATAAATATAAATGCAGCTCACTACACCAGCCTGGTTTGTTTTCCCTCTGGATTCAAAAAGTGTTTGTGTGTTTCTTCCAAACAACTCAACTTTGGTTTCATCTGTCCACAGAATATTTTGCCAGTACTGCTGTGGAACATCCAGGTGCTCTTGTGCAAACTGTAAATGTGCAGCAATGTTTTTTTGGACAGCAGTGGCTTCCTCTGTGGTATCCTCCCATGAAATCAATTCTTGTTTAGTGTTTTACGTATCGTAGATTCGCTAACATCTGGGATGTTAGCATATGCCAGAGACTTTTGTAAGTCTTTAGCTGACACTCTAGGATTCTTCTTCACCTCATTGAGCAGTCTGCGCTGTGCTCTTGCAGTCATCTTTACAGGACGGCCACTGCTAGGGAGAGTGGCAGCAGTGTTGAACTTTCTCAATTTATAGACAATTTGTCTTACCGAGGACTGATGAACAGCAAGGCTTTTGGAGATACTTTTATAACCCTTTCCAGCTTTATGCAAGTCAACAATTCCTTTACGTAGGTCTTCTGAGAGCTCTTTTGTGCGAGGCATCATTCACATCAGGCAATGCTTCTTGTGAAAAGCAAACCCAGAACTTGTGTGTGTTTTTTATAGGGCAGGGCAGCTGTAACCAACACCTCCAATCTTATCTCATTGATTGGACTCCAGTTGGCTGACACCTCACTCCAATTAGCTCTTGGAGATGTAATTAGTCTAGGGGTTCACATACTTTTTCCACCTGCACTGTGAATGTTTACATGGTGTGTTCAATAAAAACATGGTAACATTTAATTCTTTGTGTGTTATTAGTTTAAGCAGACTGTGATTGTTTATTGTTGTGACTTAGATGAAGATCAGATCACATTTTATGACCAATTTGTGCAGAAATCCATATCATTCCAAAGGGTTCACATACTTTTTCTTGCAACTGTACACTCATTTTGCAAATTGAGTGACCGTTTGTGTACCCACAGGGGATTAGAGGAAACCAGTAGGCAGTGCCACTTAAACAGTTTTTCAGCGTGTTGTTACTCACCAAAAATTACTCTTTGCCACTTTATTCACATGAAAAGGCCAGCGTCATGCGGGCAAAACACAGCTAGAAGGCAACAGCCGTTTCGCACTTGTTACGCTTTTTCAAGCCATCAGTGACTGAATCGGCGTGGTTCATAAATAGAGTTGAGCGAGCACCTGGATGTTCGGGTTCGAGAAGTTCGGCCGAACTTCCCGGAAATGTTCGGGTTCGGGAACCGAACCCGACCCGAACTTCGTCCCGAACCCGAACCCCATTGAAGTCAATGGGGACCCGAACTTTTGGGCACTAAAAAGGCTGTAAAACAGCCCAGGAAAGAGCTAGAGGGCTGCAAAAGGCAGCAACATGTAGGTAAATCCCCTGCAAACAAATTTGGATAGGGAAATGAATTAAAATAAAAATAAAAAAAATAAAAATTAACCAATATCAATTGGACAGAGGTCCCATAGCAGAGAATCTGGCTTACGTCAGCAGAGAATCAGTCTCTTCATGCCATAGCAAAGAATCTGGCTTCATGTCAGCAGAGAATCAGTCTCTTCATGCCATAGCAGAGAATCTGGCTTCATGTCAGCACAGAATCAGTCTTCATGTCATAGCAGAGAATCAGGCTTCACGTCACCCACCACTGGAACAGGCCACTGTCACACATTTAGGCCCCGGCACCCAGACAGAGGAGAGAGGTCCCGTAACAGAGAATCTGGCCTTATGTCAGCGCAGAATCAGTCTTCATGTCATAGCAGAGAATCAGGCTTCACGTCACCCACCACTGGAACAGGCCACTGTCACACATTTAGGCCCCGGCACCCAGACAGAGGAGAGAGGTCCCGTAACAGAGAATCTGGCCTTATGTCAGCACAGAATCAGTCTTCATGTCATAGCAGAGAATCAGGCTTCACGTCACCCACCACTGGAACAGGCCACTGTCACACATTTAGGCCCCGGCACCCAGACAGAGGAGAGAGGTCCCGTAACAGAGAATCTGGCCTTATGTCAGCACAGAATCAGTCTTCATGTCATAGCAGAGAATCAGGCTTCACGTCACCCACCACTGGAACAGGCCACTGTCACACATTTAGGCCCCGGCACCCAGACAGAGGAGAGGTTCATTCAACTTTCGGTTGCCCCGCAATATAATGGTAAAATGAAAATAAAAATAGGATTGAATGAGGAAGTGCCCTGGAGTAGAATAATATATTGTTAAGGGGAGGTAGTTAATATCTAATCTGCACAAGGGATGGACAGGTCCTGTGGGATCCATGCCTGGTTAATTTTTATGAACGTCAGCTTGTCCACATTGGCTGTAGACAGGCGGCTGCGTTTGTCTGTAATGACGCCCCCTGCCGTGCTGAATACACGTTCAGACAAAACTCTGGCCGCCGGGCAGGCCAGCACCTCCAAGGCATAAAAGGCTAGCTCTGGCCACGTGGACAATTTGGAGACCCAGAAGTTGAATGGGGCCGAACCATCAGTCAGTACATGGAGGGGTGTGCACAGGTACTGTTCCACCATGTTAGTGAAATGTTGCCTCCTGCTAACACGTTCCGTATCAGGTGGTGGTGCAGTTAGCTGTGGCGTGGTGACAAAACTTTTCCACATCTCTGCGATGCTAACCCTGCCCTCAGAGGAGCTGGCCGTGACACAGCTGCGTTGGCGACCTCTTGCTCCTCCTCTGCCTTCGCCTTGGGCTTCCACTGGTTCCCCTGTGACATTTGGGAATGCTCTCAGTAGCGCGTCTACCAACGTGCGCTTGTACTCGCGCATCTTCCTATCACGCTCCAGTGTAGGAATTAAGGTGGGCACATTGTCTTTGTACCGGGGATCCAGCAGGGTGGCAACCCAGTAGTCCGCACACGTTAAAATGTGGGCAACTCTGCTGTCGTTGCGCAGGCACTGCAGCATGTAGTCGCTCATGTGTGCCAGGCTGCCCAGAGGTAAGGACAAGCTGTCCTCTGTGGGAGGCGTATCGTCATCGTCCTGTGTTTCCCCCCAGCCACGCACCAGTGATGGGCCCGAGCTGCTTTGGGTGCCACCCCGCTGTGAACATGCTTCATCCTCATCCTCCTCCACCTCCTCCTCATCCTCGTCCTCCTCGTCCTCCAGTAGTGGGCCCTGTCTGGCCACATTTGTACCTGGCCTCTGCTGTTGCAAAAAACCTCCCTCTGAGTCACTTCGAAGAGACTGGCCTGAAAGTGCTAAAAATGACCCCTCTTCCTCCTCCTTCTCCTGGGCCACCTCCTCTTCCATCATCGCCCTAAGTGTTTTCTCAAGGAGACATAGAAGTGGTATTGTAACGCTGATAACGGCGTCATCGCCACTGGCTATGTTGGTGGAGTACTCGAAACAGCGCAACAGGGCACACAGGTCTCGCATGGAGGCCCAGTCATTGGTGGTGAAGTGGGGATGATCCGCAGTGCGACTGACCCGTGCGTGCTGCAGCTGAAACTCCACTATGGCCTGCTGCTGCTCGCACAGTCTGTCCAGCATATGCAAGGTGGAGTTCCACCTGGTGGGCACGTCGCATATGAGGCGGTGAGCGGGAAGGCCGAAGTTATGCTGTAGCGCAGACAGGCGAGCAGCGGCAGGGTGTGAACGCCGGAAGCGCGAACAGACGGCCCGCACTTTATGCAGCAGCTCTGACATGTCGGGATAGTTGCGAATGAACTTCTGCACCACCAAATTCAGAACATGCGCCAGGCAAGGGATGTGCGTCAAACCGGCTAGTCCGAGAGCTGCAACGAGATTTCGTCCATTATCGGACACCACCAGGCCGGGCTTGATGCTCACCGGCAGCAACCACTCGTCGGTCTGTTGTTCTATACCCCGCCACAACTCCTGTGCGGTGTGGGGCCTGTCCCCCAAACATATGAGTTTCAGAACGGCCTGCTGACGTTTACCCCGGGCTGTGCTGAAGTTGGTGGTGAAGGTGTGTGGCTGACTGGATGAGCAGGTGGAAGAAGAGGAGGAGGAAGCTGAGTAGGAGGAGGAGGAGACAGGAGGCAAAGAATGTTGCCCTGCGATCCTTGGCGGCGGAAGGACGTGCGCCAAACAGCTCTCCGCCTGGGGCCCAGCCGCCACTACATTTACCCAGTGTGCAGTTAGGGAGATATAGCGTCCCTGGCCGTGCTTACTGGTCCACGTATCTGTGGTTAGGTGGACCTTGCCACAGATGGCGTTGCGCAGTGCACACTTGATTTTATCGGACACTTGGTCTTGCAGGGAAGGCACGGCTCTCTTGGAGAAGTAGTGCCGGCTGGGAACAACATACTGTGGGACAGCAAGCGACATGAGCTGTTTGAAGCTGTGTGTGTCCACCAGCCTAAATGACAGCATTTCATAGGCCAGTAGTTTAGAAATGCTGGCATTCAGGGCCAGGGATCGAGGGTGGCTAGGTGGGAATTTACGCTTTCTCTCAAATGTTTGTGAGATGGAGAGCTGAACGCTGCCGTGTGACATGGTTGAGATGCTTGGTGACGCAGGTGGTGGTGTTGGTGGTACATCCCATGTTTGCTGGGCAGCAGGTGCCAACGTTCCTCCAGAGGCGGAGGAAGAGGCTGAGGCGGCGGCAGCAGCAGAAGAGGCCGAGGCGGCGGCAGCAGCAGAAGAGGCCGAGGCGGCAGCAGCAGAAGAGGTAGCAGGGGGAGCCTGAGTGACTTCCTTGTTTTTAAGGTGTTTACTCCACTGCAGTTCATGCTTTGCATGCAGGTGCCTGGTCATGCAGGTTGTGCTAAGGTTCAGAACGTTAATGCCTCGCTTCAGGCTCTGATGGCACAGCGTGCAAACCACTCGGGTCTTGTCGTCAGCACATTGTTTGAAGAAGTGCCATGCCAGGGAACTCCTTGAAGCTGCCTTTGGGGTGCTCGGTCCCAGATGGCGGCGGTCAGTAGCAGGCGGAGTCTCTTGGCGGCGGGTGTTCTGATTTTGCCCACTGCTCCCTCTTTTGCTACGCTGTTGGCTCGGTCTCACCACTGCCTCTTCCTCCGAACTGTGAAAGTCAGTGGCACGACCTTCATTCCATGTGGGGTCTAGGACCTCATCGTCCCCTGCATAGTCTTCCACCCAGTCTTGATCCCTGACCTCCTGTTCAGTCTGCACACTGCAGAAAGACGCAACAGTTGGCACCTGTGTTTCGTCATCATCAGAGACGTGCTGAGGTGGTATTCCCATGTCCTCATCATCAGGAAAAATAAGTGGTTGTGCGTTAGTGCATTCTATCTCTTCCACCCCTGGGGAAGGGCTAGGTGGATGCCCTTGGGAAACCCTGGCAGCAGAGTCTTCAAACAGCATAAGAGACTGCTGCATAACTTGAGGCTCAGACAGTTTCCCTGATATGCATGGGGGTGATGTGACAGACCGATTGGCTTGGTTTTCATGCGCCATCTGTGCGCTTTCTGCAGAAGACTGGGTGGGAGATAATGTGAACGTGCTGGATCCACTGTCGGCCACCCAATTGACTAATTCCTGTACCTGCTCAGGCCTTACCATCCTTAGAACGGCATTGGGCCCCACCAAATATCGCTGTAAATTCTGCTGGCTACTGGGACCTGAGGTAGTTGGTTCACTAGGACGTGTGGCTGTGGCAGAATGGCCACGTCCTCTCCCAGCACCAGAGGGTCCACTAACACCCCCACGTCCGCGTCCGCGTCCCTTATTAGATGTATTCCTCATTGTTCCCGTTCACCACAATTTTGAGAATGGCAAATTTGGGAATAGTTTTTCAACCCAGAACAAAAACTGTGCTTTTACGGTCACTACAAATAACTTGACCAGCTAAAACAGTACAGATTTGGTTGAATAGAAATGTGAGGCCTATTTTTTTTGCGCTGTGTGACAGGTATACGTTTAATCACAGAATTAGACTTGTATCTGCACGGTAGCATGTGTGTTAAGTTTTTCTGAATGACACTATCAGCACCTTGAATCTAAGATATCCTTTTTGGGATAGATTTCAAGTAGGCCTGATATAGCATAAACTACTTATTTTGAGAATGGCAAATTTGGGAATAGTTTTTCAACCCAGAACAAAAACTGTGCTTTTACGGTCACTACAAATAACTTGACCAGATAAAACAGTACTGATTTGGAGGAATATAAATGTCAGGTCTATTTTTTAGGCGCTGGGTGACAGGCTCAACTTGCCCCTGATGTAGTATATGGCCAAAAAATAACCACACTATTGATGGTTAAATGCACTTGGGTGACACAGGCTCAGCCTGCACCTGATGTAGTATATGGGCAAAAATTAACCACACTGTTGATGGTCAAATGCACTTGGGTGACACAGGCTCAGCCTGCACCTGATGTAGTATATGGCCAAAAAATAACCACACTGTTGATGGTTAAATGCACTTCGGTGACACAGGCTCAGCCTGCAGCTGATGTAGGATATAGCAAAAAATAACCACACTATTGATGGTTAAAAGCACTTGGTGGTAGCTTGTGCTGGCGCACCACAAGCCACAAAATGGCCGCCGATCACCCCCAGAAAAAAGTGATATAAAAACACTCTGGGCAGCCTAAAAAAAGTGAGCAATTCGATATTAGCACTTCAATGATCCACAGCTGGAGATCGATCACAGAATGAAGTCTTTTGGAAGAGTTAATCTGCCTAATCTCGCCCTAACGTCGCAGCTGCAACCTCTCCCTATGCTTGAATCAGCAGAGTGACGTGCAGCGCTACGTGACCCAAGCTTATATAGAGGCTGGGTCACATGCTGCACTGGCCAATCACAGCCATGCCAATAGTAGGCAAGGCTGTTATGGCCTCTTGGGGCAAGTAGTATGACGCTTGGTGATTAGCTGCTTTGCAGCCTTTCAAAAAGCGCCAAGAAAGCGCCGAACACCGAACCCGAACCCGGACTTTTACGAAAATGTTCGGGTTCGGGTCCGTGTCACGGACACCCCAAAATTCGGTACGAACCCGAACTATACAGTTCGGGTTCGCTCATCCCTATTCATAAATACTCCCCCACCTTCGTCACTGATTAAATGAATGACAGACGTATGAAGACCAATCAGAAGACAAGGCAAACAAAAAAACACACACAGAAACTACTATTACTATAAAATCACTGCTAGGTCGTTCTTATCATTTTACCCCAGAGGCCCCATGGCTCCACTTTTTATAATCCAGGCTGCTTCTTTCTGGAGTAAAATATGACCTCTATCACCATCCCGTATTAGGCCCCCCCCCCCCCCCCAACAGGTAACTTTGTATGTGGTCACTGCTCCATGTGTAAATACATGCATAGAAAGAGATTTTTCAAGTTAGGAGGTACTGAGTGCGTGGTCAATTAATTTATCTCTTGCAAAACGCAATTTGTAGTTTATGCAATTTTTTGGCCCTGTGGGAGGTTCTACATTGGTAAAACCATTAGATGTTTTTACATCAGATTCAGAGAACATAGGAGATCTATAGTGATAAGAATTGGGGCTAGTAGATTGATTGATCACGTACATGAAATACATGGAGGTAATAGTAACGTTTTAAAATGTGCAGGGATTGAAGTTGTCCAGACCCTAATAGAGCTGTGATAGAGGTCGTATTTTACTCCAGAAAAAAAAAAGCCTGGATTATAAAAAGTGGAGCCATGGGCCATCTGGGGTTAAATGATAAAAACAACCTAGCAGTGTTTTTATAGTATTAGGGTACTTTCACACTAGCGTTTTTCTTTTCCGGCACTGAGTTCCGTCACAGGGGCTCAATACCGGAAAAGAACTGATCAGTTTCATCTCTATGCATTCAGAATGGAGAGAAATCCGTTCAGGATGCATCAGGATGTCTTCAGATCAGTCACTGAACGGCATTTTGGACGGAGGAAATAGCGCAGCATGCTGCGGTATTCTCTCCATCCAAAATTCTGGATCAGTTGCCGGAATGCCGGATCCGGCATTATTTAAAGGGAACCTGTCACCGGAATTTTGTGTATAGAGCTGAGGACATGGGTTGCTAGATGGCCGCTAGCACATCCGCAATACCCAGTCCCCATAGCTCTGTGTGCTTTTATTGTGTAAAAAAACAGATTTGATACATATGCAAATGAACCTGAGATGAGTCCTGTCCCTGACTCATCTCACGTACAGGACTCATCTCAGGTTAATTTGCATATGTATCAAATCGTTTTTTTTACACAATAAAAGCACACAGAGCTATGGGGACTGGGAATTGCGGATGTGCTAGCGGCCATCTAGCAACCCATGTCCTCAGCTATCTACACAAAATCCCGGTGACAGGTTCCCTTTAACTTTTTTTTTTTTGTCAAATCTTTATTTTATTTTGGCATCAGATTCCAGCAAATAATAAGACAATTGTTTAGTAATAACAATTAACAATAAACTGCTCCATCATCCATATCGGTCACATATGAGCAATAATCAGTGCTGAGTACAGGAATATTATAAAGACACATAATCTCATGACTTACATATATCCACCCTAACATATGCATGCTCGATGCTTGACTAGTACATACGAAACATGTTAGCATTCCCATAGAACCAAAGACAGATCATCTGTATATTTTTTATTAATACTTGAAATATAAACCTAGTCTAGTATGGCTTAAAGGGACACTGACAGGCCCAAAAAGCATATTTAGGTATATATATGACAGTACAGTTCTTATACAGTGTATTAGAATCATCTAAGTATCCCCCTTGTCCACCTTATAAATACAGTAAAATGAAGTTTTATAACCTGCTTGAATCGTGTTCAATCTGCCCAAGGGGCGGCGTTTCATCTCAACTTGCGCCCAGCCAGCCTCGCCACAACTGCCGTTTGAAGCGCCGCCCAGCTCATCAATATTCACTTCGCTGGGCGGCTACTAGTGTCCCCGACGCAAGATCCGGTGCATGCCCAATACAATACTATGGGCATCGGCCTCCGGCTCATCTTCAGCGCATGCGCCCGGCACCCTCACTGGCCGGGATCGCATCGCGCCTGCGCACAGTCTGATTCTCAGAGGCCGATGCAGCCTCTCCTTTATGCGCATGCGCCGGGCACAGTTCATAGCAGCGCTTCAGAGCGCTGCTCTGTTACATCTCAAAAGGGGTTAATTAGTGCGCAGGCGCGATATGATTAGTGCGGATTAGTGCGCTGCCCAGCGAAGTGAATATTGATGAGCTGGGCGGCGCTTCAAACAGCAGTTGGGGCGAGGCTGGCTGGGCGCAAGTGGAGATGAAACGCCGCCCCTTGGGCAGATTGAACACGATTCAAGCAGGTTATAAAACTTCAGTTTACTGTATTTATAAGGTGGACAGGGGGGATACTTAGATGATTCTAATACACTTTATAAGACCTGTACTGTCATATATATACCTAAATATGCTTTTTGGGCCTGTCAGTGTCCCTTTAAGTTCTCCAGGACAGACCTGTTATCTAGTGTATAATTACTTCACTCTGTTTTTACACCACTCAAACCACTTGCCCCATGTCAGTAAAAAGTTGTCGTGCGATAATGATTCCCAGCTTGTCAATTCCTCTAACTGACAAATTTCCTGGACATTTTGGTTCCATTCCGTTATACTAGGAGTATCTTTAGACAGCCAATATTTTGGAATAAGGAGCTTAGCAGCTGCTATCAATTGTGCTATAAGGGAATGTTTCGCCAGTTTATAATTGCAATCTGATAAGTTGAATAGTGCCACCTGTGGCGTAATGGGGGATTTTATAGAACATATGCCCTGGACTTCTTTAGATATCATATCCCAATATTTTACAATTGACGGGCACGACCACCATATGTGATACATGGTGCCTCTAGACTCGCCACACCTCCAGCAATCTTCCGAATAAGAGGGTATAATATTATGCAATTTGTCAGGGGTTCTGTACCACCTAGTGATTAATTTGAAGGAATTCTCCTGTATTTTTATACATCTTGAGTACCCATGTGAGTGAGCCAATATTCTGCCCATTGTGTCTTCATCAAGAGGTTGACCCATTTCTTTACCCCATTGTTCTATAAACAATGGCCTGGTGTCTGAATTCTTCTCCAGGAGTTTATTATAGATTTGTGAGACAACTCCTCTTTTGTTCACATTTTGATTCCACATCTTGTCATACCAGGTGGGATTATAGTTACTCGGGGTGGTACTCAAATATTTCATACAGAATTTGTTCATTTGGGAGTAATGTGTCAGGGTCCAGGGGATATGTCTAAATCTGGCTTTCAAAGATTGTATGTTGGGAACACATCTATTTTCTAGAAAATCACCTATTGCTACATCTCCTAACGCCGCCCACAGCCCCATATCATCCCTAAAATCCTTATCAAACATATAAGGTAAATACCTAATAGTTGTGAAAGGCGAAAGGTGATCGATGGGATGTAAGTGTTCTGAGACTCTGGACCAAGAGTCCAAAATGCCTTTTAGGGAGTGGGGCATTCCTTGTCTATGATGAGGGGTTCTGCGGCAATCCCAGAGCGCGGCAAGTGCTTTTGGCCCTAATACCTTCCTGGCTATCAGGCAACCTAGTTTTACAATTTTAGGGTTAGTTATCTCTGAGTGAAGCCTTATTTGTATCGCCCTATAATATCCCTGAGCGTCTGGTAGTCCAAATCCCCCTTTGTACTTAGGTAGTGCTAACCCATTATACGCTAGTCTAGGTTTCGATTGGTTCCAGACGAATGCAGAAAAGGCCCTCCTGATCTGAGCTAGATAGTGACGAGGTAGCAATACTGGCAGAGTCTGCATTAAATAAAGCAATTTGGGTAGGATATAGGTTTTAATTACATTCTTCCTACCAATCCAGGACAAGTATGGTATTTTTAAGTCCTGTAATTGGAGCTTAATGTGATGTAAGAGTTTGGGATAATCCTTCGAGAAAAGTAGATCTGGGTCTTTCGTTATTTGTACTCCCAAATAATTAATACTCTCCTTCTGCCATTGAAAGGGGAAGTTTGCCTTGAGGTGAGTTATTGTCGCTTGAGGGGTATTCACTCCAAGAGCTATACATTTTGCTAGGTTTATTTTAAAGTTAGATAAACTCTAAATCTATCTAATTGTCGCAATAGCGCAGGAAACGCCATTATAGGGTATGTTAATAGCAATAGCATATCGTCTGCAAATGCTGCCACTGTGTGCGTGTGGGGGCCAATCTGGAGTCCTTGTATTTCCCTGTCCTGTCTAATAGCTTGTAGGAATGTTTCTAGGCACAATATGAAAAGGGTTGGCGATAATGGGCACCCCTGTCTGGTCCCATTGCATATGTCAAAGTGGGGTGTTAGGTTCCCATTTACACGTATCTTCGCTGTGGGTGAGGAGTACAGAGACAGTAAAGAGGTAATAAATTGAGGAGGGAAGCCAAATTTATGCAGAGTAGCTTCCATATATTGCCAATCAACTCTGTCGAATGCCTTTTCTGCGTCTGTGCTTAGAAAGGTAAGTCTTTGACCATGAGACAAGGCAAATTGCTGAGCTTGGATAACCCGAAATGTACTGTCTCTGCACTGTCTGCCCCCCACAAACCCAGACTGTTCCTGAGAAATCAATCCACCAAGTAGTGACGCAACTTTAAAGGCCAATATTTTCGCCCAAAGCTTGATATTTGCATTCAGCAGAGATATTGGCCTGTAACTAGCTGGATAATGAGGATCTTTGCCTGGTTTGGGCAAGATTGTGATATGTGCCTCAAGTGATTGCCTAGTTAGAGATAAACCACTCAGTAGGGAATTAAAAAGGGATACTAATTGGGGGCCTAAAATGGGAAAAAAAAATTTATAGTAGGCAACCGTCAAACCATCAGGTCCTGGACTCTTGCCTTTTGGGGTTGATTTTAGTGCTTTTTCTACTTCCTTAAGTGTTATTGGGGTTATCAGCTTTTCTTTATCTACTTCAGATATCATTGGCAGGTTAAGTTTCTGTAGGTACGACAAAGTCTTTATTCGTCTATCCTGTAGTGCTTCAGTAGTATCATTTTTCCTTATGTTGTATAAATCATGATAATACTCTTTGAGCACCTTAGAAATTTCATTGGCATCTGTAGATAGTGTGCCCTCTTTTGTCATCATTTCCTTGATGTAAGTTTGTTCTACCCGTTTTTTGATCATTGCCGATAAAATTTTGCTGCCTCTATTTCCATGGACATAGTGTTTGTGTTTGACTTTGAGGTACGCATTGGCTGCCTTAACATTGAGGAGAGACTTGAGTTCCTGTCTCAATGAGACCAGTCCCTCAAACTCTCTCAATGCCAATGATTTTTTATGGGCTCTTTCTATATGAGAAATACGGGTTAATAGCTCTGTCAAACATTTAGTTCTCTCTTTTTTGATATGGGAACCTAATGCTATAAATTCACCCCTCAACACAGCTTTGTGTGCCTCCCAAGTTATTGGGTCAGACGACGCTGTATTTGCATTCAGTTCGAAGTATTCTTTTAGTTTGCTGGAAATAGTGTCTACATGTGCTGGTGTGTCCAATATTGAGTGATTAAGCCTCCATGTCCACTCTCTGTTGCATAAGGTAGGAAGTTGTACACCACAATAAACCATAGCATGATTGGACACTGTTATGCTGTCAATGTTTGCAGATTTCACCAAAGACAGATTTCTCTCTGGAATCATCAGATAGTCCAATCTTTGGTAAGATCTGTGTGGATTTGAATAAAACGTGTAATCTCTACGTTCCCCATGAATTGACCTCCAGACATCCGTCATGTGTAAGTCCCTTAATCGCGTCTGCAAGGATTTTAATGCCTTAAAAGAAATAGCTGACCTCTGGGAAGAAGAGTCTAAGAGTGGATTCAGGGTTAAATTGAAGTCACCCCCTATTATAATCCAGCCAGATGCAAAATTAGCTAGCTTATCTAAGATCTCTATTAACCGTGAGGCCGTTTTCGCATTAGGCGCATATAGGTTACAGAGGGTGAGTTTTGTATGACCTATTTCACAGTTCAATAATAAATATCTGCCTTCTGGGTCTGATAGCTGAGAGTGATGGGTGAAAGGGACGCTCTTCTTCAAACCTATACTAACTCCTTTTGATGCGGCATTATCAGAGCAGGAATGATACCAATAATGAAAGGCAGAGTTGCTTAGATTAGGAGTGTGGTTAGGTGTAAAATGTGTTTCTTGCAGCATTATTATATCTATTGCAGCCTTCTTGATTATACGGAATATCCGACTTCATTTAGCAGGGCTTTTACAGCCATGTACGTTAAAGGTGGCGATATTAAGTATTAAAGGTGTCATTTACGTGTTACATATATAATAGTACCCTATGTGTAGTATATATGACCAAAGGATGGAGTAAATAGACGTTTGGCAAATACAACAATGATGGAACATAAACTTCATATGTACTTTGAAAAAGGACAATAACAACTGAATCTCACATGAGACTCTTTTCAGTGGGGGGAGGGAGTCTATTGCCACCATGATATCCTGATCGGCCTAGATCCCTCTATTAACCTATTTAGTGGTAATACACTTGACTATTAAACTACCCAGTCATAGCAGAACAGTATACCTTGTACAGAAGTTATATCAACATCATATTAGCATATTAGGAGGAGCCCTTGAACACATATAGCCCATCATGATCGCATAACACAGTGTTAACAACAAACTAGAAGCAATCCCTGCATCTGCCAGAAACATTAGATGCGTAGCTTCATAGTTAGGCGATCATTAATTTAAACAAGACAATACTCATCATGCAAATGATCTGTTGTTCAAGTGTCCATCTCTTTATTCGCGGCTCTTCTGTTACGCCCGGTTCTCTGCTGCTTCGGTTTTACCCAGGTGGAGATCTTTGGGAGCGGAGGCAGGTCCTCTTCCAGGGGAACAGGGAGCCAGGAGGTTATTTCCACCGGTGTCAAGTCCAGCATGTCCCAGATGCGTGGTAGGTCTGTGGGGGGGTTCTAATGGTGAATCTGCGGTTCCCTGCTGTGATCAATAATCCGAATGGAAATAGCCATCTATACGGAATTTTCGAAGTGCGCAGGAGATCTGTGAGTGGCTTCAGCATTCTTCTCTTCTGAAGCGTCGAAGCTGCTAAATCTTGGAACAATTGAATGCTTCTTCCCTGTAGCTTAATATCACCCTTCTCTCTCGCCTTCTGCAGAATCTCCTCTGTGTCCCTGTAGCTTAATATGCCGCAGATAACATCTTTAGGGTTTTCAGATGTGCCAGGTTTAGGCCGTAGTGCTCGATGCACCCTCTCTATCGTGACACTCTTGGCTCTATCAGAGCCTATCAGGGAGGAGAAAAGGGAACCCATCACAGCCAGGAGGTCTTCCCTGTCATCCGCTTCTGGAAGACCGCGTATTCTAATATTGCGTCTCCGGCTCCTATTTTCTTGATCTTCCATCTGGAGTAATAAGTTATTCATGGCCCTGGTGTGAGAGCCTAGCGAGCTTTTAACCGCTGTATTAAAGGAGAGCATGGCGTCCTGTACTTGTTCCAGGGATTCAACCCTGTCCCCAATATGGCGGACATCTGCCTTTATAATGGCTAAGTCTGCTGCAATCGAGGCCAAGGCCTTCTGCAGGGTTCTCTCCAGAAAGTCACAGGTAAGTACTGTCTGCTCGTCCCGTAGCTGCGAACCGCTCACCTCAAGTGAATCTTCACAGGGTGTTTCACAGTGCGCGTCTTCAGAGGCTTCTTCATCCCCATGCCGCTTCTGCGCCATCTTAGCTGAGCGCGCGGTTGTCTGAGAAGCAGGCTTCTGGAGGTACTTCTCCATGTCAGAGAGCTGCGGTAAGTCTCTCTTTTGGTCAGTGGCGGCTCTGGACAGCTCCTTAGGCTGAATCTTCATCCCTTCTGCCGGGTAGCGCTTTGAAATAGGCTAAAACAGGGTCTAGTAGCGGGAGCTCCGCTCTCAAGCAGCCGCCATCAAGCTCGGTCAGGCCACGCCCCCGGCATTATTTTACATTAAAATGTAACTCCCTCGTACAGTGCCCAGGCCGCCTTCCTTTAGAGCCCAAGCACTCCTCTTCCAGCAAAAGTTACTGCCCACACCCGAACTCTTTGCCGCCGCCCCCCTCCGCTATGTGAAATCTCACGCAGGCACAGTACCGTGGACTGCCTGCGCGATGTAGAAGCTCCAGAGGGAAACAGCTTCAAATGTGTCACTGGGCATGCGCGGTACTGCGCCTGCGTGAGATTTCACATAGCGGAGGGGGCAGCGGCAAAGAGTTCGGGTGTGGGCAGTAACTTATGCTGGAAGAGGAGTGCTTTGGCTCTAAAGGAAAGCGGGCTGGGCACTTTACGGGGGAGTTCCTGGGCTCCAAATTTGGATAATAACGCCTCTCTGGGCACCTTGGACACTCATTTGCATAACAGAAAAAGTGGATTTTATCGCTAATGAAACCATGAAACAAAAAATGAAGACTACAGCAAGAAATAAGGTATTTTATTGTACATGGCAGTAGTAACACCTTAATATGCTCAAACCAGGTGACAGATTCTCTTTAATTATATTTTTAATTGACTACCTATACTCCTTTACTGATATAGACTATCAAGTATACTGACATTAACACCTTCAATGCTGTAGACCAGCAGGGAACATTACATTCACTCCTTAAAGGGGTTGGCCACTATCCAAGTATTTGCTACTACTGTGTGGGAGGCAGGGAAAAAGTAAATTTCCAAATATGTGTCATCAAGCAGATCTGCCTGTTTTTTCTATAATCTGAAGCCACGCCCCTGAGCCCTCTCTGCCCTGCAGCCCAATCCGTCCATGGCTGCACATAACATGGAGGAGCTTCCCAACAAGCTGGTCCATGCCAGATCATCTGTGAAGTCTATCTGCGATGCGCTCTTCTCCCTCACCTGTAAGAGCAGAGCATGCACAGTCTGCTCCTGTCAGTGATGACTTCGGAGTCTATAAGATATGAGCAGCTAGTAGAGAAGGAGGACAAGCACTTCCCTGAAGTTCCCTGCCATAAACCCTCCTGAGCCCCTGCATACAGTAGGCATTTGATAGATTTTTTTCGGGTTGCTGGCCCGACCTGAAAATGGGCGTGGCTAACTAAAAGTACATGGGGCCTAGATGTTACCAACTAATATATAAACACACAGTATATAAATATATATAAATGTGTGTTATATACAAACCGGATTCCAAAAAAGTTGGGACACTAAACAAATTGTGAATAAAAACTGAATGCAATGATGTGGAGATGGCAAATGTCAATATTTTATTTGTAATAGAACGTAGATGACAGATCAAACGTTTAATCCGAGTAAATGTATCATTTTAAAGGAAAAATACGTTGATTCCAATTTTCACGGTGTCAACAAATCCCAAAAAATTTGGGACAAGTAGCAATAAGAGGCTGGAAAAAGTAAATTTGAGCATAACGAAGAGCTGGAAGACCAATTAACACTAATTAGGTCAATTGGCAACATGATTGGGTATAAAAAGAGCTTCTCAGAGTGGCAGTGTCTCTCAGAAGCCAAGATGGGTAGAGGATCACCAATTCCCACAATGTTGCGCAGAAAGATAGTGGAGCAATATCAGAAAGGTGTTACCCAGCGAAAAATTGCAAAGACTTTGCATCTATCATCATCAACTGTGCATAACATCATCCGAAGATTCAGAGAATCTGGAACAATCTCTGTGCGTAAGGGTCAAGGCCGTAAAACCATACTGGATGCCAGTGATCTCCGGGCCCTTAAAGACACTGCAACACAAACAGAATGCTACTGTAAAGGAAATCACAGAATGCTCAGGAATACTCAAGAAACCATTGTCATGAACACAATCCACCGGCCATCTGACACTCGCCGTTGCCAGCTGAAACTCTACAGTGCAAAGAAGAAGCCATTTCTAAGCAAGATCCACAAGCTCAGGCGATTTCACTGGGCCAGGATCATTAAAATGGAGTTGGCAAAATGGAAGACTGTTCTGTGGTCAACAATCACATTCGAAGTTCTTTTGGATAAATCTGGACGGCCATGTCATCCGACCAAAGAGGACAAGGACAACCCAAGTTGTTATCAACTCTCAGTTCAGAACCTGCATCTCTGATGGTATGGGTTTGCATGAGTGCGTGTGGCATGGGCAGCTTGCATCGTCTAGAAAGGCACCATCAATGCAGAAAAAATATATTCATGTTCTAGAACAACATATGCTCCCATCCAGACGTCATCTCTTCAGGGAAGACCCTGCATTTTTCAACAAGATAATGCCAGACCACATTCTGCATCAATCCACAACATCATGGCTGCGTAGAGAAAGGATCCGGATACTGAAATGGCCAGTCTGCAGTCCAGATCTTTCACCTATAGAGAACATTGGCGCATCATAAAGAGGAAGGTGCAACAAAGAAGGTCCAAGAACGATTGAACAGTTAGAGCCTGTATTAGACAAGAATGGGAGAGCATTCCTATTTCTCTAAACTTGAGAAACTAGTCCTCCTCGGTCCCCAGACGTCTGTTGAGTGTGTAAGAAGAGATGAGATGCCACAGCAGTGGTGAAAAAGGCCCTTGTCCCAACTTTTTGGGGATATGTTGACACCACGAAATTCAGATTCAACATATTTTTCCCTTAAAATGGTACATTTCCTCAGTTTAAACTTTTGTTCCGTGATTTATGTTCTATTCCTGAATAAAATATTAGAAGTTGCACCTCCACATCATTGCATTCAGTTTTTATTCATGATTTGTATAGTGTCCCAACTTTTTTGGAATCCGGTTTGCAATACAGTATATACATAATTATATATGTGTATATATACCACATATATGTATGTGCATATATATATATATATAAATATATAACCAAAAAACAGAACAGCACCTCCAGAGTCAAAATCGCAGGTGCAAGCTACCCGCATAATACAGCAAACAAATTAAAGTAGCAGCACACCACTGAATGCACAAGACTGAGTGAACAGTGTGAATGTGTGAACAGGGTCAAATACATGACGCCATATAGTACTGCAAAGCAGTGAAGAAGCTCTTAGCGCATTTTATTGATCAAAAATAGGTCGGGCCCACCTACCAGATGACAAGGTAGCTTCTTATGGGGTGGGACCTACTCTAACACGGAGGGTCCAGTTCTATTGTTACTCTGATTAAAAACAGCAAGGGGTGGCCACTGCCACAAGAAGAGAACAGACGCACAGCCACTGCATCCGGTGCTCTGTCCACCAATATCCCTGACGAGCCGAGTCTACACTTGGTGAAACGCATTGGATAAAGGTACAATCGACAACCATTAGGGAGGTAAGAGCATAGGGCTGTATAGCACAGGCCCGAGGTTCCTGAGGCTGGGGGTCGTCCTTATCAGGACGAGTTCCCCGACTACAGCCATTGAGGTAACCACATCCAGTAGACTAGGCCAAGTAGGGTGAGCATCTAGGGAGAGTTAGGGTCCTGACTAATAGGCTCCTCCATAGTAACCCCCCCCCCAATAGACTAGGATATTGGGCCTTATTTGCTATTACAGACCCAGTGCGCCCCCTATCTTCTATAGTGCAGGTACTACTACACCTAACTGTCTCACTTATTTTATATGACAAAATAAAAGTTATAATTAATTTAAATATATTAAGGCATCCTCAGTTCCGATAATTCTATTTTGAGACCACTGAGATTACAAATAGGAGGTCCACTAACTATAGATCCCTATTACAAACATATATAAGATTATTGGAATTCACACGAAAAACAATGGTGTGCTTGGTTTTAACGTAACTTTATTCTTTCATGAGTTATTTACAATTTCTCTCTGTTTACAGCCATTGACATGTCGCCGAGGTTAACACGTGAGGAGCGGATAGAAATTTGTGTTGATGTCTGGTGAACGCAGTAACCGGGTCATTGCAGCAGATTTCAATGCAAGACACCCTACGAGACCACCCATCTCCCATGCTACAGTTAGCAAACTGCTTGCTAGGTTTTCGTGAAACTGGTTCAGTGTTGGATTTGCCAAATGTGGACGCATGAAATCTGTCTCTAATGAAGAAACATCAGTGCTGTCCTAGCTTCATTCAGCAAGAGCCCACAGCGTAGCACTCGCCGCATGTCACTGGAGAGTGGCATAAGTCGAACATCCCTTCGAGGATATTAGCTACTCACAAATGGCACCCTTCCAAACTCCAGCTACTGCAGCATCTCAACGAGGATGACCCAGAATCGGCGCACTGAATTTGCAGAATGGGCCAAAACAAAATTGGAACAGGACCCTCAGTTTACGCAGAAGATTTTGTTCAATGATGAGGCAAAACTTTTATGTGAATGGTGAAGTTACAAACAAAACCTACCGCTATTGGTCTGACACTAACCCACATTGGATAGATCCCTCCAAGACTGTTGAACAAAAAATTGATGGTATGGGTGTGGTATATGGGGTACAAAGATAGTGGGGCCATTCTTCATCATGAAACTCAAGGCCACTGGATATGCGAAATTGCTACATGATGATGTGTTTCCCTCTTTATGCACTGAAGCTGGCACGTTCCTCTGAGTTTTTCCAGCAAGATGGTGCACCACCACATTATGGTGTCAGGTCTGAGCATTCCTAGATGAACAGTTTCCTGGAAAGTGGATTGGTCGTCGGGGCCCAGTTGAATGGCCCCCAAGGTCTCCCGATCTGACCCCTTAGACTTTTATCTTTGGGGTCCTCTGAAGGCAATTGTCTATCTGTGAAGATACGAGATGTGCAGCACCTGAAACTACGGATACTGGAAGCCTGTGCTAGCATTTCTCCTGCGGTGTTGCTATCAGTGTGTGAAGAGTGGGAGAAGAGGGGTTGCATTGACAATCCAACACAATGGGCCAGCACATTGAACACATTTTATAAGTGGTCAGAAACTTGTAAATAACTCATGAAGAGAATAAAGTTACGTTAAAACCAAGCACACCATTGTTTTTTCTTGGATGTGTCAGATGACCCTCTTCCTATTGAAAAAAAACAAAAGTTGGATTCAAAATGGCTGACTTCAAAATGGCCGCCATGGTCACCACCCATCTTGAAAAGTTCCTCCCTCACATATACTAATGTGCCACAAACAGAAGTTAAAATCACCAACCATTCCCATTTTATTAAGGTGTATCCATATAAATGGCCCACCCTGTACATTAAAATGTACCTTGCTGGGAGATTGAAGCTGTATGTAACGAACAACGAGAATGAAACTTGCTTCTTAACTCACGGTGGTTCACGCTCATTCAGCGCGTCTACCCCTGTCCATTGCGCATGTGTCTACCCTTATCCCTCCTATATATACTAGCTGAAGGACCCGGATTCACTCGGGTATATTTAATTTATTTCATTTAATGTTTGTGTGTGTCGTTAAAAGATATCAACGCTATCCACTATAACAGTGACATCTACTGCACCCGCCCCTAAAACAGTGACCTCCACAGCCCCCACCCCTTAACACTGACTCCCCCCACAGCCCTTAAAATTGGACCTCCACAGCAGCCCACCCCCTTAGCTATGACCTTTACAGCAGCCTTCCCCTTTAACAGTGACTTTCACAGCATACCACCGCCCTTGACAATGACTTCCACAGGGGCCCGCCCCCTTTATAGTGGCCTTTACTGGATTTGGGGCGTGTCCTTTTGAACAGCTCACTCTAAGACAGCAGCACTGTACTGTCTGAGTGTGAGCTGCAGGGAGAAAGTCACCCTCCCTCCCACTTCTGCAGCTGAAAGTTGATTTTTATCTTCATTTTTCATCCCTGTCGGCTGAGGAGTGAGGTGTGGCGTGTGTTGGGCTCCTTCCTGCAAGAGTGACGCCCCTCTGGGCACCTTACTGCTCATTTGCATACCAAATAAACTGGATTTTCAGAGGATAAAAACATCTATTGCCGGAACAAAGGCATATCTGGAAATAAGGTACTAAGTGCTATTCGGCCATGGCTTTACTTCAATAGCAATTATCCTGGTGACAGATTTCCTTTAACCGCCTCCGGACCGCCTAACGCAGGATTGCGTTCCGGAGGCGGTCGATTCATTCCTCCTTGACGCGCCGACGCGTCATCTCGCGAGACGCGAGATTTCCTGTGAACGCGCGCGCGTTCACAGGATCGGAAGGTAAACGAGCTAATCTACAGCCTGCCAGCGGCAATCATTCGCTGGCAGGCTGTAGATGCAATTTTTTTTAACCCCTGAAAGGTATATGCCCATCAGCGAATATCTTAGGGGTCTACTTTCCAAAATGGGGGTCATTTGTGGGGTGTTTCTACTGTCTGGCATTGCAGAACCTCAGGAAACATGACAGGTGCTCAGAAAGTCAGAGCTGCTTCAAAATGCGGAAATTCACATTTTTGTACCATAGCTTGTAAACGCTATAACTTTTGCGCAAACCAATAAATATACACTTATTGCATTTTTATCAAAGACATGTAGAAAATAAATTTAGAGAAAAATTTATATAGAAATGTAGTTTTATTTGAAAAAATTTACAACTTAAAGTGAAAATGTCTTTTTTTTGCCAAAAATTTCGTAAATTTAGATTAATAACAAAAAAAGTAAAAATGTCAGCAGCAATGAAATTACCACCAAATGAAAGCTCTATTAGTGAGAAGAAAAGGAGGTAAAATTCATTTGGGTGGTAAGTTGTATGACCGCGCATAAAACCGTGAAAATAGTGTAGAGCAGAATTGTAAAAATGGTCTGGTCATTAAGGGGGTTTAAGCTAGGGGAGCTGAGGTGGTTAAAGCTCACCTACAACAGTGAAGATAAATGGCTGGGTTGTTTATGTAAACCTGGAGTAAAACTGTGTATGTGGAAGGCTGGAGGACCTGCGCGTCTATTGGCTGATAAGGGTCATGTGACCAAGTTTCTATTGGCTAAGCATTTTTGGAAATATTTCAGGAACGTACATCCTAGATAACCTTCCCACACTTGATGTGCCTGTGTGCCAAATTTCGTGATTGTAAATGCGACGGTTTGAATTCCTTTAGCGGACATACATACATACACACATATATACACTCAGCTTATATATTAGATATGTACAGTTGGCAAGAAGAAGTATGTGAACTCTTGGAATGATATGGATTTCTGCACAAATTGCTCATAAAATGTGTTCTGATCTTCATCTAAGTCACAACAATAGACAATCACAGTCTGCTTAAACTAATAACACATAAAGAATGAAATGTTACCATGTTTTTATTGAACACACCATGTAAACATTCACACTGCAGGTGGAAAAAGTATGTGAACCCTTGGATTTACTAACTGGTTGAACCTCCTTGGCAGCAATAACTTCAACCAAACATTTCCTTAGTTGCAGATCAGACGTGCACATCGGTCAGGAGTAATTCTTAACCATTCCTCTTTACAGAACTGTTTCAGTTCTGCATATTCTTGGGATGTTCTGGTGTGAATCGCTTTCTTGAGGCATGTCACAGCATCTCAATCGGTTGAGGTCAGGACTCTGACTGGGCCACTCCAGAAGGCGTATTTTCTTCTGTTTAAGAGCCATTCTGTTGTCGATTTACTTCTATGCTTTGGGTCGTTGTCCTGTTGCAACTCCATCTTCTGTTGAGCTTCAGCTGGTGGACAGATGGCCTTAAACTTGGGAATAAATTTTTCTCGATGATCGCAATCCGTCAGACCCTGACACAGCAAAGCAGCCCCAAACCATATGCCCCCACCACCATACTTCACAGTTGGGGATGAGGTTTTCACGTTGTGTGCTGTGCCTCTTTTCTCCACACTTAGTGTTATATGTTTCTTCCAAACAACTCAACTTGGTTTCATCTGTCCAAATAATATTTTGCCAGTACTGCTGTGGAGCATCCAGTTGCTCTTGTGCAAACTGTAAACGTGCAGCAATTTTTTTGGACAGCAGTGGCTTCCTCTGTGGTATCCTCCCATGAAATCCATTCTTGTTTAGTGATTTACGTATCGTAGATTCGCTAACAGGGATGTTAGCATATGCCAGAGACTTTGTAAGTCTTTAGCTGACACTCTAGGATTCTTCTTCACCTCATTGAGCAGTCTGCGCTGTGATCTTGCAGTCATCTTTACAGGACGGCCACTCCTAGGGAGAGTAGCAGCAGTGTTTAACTTTCTCCATTATATACAATTTGTCTTACCGTGGACTGATAAACACAACAAGGCTTTTGGAGATACTTTATAACCCTTCCAGCTTTATGCAAGGCAACAATTCTTAATCGTAGGTCTTCTGAGAGCTCTTTTGGTGCGAGGCATCATTCAAATCAGGCAATGCTTCTTGTGAAAAGAAAACCCAGAACTGGTGTGTGTTTTTTATAGGGCAGGGCAGCTGTGACCAACACCTCCAATCTCATCTCATTGATTGGACTCCATTTGCTGACACCTCACTCCAATTAGCTCTTGGAGATGTCATTAGTCTAGGGGTTCACATACTTTTTCCACCCTGCACTGTGAATGTTTACATGGTGTGTTCAATAAAAACATGGTAGACATTTAATGCTTGTGTGTTATTAGTTTAAGCAGACTGTGATTGTTTATTGTTGTGACTTAGATGAAGATCAGATCACATTTTATGACCAATTTGTGTAGAAATCCATATCATTCCAAAGGGTTCACATACTTTTTCTTGCAACTGTTTAACAGTGAAACACATAATAGTGCTTTCCTCACTGCAGTATTCAACTGTATTGCCACCCTGAAGATGAAATTTCTATGGCCAGTCCACCCCTGAATGACTTAGACTACCTTGAAGATCTGGTAGTGACACATACTATAATGTAAAGGACCTAAGTGTGCATATTGATATATAGTTGCAGTGCGAGTCTGCATAGAAAGTGAGGGACAAAGGAAGAAAAGAAGCCTGAAGAAATCCATGAAAGGATGATTGCCGTATATAGTGATGCTCCTACTTTTTACCTCCGTTCAGGGCGACCAGTACAAGCATCTTTAGAGAAAAGGTGCTCTAAAGTGAAGGCCATGATTTTGGAAGATCAGTGTTATAGCTCATGAATTAGGCATTTCAGTTAGCACAGTTCCTAGTATCATTAATTATGTTTTGATGATATCAAAAGTCAGTTCCTGGTAACCATGACCCATCTGCACGTGTCTTAGTAAACACCACTCTCTTTCTCCTTTTACAATTAAAAATGGCACCCGACAGGGATGCCCCTATCCTGCTTACTCTTTGTCTTAGTCATTGAATCCCTGCTTTAAAACATCAGACAAGACTATAGAATTGAGGGACTATGCATGGGAGGAACCCAACAGCAAGCAGCAGCTTTTGCTGATGACTTAATGATTCTTATCACAAATCCCCACCAGGTACTATCTTATTTCCTAATTAACCCATCCAAATCCAAGTCCTTAATGTAACGTTTATACCCCCTAACCCAACAGACTCTAGCTTCAGGTTTGCCCTATCAATGGTCAAGTGAGTCAATTAAGTTTCTTGGCATCAACCTCACCTCGAACCAAACATCGCTATACAATGCCAATTTCCGAGATCTTCCTCAGAAAGTCTCATCGCTTATAGACTCATGGGACACATCATGGTTTGGCAGACATGCCTTAATCAAAGCTATCATATCCCCTAAGATCCTGTACTACCTACAGACCCTCCCAATATTTATTCCTGCTTGTTTCTTTGTTCAATTACATAGAATCATCTCCCGATACCTTGGAGGAGATCCTCAGAGAGACAGATTAGACATTAAAGCAGAGGCTTCGATGGTGAATGTACCACTTCTGTCATTGCTGTTTCCTGGGCTGGGGGAGCGTCACGCCTTTAAGGAAATATCTAACCCTCTCCCCAAAAACACCTTGAAGATATGGCACACCCTCAAGCCATCCGTATTACTGTCCAACCCTCTATTCCCACTAGTGAGAATACAGGATGTGCTCTGGGACTCCTCCTTACTGTTTCGAATGTCACTTTTCGAGACAGGTAAATTTATTACACTGCCCTTGGCAGATCTTTTAGATGCAAACTTCTCTCTCTTTGAAAGGAATCACATCCACAACTGAAGCCCCTCACTACTCTACAACAATTACTACATATCTTACACTATGTTAAGAGGATAGATATTACTGACCAATTCCCTCTTCCCACTACTTTTGAAAAACTTGCTCTCATCTACAGAGAACCTAGGAAAAAGATATCTACTATATACGCGAGTTTAGTAGCGAGCATTAGACCTAGAACCCTGACCTTTCTTAAAACATGGGAAACTGATCTGCATGCTACTTTCGCCACAGACCGGTTTCATGCAAGACAATTTTCCTGAGGACCGAAGGGGAGGGGAGTTTGAATGGAATCACGTGCATAGAAAAACACAATAAAGTGCATATTACAGAATAAGTGGCCAACATTGCCAATAATAACACTAGGCCAAATAATACGGCTCCACCATGACCATACCCAAGTAGGTCCCAGTCATTAATAAAAATAAAGCCCACACTATTTTCTAAGTCCTGTACAGATCATACTTATGACTTATCCTTACCACAACTTGTTTCTGCAAAATTGGACACACAGTACACACCTATTTAGTAATAATGCCTTATTTTATGCCCAACTTAGTATCATGTAGGCCCCAGTAGATATACCCCTGCCAGTAGTGCCCTGTTCACATATAGTTCCCCTTGAAGTGCCCTTTATACATATAATGCCCCCCCAGTAGCTCCCCTTTTAAATATAGTGCCCTACATAGTGCAGTCTTCACATATAATGCCCTCCTATAATATCCTTTTACATATAGTGCCCCCCCAGTAGTACCAACTTCACAAATAATGCCCCCCAGTAGTGCCCTTTTCACATATAATGCCCCCCAGTAGTGTCCTCATTACATATAGTGCCCTCTTCACGTATAAAGCCCCACAGAAGTGGTCTCTTTACATATAGTGCCCCCCTCACATATAATGCCTCCCAGTAGTGGCCTCTTTACAAGTTGTGACCTCTTTACAATTAATGTCTTCTGTATATATAATGCACCAACCCCTCCATCTTAGTGCCTCCATTTAGTGTCCACAAACCAATAAATAAAAAGAACAGAAATACCTCACTCCTACTGTCTGTGATTTCATCGCAACCTCCTACACTGGGTCTCTGGCAGTGTGATGACTTCATGCCACCTGTGACCTGGGACCACCCTGCACCATAGCACTGCCTCATAGGCCTCAGGCATTGTGGTCTTTAGCCCATGAGGCTAAATGGAGGGCACAGGAGCCAATAGTTCCTGTCCCCGCCATTCAACCCCACGGCAACCAGCAGATCAGTGCCAGATGATTCTTGGCCTATGTGGCAATGTGAATATTGATGGGTGCAGTAAAGTCCCGGGGGAGCATGAAAAAGGGGTGTTGTTTGCACCAGGAGCGTGTCACCAAGGGGCCCGGCCTTGGTGGAGTAAAGGCCCTAGATATAGGTGGCCACCAAGTTAGTTGGTTGGTAGACACCAAGACAGTTAGCTTAGGGTTAGTCTGGGGCGGGCTTTTACTGGGAACAGGCAATGTGTTGGGTGGGTGCCTGTTCCCCATGCTCCAGTGCGGGATTTTGGAATATGCCCATGTCCAGGGATGGTATTTAATCCTGTTGCTGGACTTGGGTGTGGCTCCCAGTCTGGGGAAGGAGACAGAGTTATTGTAAAACACAGTCCTGCTGGAGGCTCTGGAAGAGTGGTCTCAGCTGGGCTGGCTGAGGGGCCACAGGGCTAGGTACTAGCCGGATTGTTGGGGGACGCCGTGACGCTTGGGCACAGGTGGTTACAAGGCCGGAGTCGGAGGAGTACTGGGCCACACTCCCCCATAAAGGCACTGGACTTTAGACCGTGTGTAAACGGTGCTCTGTACAGCAAGGAGGCTGATGGACATTGGGCTAGGTAAGCCGCATGTTATGACCGTGTGTGAACGGTGCTTTAGGTGAGTCAGGTTATGTTATGTTTAGTTAGAGCCCAGCCGGGCAGGTGTTTATTTTGTATCATTTATGTTTGTTTTGCTGAGCTGCCAAATAAAGTGATGTTTGGACCTGAAACTTGGTGTCTGCCAAAGATACTTGTGTGAATGACCCCGGAGAAGAGCTAACCCCCCACACCTGCTACTGGTCTGATGCCCAGTGGTTGGGGATCGTTGTATTATAGACTATAGTACCATGCTGGAATTCAGGGAGATCTTTCACAAATGTTAGTAAAGGCAGACTCCATGCTAGGGACTGGTCGTTATACATCTGTGGCAATGGGACTAAATAAAGCACCTAAATCCAGTGATAAAGAGGTGTGCCCTAATACATTGGTCCATATAGTGTATCATTAGATCTACAACGAGATTCCAATAGTTGTTCTTTTTATATGCTAGTTCGTTTGCCTTGTTTACCTTGTCTTAATGCCTTGCAGGCAGTTTCTTTCCCCTAAATGATGTCATTGCTTAACATTTCCCAGCATGTCTAGATGTCAGGTAGGGACATATTAGTGCTGCATGTGTGTATATTATTCAATGTTTGATATCAACGTTAATATGAATTGTTTGTCTTTATAGATATTTCAATGATTTAAGAATTCCTTCTATTACAAAGTCTCTAGATGAAGCTACAACTCCCAACAGGCTATGGCATGTAGAGCAATATACCGACATTATGATATCCATGCGTGCTGTAGGTCAAATCTTATTCCATAAACTTGCTCTCCATATCAGACGACTACAGGCCATGCAGAATACCTTGTAGGGTCAGCTCAGCGGAATGCAGGGGTGTAGCTAAAGGCTCATGGGCCCTGGTGCAAGAGTTCAGCTTGGGCCCCCTTTTCCTCAGTGCTTTCTGGCTGGGGGCTGGGAAACACATAGCCTTTGTGCTGCCTGATGCAAAAATTGAAACAGCACCTCCCACCCCATGGCAAATTCTTGACCAAACCCCTTTACTCCAGCCAGAGATGTAACTTGACCAGCATGCTCTTTCTATAATACTGGTGCCTTCTTATGCGGCACAAGGGTCTTTGGGCCCCCTCAGGCTCCTGGGCCCGGTAGCAACTGCTACCTCTGCACCCCCTATAGCTACACCCCTGATGGAATGTAATAATACATTTCACTCTGTAATATGCTTCTTTCATTCCAGAGAAAAATTACTTTTAATCCATATGCAAATGAACAGTTAAGGGCCCAAAGGGCGGGCCCAATCGTCTGTGTTCAGCTTTACTCCTCCTGCTTCCTCTGCCAGCCCCTCCCTCTCCTTCTTTATTGAAAAGACAAGATAGATGACTTGCAAGAAACCGGCCTTGTCAATAAAGCACAGAGAGGGTCTGGCAGAGGAAGGGGGGAGCAACGGTGTACAGAGTAGCTTTTCACCTGTTTGGGAGTAGCTCTAGAATTACACACTTGCGTCCATTGTATTCACTTCAGTCGGAATGATTGTCCACGAGACAACGTGTGAAGCAGTGTAGTTCTGACAAAGCTAATGGCGGGCGTGCAGGGGGCCTATTAATGATCTGACTTATCCTAATCCTGGAGAACCCTTTAAATCACTTTCAGCAATAGTAAGATAGCATACAGTGCAACAGCTTGAACGGCAAGCTCTTACTAGTTCATGTTGTCATGGTGACATAATCCAGGATGATGAAAAAAATAATTTATATATTTTTACTTGTAGGTCACATAAAATTACTTAGTTAAACATATAATTACCAAGAAATCATTTGTAGTGAACTGATAATGCCTCATATGTTTAATAGCCCACATGGTGAATGTCAATGCATGTTCTCATGCAACATAAGATTGCAATGTTGTGCTACTCCATCGCACTTAATCATAGTGAATGTTGTCACATTGTTACTATGACACTGTAGTCAGCTGAAATCCAAACGTGTTGCCATTCTGTGCAACCACATTCACTATCATTAGGTGCTACTGGTAGCATGACATTTGTAATTTTACTGGTGCACGACCACAAGTCACTCCAGTCAAAGAGGACCTGTCACCTCTCCTGACATCTCTGCTTTAGTAACTACTTGATCCCCCATGTAATAACATTTCTGGAGCATCTATGGTGTGCCATTCCTTTATTATTCCAGCTAGAAGTTATGAATGAATGAATGTAATCGTTTAAGCGATCAACGACACGAGCAACTACCTACCGACTGAACATTCTAGCAGACAACTAGCATTTAAATGAAAGGATTTTTTCGATCATATAATCGTTGATACGCCTGCCTACACAGGGCTCTCTATCGTCAAGAAGGTACACAATGCTCATTTACATAAAGCAATTCATTAATGATAAACGATGATTGTACTTGTTTGCATCAACGATTTCACAGACATTGAACAAGCGTTTTTGGTCAGATCAATCGTTAGAAACATTTACATGATTCTCATCCATCTTCCATTGCCTGCATTCGAATCGTAACGATTATTTGCTCGTGTAAATCCACCTTTAGGGCTCATGCTCATGTCCGCAAAAAACGGATCCACAAAAAATATGGATGACATCCGTGTGCATTCCGTATTTTGCGGCAGGAACAGCTGGCCCCTAATAGAACAGTCCTATCCTTGTCCGTAATTGATTACGCAGTCTAGTAGTTCTATTTGATTGAGTGCCTGTCAATTTTGTACTGTAATAATAGGACATGTATTTTTTTGCGGAACGGGCTTCTGTTTTTTTTGCTTACCCATTGAAGTGAATAGTTCCGCATAAGGTCTGTAAAAAAAAACGGAATGGACAGAGAAAGAAAATAGGTTTGTGTGCATGAGCCCTTGCAAGCAGTTTACAATGAAGGTCTAGATGGCTGTTACCAGTTGGGTGGTGTCCCTGCACAGTATCACACACTAGCAACACTGATTGATAACATCAGACTGTGCAAGGACACACCCAAACTAATAACACTGATCTGGATGTTTATTGCAAAGGAAGGACAAATCATAGAGGCATAATATTAGATGCTCCTTAATTGCTATTACAAGGGTGATGCAAATACAGTAGTGATCAAAAAAATAGCAGTGAGTTTAAAAAAGCATATAAATCGCAAAATCATTATAATCACTTTTATTTCCACAAATGTAAGTGCACTGGTAATACTACACATTCAATTCCAAATTCAAAACGATAAAAAAAAGTATCCAATTTGCATGAATCCTTTACAGAGTGTAAAGAAAAGGTAATATTAGGCTACTTTCACACCTGCGTTAGGTGCGGATCCGTCTGGTATCTGCACAGACGTTTTTTGATTTTGCGATCCGCACTTATAATGCAAACGCTTAGATCCGTTCAGAACGGATCCGTTTGCATTACCATGAACAAAAAAAAAAAATTTTGTTCATGATAATGCAAACGGATTTGTTTTGACTTTACATTGAAAGTCAAAGGGGGACGGATCCGTTTGAAAATTGAGCCATATTGTGTCAACTTCAAACGGATCCGTCCCCATTGACTTACATTGTAAGTCTGGACGGATCCGTTTGCCTCCGCGCGGCCAGGCGGACACCCGAACGCTGCAAGCTGCGTTCAGGGGTCCGCCTGCTGAGCGGAGCGGAGGACAAACGGTGCCAAGCTGATGCATTCTGAGCGGATCCACATCCACTCAGAATGCATTGGTAGCTGGACGGATCCGTTCGGGGCCGCTTGTGAGAGCCTTCAAACGGAGCTCACAAGCGGAGCCCCGAACGCTAGTGTGAAAGTAGCCTAAGTCTGTTTTGTTTTTTAAATACTCAAAAATTTAGGGGGTCATTTATGACCAGATATACGCCACTTGTGGTGTATATCTGGTGCAGATTCTGTCGCACAACATGGTGCAACAGAATCTGCGATTTCTTCCCCACTCATGCCAGGTCTAAAAAAAAAGTGGGCTTGGTGTAAGCAGGTAAGGGGGTGGGCTGGCAGGCCCATCTTATTCATTATTTTCTAAGCCTGGAATAGGAAGCTGTCTTACATTTAGAATCGGCGGTGGATCCGCTGAAGTTATGACTGAGGAGGCCTACGCTTTCACAGTGTACTGTGGCTTGAATTCAGTTCTCGAGGGTCGTCTGATATACTGTCTGTGGGCATTAGACCCAAAAAGAATAATTTTGCTTCAATCAGTCCACAAAATGTAATCATCACATAATCATTTTCTGTTTGTAGCAGTACTCACTGGTAACTTCAGATCTTCTTTTATCTTTTTAGAAGTGATCATTGACTGAGCCTTTGCCATTTTGGCTATTCTTTAATCAATTTGAACAGTAGTAGACCGCTTTCAGGTTTTGGTTGAAACTTCAAGGCAATTGATATAATTTTAACTGAGCAGCCCATTGCACTTTAATCAACTTTTTAATCAAACACTGGAAGGACACAATGAAGGGAATGCACTATAAGCTACATTTGTCATCCTCCTTAAATAGCGGGCCAAAATTAACAGCTGTTATTCCACAGAATGAAAGACTCCTCACTGCTATTATTTTGAGCATACCCCTTTCAATTAAGTGTTCAATTACTCAGAATGAGCGGCCTGCGTGTCCTAATTGTTGGGTCTGTCTTTTTTTCTATTACCTTGCTACATTTGCACTACATTCTTTGCTATGTAGAAATATGAGTTCTATGAAAAACAGTCAGGTTAATGATGTTAGACTGCTATTTTTTTTAACACACCTGTAGTTACTAAAACAGACATATCAGAAAAGTTTACATATGTTCCTCAAAGGGGTTGTGCAGGCAGTATATATTGATTACCTATCTTCAGAATAGGCCATCAATATCTGATTGGTGGGGGTCCAACACTTGAACCCCCGCCGATCAGCTGTTTGAAGAGGAGGCGGCGCACCATAGGAACACTGCTTCCTCTTCTATTACACTGAGCATTGTCTCGGAAGAGATTGAATGGAGCAAGTACTTCTAATTATGCTGCATCGCCACTGCAAGGGAGATGACAGGCAGTGTAATGAGGAGGAATCAGTCCTCACACGAAGCACCGCCTCCTCTTCAAACAGCTAATCAGCAGGGGTGTCGGACCCCCACCAATCAGATATTGATGACCTATCCTGAGAAATGTTATAGACCATTACAGCCTCCAGGAAGTGATGGAAAACAGCCCCCTTCTCAAAGACAAAAGAGTGACAGGGGAGATGATCTCATCTGTGTGTATAGTGTTACTATTCTGCCTTATTGTGGCCCTTCAGCAGTATAATAGAGCTTTCATTAACTCTGACAATCAATAATGATGAGGTGATTGTGCACACCCAGTCCCAGTCTGTAAAGAAAAGCCGACAAATGAGCTATAGAAACCAGGAAGCGTTATCCTACTGAGTTTACTCTATGGCCAGTGTGCATACTGTACTATTGCAAGGTATTTTGGGGGCTGTAAAACTAAACTTAAAAAATAAAATAAAATTCAAGTAAAAATATGCTTCCAGAAAGCCCAAGAGACATATAAGGCATTTGACAGAGCCAGAGGTAAGAAATAGTGTTTAGCGAATCGAAGCATCCAAAGTGGAATTCAATCCGAAGTTTAGGAAAAATCCTAAAATGGCGGTTACACATGTTACAAAGTGAAAGCAAGAAGCCTGGGAATGCAAGATCACCCATAATGCTGTGCAGCCAGCCAACCCACAGATAGCCATCCCCTGTGATGTCCCAGCCTTATAAAAGCCGCATCCCGTGCGGTTTCCACCATTTCACTGTGAGCTGAGCATAGGGAGAGGCATGGAAAGAGCTAGGGACAGAGTTTCAGAAACCTTTGATTGTAGAATATTGGATAGGGAGAGTGCAGGGACAACGTAGGGAGGTTGTATTAAGAGTTTTTTAGACACTGTAGGGAGAGCATAGGGAGAATGCGAGGACAGTGCACCCTATTCATCTTGTTAAACTGCTGCGCCATTCAATCTTAATCTGTTCTGTTATACATAGACTTACAGTGCATCAGACTCGGTCTTAAAGCAGAACTCCCGCAAACATTTTTATTCTCTGACCTGCTAGAAAGGTACATGATGTAATCTGTAGTGAATGTAATCTTCTATATTTGTGATTCATCTTCTCCCTTTTAAATTTTAGCTGTGTCATGTGACCAACCCTCTGATCTCCAACTGACAGAGGGCAGGAAGTCAGTTACTTCACTAGTCATTCCTATGAGACTGACATTGAGACTCCCATACATAGAGAAACTGACTTCCTGTCCACATTTAAGATGCTGTTATTTGGAAAGTCTTATTGCTGGTCACATGACACAGCCGAGAAGCAGAAGGGAGGGAATAACTTACAAATACCGAGAATGATAAAAATATTACCTTCACTAGAGATTACATCATGTACCTTTATAGCAGGTCAGATAATAACATTTTTTGCAAGAGTTAACGTCTTTAACAGGCAGTCTGATATATAGGCGTGTTTATCTAGTTTACCTGATGCCCCATTCATAGTTAATCTGTTTTGTTATACATAGACTTACTGTGCGTCAGACTCTGTGTCAACAGGAGGTCTAATACATAGGCGTGTTTATTTAGTTCACCTGCTGCGCCATTCATACTTAATCTGTTCTGTTATACATTGACTTACTGTGTGTCAGACTCGGTGTCAACAGGCGTCTAATATATTGGCGCATTTACCAGCTGCACCATTCACACTTAATCTGTTCTGTTATACATAGACTTACTGTGCATTAGACTTGGTCTCAACAGGCGGTCTAATACATAAGCGCATTTATCTAGTTCACCTGCTGTGCCATTTATACTTAATCTGTTCTGTTATACATAGACTTATTGTGCATCAGACTCAATGTCAACAGGTGGTCTCATATATAGGTGTGTTTATCTAGCTCACCTGCTTCACCATTCATACTTAGTTACATAGTTACATTACTGATTCCTTTACTGTACACTATGGCCCACAGACAGTTGCCTGGGCCCTCAAAAGGAACGGGCAGTGGCAAAAATGTTGCTGTAGCTGGCACAAGTAGCAGCAGAAGAAGAGATGGTGGTAGCAGCAGCCGCAGAAACAGGTCAGAGCTGCCACTGTCATCCAATGGTCGTGTTTTGGCCAACACTCCAGCTGTACTGGAATGGTTTACTCGCTCTTCAACATCATCTGTGACATCAGACACACACAGCCAAGAATCGGTGGGTTTCTCTAACATCACACTTAGTTGGCATGGCCCATGAACAACCTCTGTGTCCTTACCTGTCCTGCAACTGCCTCTTTCTTTTGCTGCTCCTTCTGAACAGGACGTAATGTATGCTGCCGGCTCTGCTCCACTTTTCAGTGAGGACAGTCAGCAGCTACAGGCCACAGGCATGATCTGGAAGAGAGCCCACATGCACCATCGCCCATCCTCATGAAGGTCTAACTGGGGTGGACCCTCTGAGCTCACACTCCACTGCCATGATTGCTGGGCTGGTGGAGGGGGTTAGGAGCAACGCCAGCTCTAAAAGCAGCAACCTAAGTCTTGAGTCTCTGATGAGCACTTTTCTTCAACCACCTACTGAAGAAACCACCCAGCAGCAGCAGGATGTGGAGCAGAACCTGAACCAGCAGGTGGTGGCATACTTGGTCTGCACCCTGTCACCCCAGATCCAATATCCCCTAGATTATTGGGCAGCAAACCTTGAATTGTGGTCGTAACTGGACAAATTTGCCTTGAGAAAGCTTTCCTGCTCGGCTAGTAGTGTGGCATCGGAGCAGGTGTTCAGTGTGGCAGTTGCCAAACTTTGTTTGATCAAAACACATCTGTGCCCGCCTACCAGCACCAAGGTGGTTTCAGTCAGGCAGGACCTACTCTAAACCTATTTATGCTATTGGGCATCTACATTCAGGAGAGCAGACCCTGCACATATAGTGTGCTGCTTCTTGTTACTAGAGTTGAGCGAACACCTGGATGTTCGGGTTCGACGAGTTCGGCCGAACTTTCGAAAAATGTTCGGGTTCGGGATCCGAACTCGACCCGAACTTCATCCCGAACCCGAACCCCATAGAAGTCAATGGGGACCCGAACTTTTGGGCACTAAAAAGGCTGTAAAACACACCCGGAAAGGGCCTAGAGGGCTGCAAAAGGCAGCAAAATGTAGTTAAATCCCCTGCAAACAAATGTAGATAGGGAAATGATGAGTTAACATAAAATAAATAAAAATTAAACAATATTAATTGGAGTGAGGTCCCATAGCACAGAATCAGGCTTCAAGTCACCCACCAATGGAGAAGGTCACTTACTATTATTTTGACCACAGCACCCAGACAAAGGAGAGAGGTCCCACAGCAGAGAACCAGGCATCATATCACCCACCACAGGAGTAGGCCACCATTTAGTTACTTTGACCCCTACACCCAGACGGAGGAGAGAGGTTACACAGCAGAGAATCAGGCATTTAGATCACCCACCACAGGAGTAGGCCACCATTGAATCAGACCCCGGCAACCATGTCAGATGGCACAAGCATAAGCTTTATATCAATCAGCACAGGAGAAGGCGACTTTGACAGACTTTGACCCCTACACCCGGACGGAGGAGAGAGGTTTCAAAGCAGAGAATCAGGCATTTAGATCACCCACCACAGGAGTAGGCCCCAATTTAATGGGACCCCGGCAACCATGTCAGATGGCACAACCATCAGCTTCATATCAATCAGCACAGGAGAAGGCGACTTTGAAAGACTTTGACCCCTACACCCAGACGGAGGAGAGAGGTTTCACAGCAGAGAATCAGGCATTTAGATCACCCACCACAGAGTAGGCCCCCATTGAATCAGACCCTGACAACCATGTCAGATGGCACAACCATCAGCTTTATATCAATCAGCACAGGAGAAGGCGACTTTGAAAGACTTTGACCCCTACACCCAGATGGAGGAGAGAGGTTTCACAGCAGAGAATCAGGCATCATATCAACCACCACAGGAGAAGCCACCATTTAGTTACTTTGACCCCTGCACCCAGGAAGAGGAGAGAGGCACCACAGCACATATTCTGGCATCATATCAGCCACCATTGAGTTACTTTGACCCCCGCACCCAGGAAGAGGAGAGAGGCACCACAGCACATATTCTGGCATCATATCAGCCACCACAGGAGAAGCCACCATTGAGTTACTTTGACCCCCGCACCCAGGAAGAGGAGAGAGGCACCACAGCACATATTCTGGCATCATATCAGCCACCACAGGAGAAGCCACCATTGAGTTACTTGACCCCTGCACCCAGGAAGAGGAGAGAGGCCCCACAGCACATATTCTGGCATCATATCAGCCACCACAGGAGAAGCCACCATTTAGTTACTTTGACCCCTTCACCCAAACAGAGGAGAGAGGTTCCACATCAGAGAATCAGGCATCATATCAACCACCACAGGAGTAGGCCACAATTTAATGGGACCCCGGCAACCATGTCAGATGGCACAACCATCAGCTTCATATCAATCAGCACAGGAGAAGGCGACTTTGAAAGACTTTGACCCCTACACCCAGACGGAGGAGAGAGGTTTCACAGCAGAGAATCAGGCATTTAGATCACCCACCACAGGAGTAGGCCCCCATTGAATCAGACCCTGGCAACCATGTCAGATGGCACAACCATCAGCTTTATATCAATCAGCACAGGAGAAGCCACCATTGAGTTACTTTGACCCCTGCACCCAGGAAGAGGAGAGAGGCCCCACAGCACATATTCTGGCATCATATCAGCCACCACAGGAGAAGCCACCATTGAGTTACTTTGACCCCTGCACCCAGGAAGAGGAGAGAGGCACCACAGCACATATTCTGGCATCATATCAGCCACCACAGGAGAAGCCACCATTGAGTTACTTTGACCCCTGCACCCAGGAAGAGGAGAGAGGCCCCACAGCACATATTCTGGCATCATACTAACCACCACAGGAGAAGCCACCATTGAGTTACTTTGACCCCTGCACCCAGGAAGAGGAGAGAGGCCCCACAGCACATATTCTGGCATCATATCAGCCACCACAGGAGAAGCCACCATTGAGTTACTTTGACCCCCGCACCCAGGAAGAGGAGAGAGGCACCACAGCACATATTCTGGCATCATATCAGCCACCACAGGAGAAGCCACCATTGAGTTACTTTGACCCCTGCACCCAGGAAGAGGAGAGAGGCCCCACAGCACATATTCTGGCATCATACTAACCACCACAGGAGAAGCCACCATTGAGTTACTTTGACCCCTGCACCCAGGAAGAGGAGAGAGGCCCCACAGCACATATTCTGGCATCATATCAGCCACCACAGGAGAAGCCACCATTGAGTTACTTTGACCCCCGCACCCAGGAAGAGGAGAGAGGCACCACAGCACATATTCTGGCATCATATCAGCCACCACAGGAGAAGCCACCATTGAGTTACTTTGACCCCCGCACCCAGGAAGAGGAGAGAGGCACCACAGCACATATTCAGGCATCATATCACACACCACAGGAGAAGGCCTCTTTCAGTGATTTAGGCCTTTGGACCCAGACAGAGGAGAGAGGCACCACAGCACATATTCTGGCATCATATCAGCCACCACAGGAGAAGCCACCATTGAGTTACTTTGACCCCTGCACCCAGGAAGAGGAGAGAGGCCCCACAGCACATATTCTGGCATCATATCAGCCACCACAGGAGAAGCCACCATTTAGTTACTTTGACCCCTGCACCCAGGAAGAGGAGAGAGGCACCACAGCACATATTCTGGCATCATATCAGCCACCACAGGAGAAGCCACCATTTAGTTACTTTGACCCCTTCACCCAAACAGAGGAGAGAGGTTCCACATCAGAGAATCAGGCATCATATCAACCACCACAGGAGTAGGCCACAATTTAGTTTATTTGACCCCTGCACCCAGGAAGAGGAGAGAGGCCCCACAGCACATATTCTGGCATCATATCACACACCACAGGAGAAGGCCTCTTTCAGTGATTTAGGCCTTTGGACCCAGACAGAGGAGAGAGGTCAGAGATTAGCTTCATATCCCCCAGCACAGCAGAAGACCGCTTTATTTGACTTAGGCCTCAGCACCCAGACAGAAGACAGAGGTAGCATGGCAGAGGTTATGGCTTCATGTCACCCGTTAGTTTAACCGGCCACTTTCATCTGGTTAGGCCCCGGCGCCCAGACAGAGAAGAGTTTCATTCAACTGTGGGTTTCATAAAATTTGTATCAAATAAAGAAGTGGCCCGTAGCACAACAAGACATGTTTTAGGCAGTTAATAAGGACTACTCTGCACAAGGGAGGGACAGGTCCTGTGGGATCCATGCCTGGTTCATCTTTATGAAGGTCAGCTTGTCCACGTTGGCTGTGGACAGGCGGCTGCGCTTGTCAGTAATGACGCCCCCTGCCGTGCTGAATACGCGTTCAGATAAAACGCTGGCCGCCGGGCAGGAAAGCACCTCCAAGGCATAACATGCTAACTCTGGCCACGTGGACAATTTCGAAACCCAGTAGTTGAATGGGGCCGAACCATCCGTCAGGATGTGGAGGGGTGTGCAGACATACTGTTCAACCATGTTAGTGAAATGCTGCCTCCTGCTAACACGTTCCGTATCAGGTGTCGGTGCAGATAGCTGTGGCGTGGAGACAAAACTTTTCCACATTTCTGCCATGCTAACCCTGCCCTCAGATGAGCTGGCCGTGACACAGCTGCGTTGGCGACCTCTTGCCACTCCTCTGCCTTCACCTTCCACCTGTTCCCCTGTGACATGTGGGAATGCTCTCAAGAGCGCCTCTATCAGCGTGCGCTTGTACTCGCGCATCTTACGGTCGCGCTCCAGTTCAGGAATTAAAGTGGGCACATTGTCTTTATACCGGGGATCCAGCAGGGTGGCCACCCAGTAGTCTGCACACGTTAAAACGTGGGCAACTCTGCTGTCGTTGCGCAGGCATTGGAGCATATATTCGCTCATGTGGGCCAGGCTACCCATGGGTAAAGACAAGCTGTCCTCTGTGGGAGGCGTATCGTCATCGTCCACCGTATCCCCCCAGCCACGCACCAGTGATGGGCCTGGGCTGCCACCCCGCTGTGAACTTGCGTCATCCTCGTCCCCCTCCACCTCCTCCTCCTCATCCTCCTCGTCCTCCAGTACAGTGCCTTGGCTGGCGACTTGTGAACCTGTCCTCTGCTGCTTAAACAAACCTCCCTCTGAGCCACTTCGAACAGACTGGCCCGAAAGTGTTAGAAACGAGCCCTCATCCTCCTCCTCCTCCTCCACCTGGGCCACCTCCTCTAACATCATTGCCCTAAGTGTTTTCTCAAGGAGACATAGAAGTGGTATTGTAACGCTGATAACAGTGTCATCGCCACTGGCCATGTTGGTGGAGTACTCGAAACAGCGCAGCAGGGCACACAGGTCTCGCATGGAGGCCCAATCATTGGTGGTGAAGTGGTGCTGTTCGGCAGTACGACTGACGCGAGCGTGCTGCAGCTGAAACTCCACTATGGCCTGCTGCTGCTCGCACAGTCTCTCCAGCATGTGCAAGGTGGAGTTCCACCGGGTGGGCACGTCGCATATGAGGCGGTGAGCGGGAAGGCCGAAGTTCCGCTGTAGCGCAGACAGGCGAGCAGCGGCAGGATGTGAACGGCGGAAGCGCGCACAGACGGCCCGCACTTTATGCAGCAGCTCTGACATGTTGGGGTAGTGGTGAATGAACCTCTGCACCACCAAGTTCAGCACATGCGCCAGGCAAGGGATGTGCGTCAAACCGGCTAGTCCCAGAGCTGCCACGAGATTTCGCCCATTATCGCATACCACCAGGCCTGGCTTGAGGCCCACCGGCAGAAACCACTCGTCGGTCTGTTGTTCAATACCCCGCCACAACTCCTTTGCGCTGTGGGGCCTGTCCCCCAAACATATGAGTTTCAGAATGGCCTGCTGACGTTTACCCCGGGCTGTGCTGAAGTTGGTGGTGAAGGTGTGTGGCTGACCGGATGAGCTGGTGGAAGCAGTGGAGGAGGAAGCCGAGTAGGAGGAGGAGGCTACAGGAGGCAGAGAATGATGCCCTGCGATCCTAGGGGGCGGAAGGACGTGCGCCAAGGAACTGTCCGCCGGGGGCCCAGCCGCCACTACATTCATCCAGTGTGCAGTTAGTGAGATATAGCGTCCCTGGCCGTGCTTACTGGTCCACGTATCTGTGGTTAGGTGGACCTTGCCACAAATGGCGTTGCGCAGTGCACACTTGATTTTATCGGACACTTGCATGTGCAGGGAAGGCACGGCTGTCTTGGAGAAGTAGTGGCGGCTGGGAACCACATACTGCGGGACAGCCATGGCCATCAGCTGTTTGAAGCTGTCTGTGTCCACCAGCCGGAATGACAGCATTTCAAAGGCCAGCAGTTTAGAAATGCTGGCGTTCAGGCCAAGGGCTCGAGGGTGACTCGGGGGGAATTTGCGCTTCCTCTCTAAGGTTTGAGATATTGAGAGCTGAACGCTGCTGTGTGATATAGTGGAGACGCTAGTTGACGGTGGCGGTGGTGGTGGTGTCGGTGGCACATCCTCTGTTTGCTGCTCGGCAGGTGGCAACATTCCTCTCGAGGCGGAAGCCGAGGCAGCAGCGGTAGAGGGAGCAGGGGGAGCCTCAGCGAGTGCCTGGTTTTTAAGGTGTGTACCCCACTGCAGTTCATGCTTTGCATGTAGATGCCTGGTCATGCAGGTTGTGCTGAGGTTCAGAACGTTAATGCCTCGCCTCAGGCTCTGATGGCAGAGCGTGCAAGTCACTCGGGTCTTGTCGGTAGGACATTGTTTAAAGAAGTGCCATGCCAGGGAACTCTTTGAAGCTGCCTTTGTGGGGCTGGGTCCCTGTTGGCGATGTCCAGTAGCAGGCGAACTCTGGGGGCGGCGGCTCGTCTGCTTTGGCCCCCTGCTCCCTCTTTGGCTTCGCTGTTGTCTCGGTCTCACCACTACCTCTTCCTCTGAACTGTGAAAGTCATCGCCACGACCTTCAGTCCATGTGGGGTCTAAGACCTCATCGTCCTCTGCATCGTCTTCCACCCAGTCTCCCTCCCTGACCTCCTCCTGTTCAGTCTGCACACTGCAAAAAGACGCGGCAGTGGGCACCTGTGTTTCGTCATCATCAGAGAGTCGGTGACTCTGCTGTGGTGGTATTCCCATGTCCTCTTCATCTGGAGACATAAGTGGTTGTGCGTCAGTGCATGGTATGTCTTCCTCCACTGGGGAAGGGCTAGGTGGACGCCCCTGGGAAACCCTGGAAGCAGAGTCTTCAAACAGAAGAAGAGACTGCTGCATAACTTGTGGCTCAGACCGTTTCCCTGATATGCTTGGGGGTGATGTGACAGACTGATGGGCTTGGTTTTCAGGTGCCACCTGTGCGCTTTCCGCAGAAGACTGGGTGGAAGACCATGTGGTGAACGTGCTGGAAGCACTGTCGGCCACCCAATCGATTAATGCCTGTACCTGCTCAGGCCTTACCATCCTAAGAGCGGCATTGGGCCCCACAAGATATTGCGGTACATTCTGCCGGCTAGTTGAGGGAGTTCGTTCCCTACTGTGTGCGCCTGGGGCCGAACGGCCACGTCCTCTACCAGCAACAGAGGCTCCACGGACACCACCACGACCGCGTCCTCGTCCCTTAATAGTATTTTTCTTCATTGTTGCGATTCAACTCGCACCACAATGAAATATATTATTTTTTATAAGCAAAATCCCCTCACTGGAATACTTTCAGTCTTTTGACTGTATGGATTACAGATGGAATGACTGTTATATGTGAGTACCGCTTTCTTTGACAGATTCTAGTATGGGTACATATATGTTTTCCCAACCCCAGCACATTAGTTTGCTAATTCCAGATGTATGAAACGCAGGCCTAACTGTATCTAGTATATTGAACGCCAGATAAACTAACTTGGCCTTTTTTAAATAAAAAAAATCCCCTCACTGGAATACTTTCAGTCTTTTGACTGTATGGATTACAGATGGAATGACTGTTATATGTGAGTACCGCTTTCTTTGACAGATTCTAGTATGGGTACATATATGTTTTCCCAACCCCAGCACATTAGTTTGCTAATTCCAGATGTATGAAACGCAGGCCTAACTGTATCTAGTATATTGAACGCCAGATAAACTAACTTGGCCTTTTTTAAATAAAAAAAATCCCCTCACTGGAATACTTTCAGTCTTTTGACTGTATGGATTACAGATGGAATGACTGTTATATGTGAGTACCGCTTTCTTTGACAGATTCTAGTATGGGTACATATATGTTTTCCCAACCCCAGCACATTAGTTTGCTAATTCCAGATGTATGAAACGCAGGCCTAACTGTATCTAGTATATTGAACGCCAGATAAACTAACTTGGCCTTTTTTAAATAAAAAAAATCCCCTCACTGGAATACTTTCAGTCTTTTGACTGTATGGATTACAGATGGAATGACTGTTATATGTGAGTACCGCTTTCTTTGACAGATTCTAGTATGGGTACATATATGTTTTCCCAACCCCAGCACATTAGTTTGCTAATTCCAGATGTATGAAACGCAGGCCTAACTGTATCTAGTATATTGAACGCCAGATAAACTAACTTGGCCTTTTTTAAATAAAAAAAATCCCCTCACTGGAATACTTTCAGTCTTTTGACTGTATGGATTACAGATGGAATGACTGTTATATGTGAGTACCGCTTTCTTTGACAGATTCTAGTATGGGTACATATATGTTTTCCCAACCCCAGCACATTAGTTTGCTAATTCCAGATGTATGAAACGCAGGCCTAACTGTATCTAGTATATTGAACGCCAGATAAACTAACTTGGCCTTTTTTAAATAAAAAAAATCCCCTCACTGGAATACTTTCAGTCTTTTGACTGTATGGATTACAGATGGAATGACTGTTATATGTGAGTACCGCTTTCTTTGACAGATTCTAGTATGGGTACATATATGTTTTCCCAACCCCAGCACATAAGTTTGCTAATTCCAGATGTATGAAACGCAGGCCTAACTGTATCTAGTATATTGAACGCCAGATAAACTAACTTGGCCTTTTTTAAATAAAAAAAAAATTCCCTCACTGGAATACTTTATGGCTTTTCACTGTATGGATTACAGGTGGACTGGTATTAGTAGGGGTGACACAAGCACACCCAAGTCCCTGATGTAGGATTTCTATGGCACAGACCACTATTACAAGTGATTAATGGACGTTGGGAGAGATTGTGCTGCAGCACTAGTCCCAAGATGGCCGCCGCCTATCAGCCCAGTAACATGTGCCACAAAATGGTCTGCACAACCTTTAAAAAAAATAGCCTTGGACTGTGCTGCTAAATCGCTATTGGTCTGAATCCCAGGTGTAGATGTCTGACTTGTTTGGAGCTTTGGAATGCACACTGTGGCAGCTTCTGCTGCAGCACTACAAGTCGCAAAATGGCGGCCGGCGGTCAGCCCAGGTACATGTGGATGGAAAAAATCACTCTGGTCACTCTAAAAATAGCCAATCCCTATCAAAAAAGCAGCTCAGCTGCAGTTGTTCAGATGAATCACAGGTGGAGGAGAGAAATTTGCTTCCAGTTATTCAATTATCCCTGCCTATTCTCGCCCTAGCATCAGCTGCGTCTATCCCTGTTCTATTCACATCGGGAGTGAGCACGTCCCGACGTGCGCACAAGCTTATAAAGAGGCTGAGTCACATGCTGCACTTGGCCAATCACAGCCTTGCCAATAGTAGGCATGGCTGCGATGGCATCTTAGGGCAAGTAGTATGATGCATGTTGATTGGCTGCTTTGCAGCCTTTCAAAATGCGCCAAAATACATGCCGAACGACGAACCCGAACTTTTACGAAAAAGTTTGGGTTCAGGTCCGTGTCACGAACACCCCAAAATTCGGTACGGACCCGAACTATGCTCGAACTGTTCGCTCAACACTACTTGTTACCTCTGTGTGCACTAAGCAAGCAATGAAAGTAAGAGGACTTTATAGAGCATATCGCAAAGTTATACTGCCCTTCCTTCTTCAAATGCCTAATGAATCTTGGAGGAGTGGTCTACTCCCTCCTTCTTTGAGGGAGGCTTCCATTTCTCTGATTTTGAAAAAGGATAAAGATAAGCCTGAAATTGGGTCGTATCGCCCAATCTCATTACTCAATACCGACTACAAGATATTAGCCAAATTGCTTGCTAATAGGTTGAGGGGGGTTAGTCACTGTCTGATCCATCCGGATCAGATGGGGTTTATTCCAAAACGAAATATACAATCTAACATCCGTAGAGCCTTCCTTAACATTTATATTGGGGACGGGGAGGACCGCTCCATCCTGTCTTTGGATGCTGAGAAGGCTTTTGACAGGGTGGAGTGGTCCTTTCTGTGGGGAATTATGGACAGAATGAACCTGGATGAACACTTTATTAAATGGGTGCAATTGCTCTATTGTGGATCTACCGCTAGCGTTAAGATTAACGGGATTGATTCCGAACAGTTCCCCTTACAGCGAGGCACTCGGCAGGGCTGCCCTATTTCACCTCTAATCTTCGCCCTGGCCTTAGAGCCCCTTGCATGCAGAATCCGACAGTCTAATAAGATTATTGGCTTGGAGGGAGAGAAGAGGAAGATAAAATTTGTCTTTATGCAGACGATATTCTAGTCTTTTTGAAACAAGGATGGAAGGCAGTTCTATCTGTTATGAACACCTTGGAAGAATATGGCTCACTATCGGGATATAAAGTCAACTGGGATAACTCTGAACTTCTCCCCCTTGTTCGATCACCTCCTGATGGCCCTCTAGGTATTAGGTCACTTGAACCCACCGACACTATTCGATATCTGGGTATTAGAATTAGCGCGGATTTGACTAGATACAATCATTTAAACATTACCCCTATGATCAACAATGTGAGGGAGAAGATCCGCACTTGGCAGAAGCTGCCTCTGTCACAGGCGGAAAGGATCGCATTAGTCAGGATGGTGATCCTCCCCATCGCTCTATACCCTCTGACTGCGTGTCCGATATGGATCGACGACTCATTCTTTGGTCTGCAGAATGAGTTAATCTGGGGGAGGGGGTAGGGTTAGGATCAAACAAAAATATCTTTGGCTCTCTGAGCGAGATGGTGGTCTCTCCCTTCCCTTCCTTCGGGGATATTATATTTCAGCTCAGATAATGTGGTGGGTTGGGGGGGGGGGGGAAATCACCAACCTGCCCTGTTGTTAAGTATCCTGTCAAAGGACTTTCAGGGGCTGTATGGGGATATTTTTTCTATCTTGGAGACCGGTCACCCGGGGAAAAGGAAAAAACTGTTTCTAATTAGTGATACGTTAAATAAGGTCTAGAATATAATTAAAAAGATACTAGGCATAACATATCCCACTCACTTTACTCCAGTTTGGCACAATCATAATTTAAATGAATTTATGTTAATTGCAGATTACAAATATTGGAATTCACGTGGTATCAATCGTTTAACTCACATTTCATCACATGGCAATATTATCCCCTTAGATAAATTAATAAAAGGCACAACTGCCACTTTTTTAGATAGGTATAGATATGCACAAATCAGTCACGCATTTATGAGCACTCAGGATAAATGCCTTTTGACTATTAGGGCAAACTCCTTTTTGGATTATTGTTTTAAATTTAAGGATACACAACTCACACTTTCTCAAATATATCACAGACTTCGGGACTCTCTCGGTGAAATAATAATATTTAAAAGCGAGGGAAGCTGGGAAGCTGAACTAGGTGAGTATCTTGGATTGGGATATAGTATACAAAAATATAAAAAAGTATCGATCTCCCAGAAATATAGACTGATCCAGTTCAAGATTGTACAGTCGTGGCCAAAAGTTTTGAGAATTACATAAATATTGTAAATTGGAAAAGTTGCTGCTTAAGTTTTTATAATAGCAATTTGCATATACCCCAGAATGTTATGAAGAGTGATCAGATGAATTGCATAGTCCTTCTTTGCCATGAAAATTAACTTAATCCCCAAAAAAACTTTCCACTGCATTTCATTGTTGTCATTAAAGGACCTGCTGAGATCATTTCAGTAATCGTCTTGTTAACTCAGGTGAGAATGTTGATGAGCACAAGGCTGGAGATCATTATGTCAGGCTGATTGGGTTAAAATGGCAGACTTGACATGTTAAAAGGAGGGTGATGCTTGAAATCATTGTTCTTCCATTGTTAACCATAGTGACCTGCAAAGAAACGCGTGCAGCCATCATTGCGTTGCATAAAAATGGCTTCACAGGCAAGGATATTGTGGCTACTAAGATTGCACCTCAATCAACAATTTATAGGATCATCAAGAACTTCAAGGAAAGAGGTTCAATTCTTGTTAAGAAGGCTTCAGGGCGTCCAAGAAAGTCCAACAAGCGCCAGGATCGTCTCCTAAAGAGCATTCAGCTGCGGGATCAGAGTGCCACCAGTGCAGAGCTTGCTCAGGAATGGCAGCAGGCAGGTGTGAGCGCATCTGCACGCACAGTGAGGCGAAGACTTTTGGAAGATGGCCTGGTGTCAAGAAGGCCAGCAAAGAAGCCACTTCTCTCCAAAAAAAACATCAGGGACAGATTGATCTTCTGCAGAAAGTATGGTGAATGGACTGCTGAGGACTGGGGCAAAGTCATATTCTCCGATGAAGCCTCTTTCCGATTGGGGTATCTGGAAAAAGGCTTGTCCGGAGAAGAAAAGGTGAGCGCTACCATCAGTCCTGTGTCATGCCAACAGTAAAGCATCCTGAGACCATTCATATGTGGGGTTGCTTCTCATCCAAGGGAGTGGGCTCACTCTCAATTTTGCCCCAAAACACAGCCATGAATAAAGAATGGTACCAAACCACCCTCCAACAGCAACTTCTTCCAACAATCCAACAACAGTTTGGTGAAGAACAATGCATTTTCCAGCACGATGGAGCACCGTGCCATAAGGCAAAAGTGATAACTAAGTGGCTCGGGGACCAAAACATTCACAATATTGGGTCCATGGCCTGGAAACTCCCCAGATCTTAATCCCATTGAGAACTTGTGGTCAATCTTCAAGAGGCGGGTGGACAAACAAAAACCCACTAATTCTGACAAACTCCAAGAAGTGATTATGAAAGAATGGGTTGCTATCAGTCAGGAATTGGCCCAGAAGTTGATTGAGAGCATGCCCAGTGGAATTGCAGAGGTCCTGAAAAAGAAAGGCCAACACTGCAAATACTGACTCTTTGCATAAATGTCATGTAATTGTCTATAAAAGCCTTTGAAACTTATGAAGTGCGTGTAATTATATTTCACTACATTACAGAAACAACTGAAACAAAGATCTAAAAGAAGTTTAGCAGCAAACTTTGTGAAAACTAATATTTGTGTCATTCTCAAAACATTTGGCCACGACTGTACATCGCCTATACTACTCCCCCGCCTTCCTCGCCAAAATATATAAAGAAAAAAAGGATGAGTGTTGGAAGTGTTCGGCAGAAAATGCCGATCTGAGTCACATACTATGGAAGTGCCCAGAAATAAGTCGTTTTTGGACCTGTATCTATGAGGAATTATCTAGAAGACACAAGGTCCAACTGGACCGTTGCTTTATGCAGGCAATACTGTGTTTTTTCTCTCCTAGTGATTTAACGTCTCACCAGATACGAATTTGCTTGGAGGGTTTTATGGGCGCAAGGGCCCTGATAGTCAAATATTGGGGCACCAATAATAGCCCTAGTTTTTCCGAGTGGCTGGCCCTGATGGACACCATCGATGTCTATGGTAGAATAGCAAGAAAATTAAAGCGTAGCTAGAATGGATTGGATCTCCGCCCCTTAATCCCCGGTCATTTGTAGTATTGGTAACTGAAATAAAAGTATCAACAAAGGTATGGTCGGACCTCGCAACAGTGAATTGGGCGGGGGGGGGGGGGGGGTTGGGGGGGTTATGGGGTTAATTGTATCAATCTTGTGTATAATCACTTTTTATTATTTATTATTTGCAAACTGTACGTTACGAAATTTATACATTTGTCTAAGAAAACAATAAAGAATTTATAAAAAAAAAAAAAGGAAGAGGACTTATATATACCACCTTATCAAGGTCGTCTCTGGGATAGGCAGGGCAAAAGTACACAAAAATGCTACTTCCAAGATAAAATAGAAGCACATTTACACTTGAAGGTGCCACTTCAAGTGTATACCACAAACTAATCAAAAATCACAGAAAAAGATAAAAAACATCAGTTTATTTTTCCGTTCTTATGATCCATCAGAACAGAAAAATAGAAAACAAAAACGAATCCTGTCATTTGAGCATCCATAAGGCCTCTATCACACGGTCAGTATTTTGCATCGGGATTTGATCATGATTTGGAAGCCGAAAGCAGGAGTGGGTCCAAAACACAGAAGACATGAAAATATTTCCACCACATTTTATCTCCGTTTAGGACTCACTCCTGTTTTTGTCTTACCAATACTGATCAAACACTGATGCAAAAAACTGACCAAATATTGACCGTGTGATAGAGGCCATTAAAGTCCTGCATGCAGGACTTCTTTTCCATCTGAATAAAACCAATTTCAGATGCAAATGGCCAAAAAACATGCAAATTGAGCATGACGCCTCAACAGATGCAAATATTTCCATGACATTTTATCTTTGTTTTTGTCTTACAAATACTGATCAAATGCTGACCAAATACTGACCGACCATGTTAAGGAGGATACTCAAAATACAGGATCAGTTTTTTTTTTGTCTGTTCTGACAGATCAGAAGAAGGGAAAAAAATAACCAGTGACATCAACACAACCTTACTGCTGCTACGGTACCCTCTCCAATCTGTTATGGGGCCACTACTTGAATCTTGGGCCACTGCACGGTTCAGTCCACACCAAAAATTTTTTGCTGACACTAACATTGACCTGTAAGGCTGAGTTCAAACTTCAGTTATTTGGTCAGTTATTTCCATCAGTTTTTTTGAGCCAAATTCAGGCGCCAAGCCTACTATCGGATTAAGTATCATGGATAGATCTGCACCTGTTCTTTGGGTTTGACCTGCACATGCTTTTGGCTGACAATAGATGATGAGAATATCTGACCAAATAACTGAAGTGTGAACTGAGTGTAATAGTGACACACCGTCATTCTATTTAAAAGCATGTGCTTGGACTGCCCCAACATGCACTACTACTTTATTGGCACTGCCTAGTTTTATTTTATTCTACTAAAGAATCATTTGGACACAGCACCTACTGGGGTGAGCAGCGCTTTTTTGTTTTACCAGAAGGGATTACCTAGGAATGTTGGTGGCCTGCACAATGATGTGCACATCCAGATGTCACCTGCCTGTTATTAAGACGCACAGTAAGGCCTCTTTCACGCGGGCGTTACGTTTTGGCTCCGGAGGCGTCCCGGGTGCAATGCGGCAAACTCGCGCGAGTAGGTACCCAATTGCTGTCAGTTTTGACTGCGATTGCGTTCCGTTGTTCCGTTTTTATCGCGTGGGTGCAATGCGTTTTGCACGCGCGTGATAAAAAACTGAATGTGGTACCCAGACCCGAACTTCTTCACAGTAGTTCAGGTTTGGGTTCAAGGTTGTGTAGATTGTATTATTTTCCCTTATAACATGGTTATAAGGGAAAATAATAGCATTTGTAATACAGAATGCTTACTAAAATAGGGCTGGAGGGGTTAAAAAATTTAAAAAAATAATTTAACTCACCTTAATGGACTTGTTCGCTCAGCCCCGCTTCTCTTCTGTCTTCATCTGTGGGGAAAAGGACCTGTGGTGACGTCACTGCCACCATCACATGGTCCATCACTTAAGGTGAGTTAAATAATTTTTTATTTATTTTTAACCCCTCCAGCCCTATTGTACTATGCATTCTGTATTAAGAATGCTATTATTTTTACCAAAACCATGTTATAAGGTAAAATAATAATGATCGGGTCCCCATCCCGATTGTCTCCTAGCAACATGCGTGAAAATCGCACCTCATCCGCACTTGCTTGCGGATGCTTGCGATTTTCACGCAGCCCCATTCACTTCTATGGGGCCTGCGTTGCGTGGAAAACGCACAAAGAGGAGCATGCTGCGATTTTGACGCAACGCACAAGTGATGCGTAAAAATTACCACTCATCTGCACAGCCCCATAGAAATGAATGGGTCCGGATTCAGTGCGGGTGCAATGCGTTCACCTCACGCATCGCACCCGCGCGGAAATCTCGCCCGTCTGAAAGAGGCCTTACTGTTTCGCTACCAGAAAGGATTAGCTATGCTTGTTGGTGCAATGCACACTAATGTATACTGAGTTACATTCTCCCTAAAGTTTAACTTCCGGCCCGGGATAGACCTGATTTAAATTGCTTCGTGATGAATTAATTCATAACGAAGCAAATTTCTTGGTGAAATTTGGTGAAGCGTCCAAATCGAATTTCTGAAAACTTTGCTCATCTCTAGTAAGAATAACACTGTGACTGTGGGTTCCTTCATTCTCAAAACCAGTAAAAATTAAGAGCAGGAGATCAGTACATAATCATTGTGTGCAAAAACAATCACTTAATGCAGAAAGACATATTTAGCTGCAATACTTCTGCCAAAAGTGGCAAAAAAATGGCGTCATTTATCTTCATTTAAAGCTCTTTAGTTGGTGCAATAAAAGTGTAAGTTATAAAGAAGAAATCTTTATGGCTTTCTACATACTTCTCATTTTATAAAATGTTAAAATAGTTATGCTGACCTAGTTGTTCCATACATATACACATGTAGATTTTAAAGGAAACCTATCACATTGAACATGCCATCCAAACTGTGAACAGGCATGTTATAGAGCAGGAGCAGGAGCCATGACTGGTTACTAAAGTGTTGCTGCCATTTAGGTAAAGTTCACATCTCTATTTCATTTTCTGTTCTTCTGATCTGTCAGAAGAACAGAGAAAAAACACACAGGATCATGTGCATCAGTTATGCACATTTGGCCTTCATTTGAGCCATTTCCACCAGAGATCTGTTATTTTAGATGGAAAAAAAGTCCTGCATGCAGGACTTTTTTTCCATCTAAAAAAATGGATCTCAGATGGAAATGGCTCAAACGGATGACAAATGTGCAACAAGATCCTGTTTTTTTTTCCTGCTCTTCTCATGGATCAGAAGAAGGGAAAATGAAATGGAGATGTGAACTCTCCCTTACTTGAGCGGGAGCTGTGCCGCAGTAACCAGGCACAGTCGCTACACAGTGCATGGAGCGGTGTTGGTTGGACGGAGTGACAGGTGTCATCCCCCGGCCAATCTGATATTGATGATCTATCCTTAGGATAGGTTATCAATAGATAAGTCCTGGATAACCCCTTTAAGCAGTTTCTCTAAAAAGCATTCCAGTTCTCATACTATCAAGTTCTTTTAAAAATGAAAGAGGCAATCTGGTTGCTTTCGACTATTGCTCCACTGTGCACTGTGGATAAAATATTTCTCATTTTGCTGAAGTCCCTTTAAAACACAGACAATAGACCTAATATCCTATTAATATAAATAATTAAAACCAGTCTTGACCCTTTATGTGTAAAAAATATTGGTGGCCACATAAGGCCCCTACACAACAGTGTGTCAGGTATTTTCTAAAACAATTTCATTGGACTGAAATATTTCCCATCATAAAGCTAAATGCTTGTTGCTTCCCGCAAAATAAAATAAAGAAACTACAGAAAAGAACAGTTTTAACTTGAGTGGAAAGTGAGAAATTCACCCTGTAAAGTGCAATATCAATCTGTCATAGCAATAATGATATCACAGAGAGGAGACCGTTGTGCGCAAACAATGCCATAAATTTAGGGAAATGAAATGAGGTGCTAAGAGAAATAAAACCTGGAGAATCAGCGACAACATGACAAGAAATGTCTCTGTATATTTGCCTCTATTTGGCTTCAGGAACACACACACATATATCTTCTTTATGTTTCTGCTAATACAATTCTTCAAGCAAGCATGAAGCTCTTACTTTTCCACAATTTCATTAAGTCTCAGTGGAATGTGACCACTGAATAATGGCACATAGGGGAACTATTAGACAGAAACATAATGGGCTGAACGAAATTCTAGCACACAAACAGAATTGTAAAATAAGGGTGTGGTAAATAAATCTCTCTATGCCCATAATGTATGCATAATAAAACACTCAATTAAGTATTTATAATTCCTTACTCTACCATTCTGTGGGAAATGCTGCCAGAGAGTATTAGTCACTGGATGACTCGGGAATGTTTTTGGCAATATTTAGTAGCTAAAGTCGAAAGGAAGGATTCATTAGACCTCTCAGATAACATATTGGGTGGTGCAGACCTCAAAGTTGTTCACCTGTGACTGAAACTAGAAGCCTAGTACTAAGTAGATGCCACACCTCAAGCCAAAGTAGTTGGAAAATGCCCATGCCTCAGGCACCAATAGCACTGGGAGCCATAAACACGTACTACAGTATTTTTAGATGTCTATGGGCTGTTCACATGCTGAAGATTAAGGGTATGATCTCGTGCCTTAACCGCAGTAATTCCGCATCCCATCGTTTTCACTGGGAGTCTTCATTGCTATTCTTAAGGCCATGTGTAATTTTCTTTGTGTATTTGAAATACATATCAATAAGGGATACAGTATGTTCCTTATTGAAATGGAATCTGCAAACAGTGACTGGGTAGCCATACATGATTCTCAATGTAGAATCTGGAAACTGCGACTGGGTACCCACACATGATTCTCAATGTAAAATCCATAATCTGCAGCTGGGTAGCCACACATGGTTCTCAATGTAGAACCTGGAAACCTCGGCTGGGTAGCCACACATGATTCTCAATGCAAAATCCGGAAACCGTGGCTGGGTAGCCACACATGATTCTCAATGTAGAATCCGGAAACTGCGACTGCGTAGCCACATATGATTCTCAATGTAGAATTGGGAAACCGCAGCTGGGTAGCCACACATGATTCTCAATGTAGAATTTATAAACCGAGACTGCGTAGCCACACATGATTCTCAATTTAGAATCTGGAAACCGTGGCTGGGTAGCCACACATGATTCTCAATGTAGAATTCAGAAACCACAACTGGATAGCCCCACATGGTTCTCAATGTAGAATCTGGAAACCGCGGCAGGGTAGCCACACATGTCAAATTCGTAAACAGACACAGATCAGCTTATGGTGTTGTCTGATCTGTGGCATGACAAACCACAAATCCTCAGCAGAAATCCACAGTGCCAACATGTATTGTAAACCGCATATATCATGCGCAGGTTCTGGGCCTAAATCGTAACAGAATTTACTTCTACTATGCTGGCAATGAATGTGAATGTAGAAATGTACATCAACAAAAAGAAGGGAAGGGTCAAAATATACAAAAAAAAAACATTCTTATTATTGTTCCATGACATGTACAACAGGTTTCAAAAAGCTCACTGTATCCATGAGGCCTAACAAACAACTCACAATGGTTAAAGTACAGGGTTACAGTCTGTTTAGAAAGGATCACCAATACCGGAGAGGGGGAGGGGTCTGCCTTTATGTAAAGTCTTGTCTAAAGCCCACACTCATCATATAAGTGAGGGACATGAACATGTGGAGTCACTGTGGGTGGAAATACATGAAGGCAAAAACTATAATAAGTTACTAATAGGAGTTTATTGTAAACCACCTAATGTATGAAACAGAAAATCTGCTACTAAACGAGATAGACAAGGCGGCAAATCATAATGAGGTGGTTATTATGGGGGACTTCAACTACCCAGATATAGACTGGGAAACTGAAACTTGTATATCTCATAAAGGAAACAGGTTCTTGGCAATAACCAAAGACAATTACCTTTCCCAACTGGTTCAGGACCCGACTAGAGGGACGGCCATACTGGACTAAGTATTAACCAATAGGCCTGACAGAACAACAGATGTGCAGGTCGGGGGACACCTGGGAAATAGTGACCATAAAGTAATAACCTTCCAATTATGATTCAAAAGAGTGTTTCTTCAGGCAGGAACAAAAATACCAAACTTCAAAAATGCTAAATGTAGCCAACTAAGAGAGGCCATAGCCCTAACTAACTGGGACAAAGTCCTCAAAAATAAAAATACAGCCACAAAATGGGATATTTTTAAAAGCATCCTAAATTCTAATTGTGAGAGGTACAGTCAGGTCCATAAATATTGGGACAACGACACAATTCTAACATTTTTGGCTCTATATACCACCACAATGGATTTGAAATGAAACAAACGATATGTGCTTTAACTGGAGACTGTCAGCTTTAATTTCAGAGTATATACATCAAAATCAGGTGAACGGTGTAGGAATTACAGCAGTTTGCATATGTGCCTCCCACTTGTTAAGGGACCAAAAGTAATGGGACATAATAATAATCATAAATCAAACTTTCACTTTTTAATACTTGGTTGCAAATCCTTTGCAGTCAATTACAGCCTGAAGTCTGGAACGCATCACCAGACGATGGGTTTCATCCCTGGTGATGCTCTGCCAGGCCTCTACTGCAACTGTCTTCAGTTCCTGCTTTTTCTTAGGGCATTTTCCCTTCAGTTTTGTCTTCAGCAAGTGAAATGCATGCTCAATCGGATTCAGGTCAGGTGATTAACTTGGCCATTGCATAACATTCCACTTCTTTCCCTTAAAAATCTCTTTGGTTACTTTTGCAGTATGCTTTGGGTCATTGTCCATCTGCACTGTGAAGCGCCGTCCAATGAGTTCTGAAGCATTTGGCTGAACATGAGCAGATAATATTGCCCGAAACACTTCAGAATTCATCCTGCTGCTTTTGTCAGCAGTCACATCATTAATAAATACAAGAAAAACAGATCTATTGGCAGCCATACATGCCCACGCCATGACACTACCACCACCATGCTTCACTGATGAGTTGGTATGCTTAGGATCATGAGCAGTTCCTTCCCTTCTCCATACTCTTCTTTTCCCATCACTCTGGTACAAGTTGACCTTGGTCTCATCTGTCCATAGGATGTTGTTCCAGCCTGTGAAGGCTTTTTTAGATGTCGTTTGGCAAACTCTAATCTGGCCTTCCTGTTTTTGAGGCTCATCAATGGTTTACATCTTGTGGTAAACCCTCTGTATTCACTATAGTGAAGCCTTCTCTTGATTGTTGAATTTGAAATACAAACACCTACAGTCAGGTCCATAAATATTGGGACATTGACACAATTCTATTTTTTTGGCCTCTATACATCACCACAATGGATTTGAAATGAAATGAACAAGATGTGCTTTAACTGCAGACTGTCAGCTTTAATTTGAGGGTATTTACATCCAAATCAGGTGAACAGTGTAGGAATTACAACAGTTTGAATATGTGCCTCCAACTTGTTAAGGGACCAAAAGTAATGGGACAATTGGTTTCTCAGCTGTTCCATGGCCAGGTGTGTGTTATTCCCTCATTATCCCAATTACAATGAACAGATAAAAGGTCCAGAGTTCATTTCAAGTGTGCTATTTGCATTTGGAATCTGTTGCTGTCAACTTTCAAGATGAGATCCAAAGAGCTGTCACTATCAGTGAAGCAGGCCATCATTAGGCTGAAAAAACAAAACAAACCCATCAGAGAGATAGCAAAAACATTAGGCGTGGCCAAAACTGTTTGGAACATTCTTAAAAAGAAGGAAAGCACCGGTGAGCTCAGCAACACCAAAAGACCCGTAAGACCACGGAAAACAACTGTGGTGGATGACCGAAGAATTCTTTCCCTGGTGAAGAAAACACCCTTCACAACAGTTGGCCAGATCAAAAACACTCTCCAGGAGGTAGGTGTATTTGTGTCAAAGTCAACAATCAAGAGAAGACTTCACCAGAGTGAATACAGAGGGTTCACCACAAGATCTAAACCATTGGTGAGCCTCAAAAACAGGAAGGCCAGATTAGAGTTTGCCAAACGACATCTAAAAAAGCCTTCACAGTTCTGGAACAACATCCTATGGACAGATGAGACCAAGATCAACTTGTACCAGAGTGATGGGACGAGAAGAGTATGGAGAAAGGAAAGGAACTGCTCATAATCCTAAGCATACCACCTCATCAGTGAAGCATGGTGGTGGTAGTGTCATGGCGTGGGCATGTATGGCTGCCAATGGAACATAGTCCTACCACTTTACAAATCACTAGTCAGACCACACATGGAGTATTGTGTACAGTTCTGGGCTCCTGTGAACAAGGCAGACATAGCAGAGCTGGAGAGGGTACAGAGGAGGGCAACTAAAGTAAAAACTGGAATGGGGCAATTACTGTACCCGGAAAGATTATCAACATTAGGGTTATTCACTTCAGAAAAAAGACGACTGAGGGGAGATTTAATTACTATGTATAAATATATCAGGGGTCAGTACAGAGATCTCTCCCATCATCTATTTATACCCAGGACTGTAACTGTGACAAGGGGACATCCTCTGTGTCTGGAGGAAAGAAGGTTTGTACACAAACATAGAAGAGGATTCTTTACGGTAAGAGCAGTGACACTATAGAACTCTCTGCCTGAGGAGGTGGTGATGGTGAGTTCACTAAAAGAGTTCAAGAAGGGCCTGGATGTGTTTATGGAGTGTAGCAATATTACATGTTATAGATACTAGAGATGGGTTGTTTATCCAGGGAGTTATCTGATTGCCTTCTGGAAGGAATTTTTTCCCCTTAAGTGGGGAAAATTGGCTTCTACCTCACAGCTTTTTTTTGCCTTCCTCTGGATCAACCTGCAGGATAACAGACCGAACTGGATAGACAAATGTCTTTTTTTGGCCTTATATACTATGTTACTATGGTAGTGCCACAGTTATCATAGACTAGCACCATTTTATTTGGTCTAGAATGAGGTGGTATAAGGAAGAGTGATTCAATAAAAAAAAATATTTGTCCAAAAATTCTGTATTCAGGATTAGTTTAGAGTAAATGTAATTTCATTAATGCCTTTAATGCTGTTAATGTGATAAAAAAGGCAACCAAAAATGCATCATAAAAACAGCTGGTATTTTCATTTCGATTGCCAGAGTTCTGCCATTCAGAAATTGCCCATGTAGCTTATATAGGCAAAACAGATATTTAACGTTTTACCTATGAAAACTATGTGGGAAATTACTGCAACAGAAAGAACAATGTGCAAACAACCTTAGCTTCAAACATAAACTACAGTAGGTGTCATGCGCACCAAATTCTAAGTGACTGGTGGTAGATATCATTTAGAAGGATTGTCCCATTACGACAACTTATCCCCTATCCACAGTGTCTGGTTGCCCCCGCCAATCACTGGAGTGTGCTCCCCGTCCATTCAATTCTTTGCGATTGCTGGAGATGGCAGAGTATAAGTGTTTGACTATGACTGCCGTTCCATTCAAACGGGTAAGCATGGGACCCATGCCAATAAGACACTTATCCACAGGATAAGTTGTCTTAATGGAACAAGCCTTTTAATATCAGTATTGATGCACACGACCGGAACCCCCCATATCAAAGGTATATCAAAGGTATTACACCACTATTGTGACATAAAAAAAAAGTTGCAAATTGTGGGGCACTGCTTATTTGCACCATAATCTGCCACTTTTTGATCTTCTCGCCACTTTTCTAAAGTGGCAAGAAAAGTAGTAGGGCTTAGTGGGAGGGGGCAGGGCTTCCAAGTATCTTCCTTGTAATATAGACACTAACAATGTGGCTGCATTACAGCTCTCTAGATGAGGCCTAAAGCACAGTGAACCAGGATAGATGGGATGATTTTGGTTATTATATATTGTGACATATACTGACGTACAAATAATTTTGCCATTAAAAAAATATCAGTCATGAAGTTGATATCCAAAATGTTAAGATTTATTTTACTTACAAGCCAATACTGAGATGTAGAGTTATGTACAGATAACATACCTTCTATATAATTTATGAGTCTACAGCAAATTCATAAATATAATAACTAGAAAATTTGTAACAGTTTAACAGAAGGTCAGTCGTCAACTCTGAGGCCAATGATTGGATGTAGTGGTGCACATGACCATGGATAGGACGCCACACTTTCCGTCCACAAGAGACAGAAGGAGGGGGGATGAGACCCATGCTGCTGGAATAAGACATTAATAACCAAGTGATTGTCTTTTATTCTTTATTTTAAACATTTTCCCATCCCTACCAAGTTTGCATTTGGGGTCGGACAGCCCCTTTAAAAACCTTTGAAACATGATTAGGGATTTTATCCACACCAGAGGCTCCTATTTATGTTTCAAGAATCATTACTGGGTCACAGCGTAGCTACCTCATTTTCATACCTTTTCCCAGGAAGCATAATGACAGTATCCATGAGGAGAAACAGTACTCCTGAAAGAATCTGTAAAAACGTTATTCTGGTCAAATTTTGACTGGTTCTGATGGATACAAGTATTTTGACCATATGAACATAAGCGCTGATATAAAAAAATAGTCTAAAAGAAAAAAAAATAGTTATAGTTGGTCAGTGGAATTTGAGACCTCACAACCGAAACTCAAGTCAACATAGTCAGTATGTTGGATATGAGTTAGTTTTACATTTCATTGGAAAACAAAAACATAATATATACAAATGCCAAACAAAAAAAGGTGAAAGCTTTAAATGTCCTGCTTCCAATTGGGGATGTCAATATCAAACTAGTTTCTGTCTTTCACCTTGTTGAGTAAGTGACCTTATTTCTTAAAGAGAAAAAAAAAACAGTCAATATGTCAAAAATATCCACTATATATCTTCATGTCGCAATGAGTATGACAGGATGTCTGATACAAACCTGTCTGGATAATAAGAAGGATCGGTAAGAGAACCATTCATAATTGAAGGTGCCAGTGATCCTTTGTTTGTCATGGTAACTCTGTCCCATATGACAAAATGGATTGATGAGAAAATTATAGAGAAACTCTGAGACACAAAATCTAATTTAATGTGCCAAGGAAGGAAAAAGCTGAGTACAAGTTAAATCAAGGCAGAGGCACTAAGTTGACAGCATATCTTGGGTTTGATGAATTGCAGTCAACCTATTTGGGTTATCGCTTATGGCTTTTTTGAAGGGAAAGGACAAAGTTGATTGTGGAGTTATATTCCTGAGCTTCTGTACTTTGCGACCTTCTGCCAGCTGAGCCAAGCTAGGGTTGGGTCTTAACGATACAGTTACCAAAGCGTCTGATGTGGAAGAGTTCTCTGGCGTGGTTGGTGTGGGTGGCTGACTGGATAACTGTTCCAATTTGTCATCAAGATGAACACTTTGACGTTTCAACGTAGGTGGACTAAAAGTCATGAACCTTACAGTCTTCACCTGCTGAAAAAGAGAAAATTATTCACTTTTATACTGAAATAAGATCTAGCCTATTGCAATAAACTAAACTAATTTAAGGTGAGACTACCCATGGACAAGAACATGTCTGAATGACAACAATGTTGAATGACAAATCTTCCAGACCTGGAGCCATCTTAATGAGTCTGGAGAATACCCGGTTTTGTCAAATGGAAAATTGTCAGAAAAAAATGTGATATTATGCCATTCTGACCATTGGAGGATTTTGATATCTATCCCAATATGATCACAAGATTGTTTAACCTGAAGGTGAAATTGGGCTATTTTTACCAAATCATGCGTCTAAAGACAATAAAACTTTGCATCTATTGTATGTATTAATATGCCAACCTCACAGCATAAATGATGTTCACTAACTAGAAAAATACATATCCACATTTGTCCTTAAAGGAGTTGTCTATGATTGAGCTAAAAAAAAATATTCCACTCACTCCTTGCTGGACCTGTAAAGGAAGCATACATAACTGATCTCCTGCTTTGTTGTATCTTTGTGGGTCATTTACCAGTAACGGACTGCTTCCAGTAACTGAATGCTCCCCCCGCCCCCCAATAAATTGCAGCTAAAGTTAGTGACCAATTCACTGAAGTGCATTCTGGGAATGCTTCATTCCTCTTATGTGTCTTTATAGTAACATACAGTGGCACAAACATTTGCTTACTTATATCTTCTACAGAACCTTATTAACGGGTGTTTGGTTCTTTACTACTGTAAAGCTCCTGAGTGGGCACAATCTCAGATATCAGGTAGGAATTAAAAGTGAAATGAACCATTTCACAGCACCTAGGTGTCTGTGTAATGTCCAAACATGATAAGCCCTCCAAAGAGAAAGAAGGGTCCCGATCAAGGATACCATTTCTTAATAGGGCAATGTATATAAAACTGCATATTTACTGGTTTATATGATCTATAACAACAGTTACCTTGTCAGAACTATTTTTAGGTGTGTCTGGCTTCACCAGTATAGATGGAGGAGCAGTGGATAGTGGTTTTGCTGGTGAATCTATTTTCATTGGGAACTCTTTAGGGTCAAAAGCAATAGAACTAGCTGCAGAGTATCTCCTATAATCCACTGGTCTACCAGAGATAGGCAAAACATCACACATTGAGCTGGGCCTCAGCCGGATATCAGCACTGGCTCCTACTTGAGAATAAGCGGCATTGATGAAAAGTTGTTGTGGTTGAACAATGCCTGATGATGGTCTACTGAAGGTAGTCACAGCCTGTGTTGTAGTGTTATTTTGTATATTCTTCTGGGGAGGCATACCTGTAAAACAAAATGTTCAGATGTCAAAATGTTTCTATTCATTGTTATACATTTTTTTCTTAAATCAGTAGTACATGTGAATATGTAAAATGTTGCAATACTGTATGGAAAGAGCCATCTTTCCCAAGCTTCAGTAGTCTTCTGTTCCCTGCCCAGGACTGGCCTTAGGGGCAAACATGGTTAATTGTCCAGGTCTCTCTACTCATGGCCACTTCTACCATGAGATAAGTGGAGCAGATGGAAGCCTGGAGCTTCATAGTGTAAACGGCAATATAGGGCAGCCTAACTCCAGATACTTAAAGTATGAGTGGGCATAGTGAGAGCAGCACACAAGCACATGCAGTATAGCAGCATGGGGACAGCATAGGGGAAAGCAAAGATTATTCAAATTTGTTATACTTCACAGACAAGCACCGAGTTGGTTTGGATCCTGCATTTCCCTCCTTTTTTTCCTTTTCATTACTACTGTGAAGGGGGAAAGGGGGAATACCAACTTTTATGGGGCACAGATAGTGCATATCTACTGTGAAGGGGCATAATATTTGTTATGTGGGCACAAAGAGGGTATATCTACTGTGAGTGGGGGCACAATGAGGGCATTACTACTGTTAGGGGGAACACAATGAGGGCATAACTACTGTGAGGAGGCAGAATGTTTTAAAGTATGGGTGGGGGGGCAGAGAAAGGACCCCCCCGGGTGCCAAACGCCGTAGGCATGCACTCAGTAAGACAAAGAAGTATTCTTTCTAACAGTGCTTGGAGGTACTCCAGCATATTTAACTTTTATCTCTACTTTTAACTTGTTGCTGCTGGGTCTTGAACTCAGACTCTTCTGTATGGGAGGCAGGTGATCTAAGCAGGGAGCCATAGTGCCCACTGTTTTTAATAGGAAAATTCTATCTGACTATAAAAAGCAAAAGTATAATTTTATCTTTTTTTTAGTAATTGCAAACAATGTCATGGCACAAAATAAATTACAAAACTCCAAAAGAAAAATAGATGGTCAGCACCACTCACACAAACCACTTTAATCCACACCATAGGAGGGCAATGCTCGGTGTTAGAAAAACATGTCGATCAAATGCAGCATTCAAGAATGTATCCACTGAACTCACCCCATCTGAAGATGTCCATTTTATTTATTATAAAGTGCACGACACAGGGACTAAAATGTAGCACAAACAGCCAGCCAACGGTCATTTCACTTCGTGTGACGCTTTCTCAAGGCCTGAGAAAACGTCACATGACGAGAAGCGGCCGTTGGCTGGCTGTTTGTGCTACATTTTACTCCCTGTATCGTGCACTTTATAATAAATAAAATGGACATCTTCAGATGGGGTGAGGGCTGTGATATATGGTATGTTTGAATGCTACAAAATAAATTACATCACTGTTTTGTCCGACATTTAACCGTATACACGATGTATATGTTAAATTGAAGCCTCCAATGGATACCATACAGTGGCATCCATCACCATAGGGTTCCATTGTCCCAAAAAATGATTTGATGTTTTTTTGCCTGATTCTGCAGGATGTGAAAATGTAGTTTAACCAATGTGTATGTAAGAGGCTTTCAGGTTTTCATGTCAAGTTTAACATATAGAATAAAAAAAAAAAATAATAATGTATACGTCAATGGATACTTTTTTTTTTTTAACAATGGAACCCTATGGCGTCAAATGGCATTTTATGGCAACTATCTGAGAAATCAGTTTAAGGTACACGTCATGTGTACATGTTAAACATAGGTTATGTTAGGGTATGTTCACATGTCAACCTATATTTATGCTAAAAATATAATCTGTGGTTGACAGATTTGCTGCGGATGTGCTGCTGGCTGTACAGCAGATCCGCATGAGGTTTAGCCTCTTTGTGATTCATGGAGGTTAGGGTCAGCCTTTCAATGCTGAACCTGCAGAAAAAAGCAGCTAGCTGTGGAAACACCAAAAATCCACCCCGATTTTTTCTGATGCATGTGAATGCATGGAATGCGTATTGTCCTTGGATTTGATACAGATTTCATTGCAGAATCTTTGCCATTATCAAATCTGATACATTTGTCATATTCTTTGTGTCTGACTTTAATTCATCAGGTATTAGCTTTTTCATGGTCAGAATAGTATGTAATTATAGGAGCCATGATGCAGCCTTAGGCTAGTTCCACACCTGCGCTAAAGGTATCCGGCAGGCTTTTCTGGCGGAGGAATAGTCTGCTGGAGTTCACCGTATCCGGACTAGCCGGATAGTGTCATTCACTGCCAGACCTCTTTGACTATAATGGGATCCGGTGGAGATCCGGCCAGTTTCCAGTATGAGTGAGCACACAGGTTTTTGTCTGGTTGAATCCCGGCACTCATGTCGGAAAACTATTATAGTCAATGGTGTCTGGTGGTGAACAGCAGGCCGTTCCTCTGCTAGAACAGCCTGCTGGATAGCTTTACCACACGAGTGGAACTAGCCTTAGGCTGTATTCACAACATGTTTGTCATTGATGAACATGGTACCCGTTTTTTCTTTTCTTAAAGTGATGAAACATTTAGAAAAATGTTTTCAATTGCATGCCAATGTGTATGTGATTGTCAATGTAAAAAAAATAATATTTTTTTGCTTTATCGAATATAGTAATAGACTGCGTTCTTCATTATGGTCAGAAAGCAGTATCCTGATATTAAAAGCTATTTAGACCTTTGGGTACAATTTTTTGTTACTGTTGCATTTTTGAGGTTAAAAATCACTTTTTCAATTTGTCTTAATTAAAACTTTGGGGCCCTTTTCTCCGTACAGCCCCAAGATTCTCTAAAAGCAGGGTCTGAATTTCTACTCTTTCCGGGCAGCTTAGCTGATGGCTCTTTATTGCTGATCTCTGACCTCCTAAACACTTGTTATAGCTCAACTCTTATCTTACTGATAAGAATGTGGCTTGAATAAGTGTGACCTTTTTAAGGCATTGCTTCTTGGGAATCGCCTGCTTGCTAGCGGAAGAGACCTCTGCTATTACATGCATGCCGAAAGATCATGAGTGCCCGATGAACGAGCGTTTGCTTGTTCATCAGGTAATCGTCAGCATTATTACACTGCCAGATCATCGCTAACGAGGGTTACTACGAATGCTCGTTAGAGATCATCTGGCAGAAAATCTGCCAGTGTAATACAGGCTTTAGTAATTTAAAGATAAGGGTTATTAGATGACCGGCACAAAGTTAAAGTGAAAGTACGATTCAGCTAGACAGTTAAGCCTTTGAGACAGGACGCCTGAATATTCTTAATAAAGACCAATTGAAATAATGATTTTAGCCCAAAATGAGTAAAATGCAACCCCAAAGGTGTACATAGCCTTTAAGCTTTCAGAGATAAGGCAATAGGAAACTCTTTTGTATAAGTTTGGCTTGGTGTACCCATTTCTGTGTATATCATCACTTATACCTGCAGTACCGTATGGCTATTTACTATCTTGCTAGCAGCACTCAAGTTGAAAATTCTGCCGACATGCATGTAGTGTGGTTTTAGCCTCGTTGCAGGCCCACAAAGTGTGATCACAGCATTAAACATATTTCTCAACATCAGGCATTTACTAAGATATTTATAGGCTAGGCTATTGTCACAGCCTGTTTTACAGATCAGTACATTGTGATTAGAGATGAGCGAATTTCATGTTATGAAATTCGTTCACACTTCATTTGGTGGTAAAAGCAAAATTCTGTTATGAATTCCGTTACCACGGACCATAACGCAATTCTATGACTGAATGCATAGCGGAATGCCTTTAGAGGCAATCCCTTATTCATTCCGTCATAATAGAAGTCTAGAGGACTTCCCTGCATAACGGAAACGGGACAGTTTTTCAGCCCATAGACTTCTATTATGACGGAATGAATAACGGAATTCCTCTAAAGGCATTCCGCTAAGCATTCAGTCATAGAATTGCGTTATGGTCCGTGGTAACGGAATCCATAACGCAATTCTGCTTTTACCACCAAACTAAGCGTGAACGAATTTCATAATATGAAATTCGCTTAGAGCTAATTGTGATCTTTGTACAATAGTTATACAATATTTCAGAATTTGGGGTGTCACTTTTAATTTTGCCAAGGAAGTATCTGTTTTATATGTTAACGGATCTGTTCCTTTACATTTTAAGTTTTTAATTTGTGCAATTTGGGCGAATGTATTTATTTTATTTAGACCTGCAATAAAAGCTTTTAATAATCAGCCTCTTCAGTGAAGAGCATGAATTAGACATGAAGACATTTACAGATTTTAGCAGGTTAATATACAGTTAAAACATTAAAAACTATGTCCCATTTTTATAGTTTGTACAGTTTATACAAAAAATAGCATGGAGCACTAGGCACTGTAAACTGGTTATGAAAAAGTTTCTACCAAAGTAAATGTATTTTCTTTTTCAATTTCAAAATGTTTTACATTATCCTGATTAATGCTTTTATTGTAAAGTGATTTTAGCGGGACTAGCACAGGTTAAAAAAAAGTTACATCTAAAATTTGCACTAAACTTGTAGCAACTTTTTTTTTGAATTTTGACATTTGTTTTTTTTACTCCAAAAAGGCAAACAGGTTGGAAAAGTGTCCTTGGGCAGCTTAGGGTACTTTCTCACTTGCGTTAAACTTTTCCGGTATTGAGTTCCGTCCTACGGGCTCAATACCAGAAAAAAACGGATCAGTTTTATCCTAATGCATTCTGAATAGAGAGAAATCTGTTCAGTATGCATCAGGATGTCTTCAGTTTAGTCACTGTACGTTTTTTTGGACGGAGAAAATACGGCAGCATGCTGCCGTATTTTCTCCGTCCAAAATTCCGGAACACTTGCCGGAATCCTGGATCCGGCATTATTTTCCATTGAAATGCATCAATGCTGGATCCGGCCCCAAGTGTTCCATCAAAACAGATCCGGTTTTGTGGTCTGCGCATGCACAGACCTTTAAAAATGTGAAAAAGATAAATACCGGATCCGGAGAGTCTGGAGAGACGGATCCGGTATTGCAATGCACTTGTGAGATGGATCCGCATCCGGATCCGTCTACAAATGGTATCCGTTTGCATACAGATTGCCGGATCCGGCAGGCAGTTCCGGAGACAGAACTGCCTGCCGAAATCATGCAACGCTAGTGTGAAAGTACCCTAAAGCTGTTAAGTTACTTTTAGGCCCATTTATCAGTGGCAAAGGTTAAAAAATGTATTGCTACTATGTGAGCTATGGGAGTTGAAATACTGTAGGTACAAGGCCAAAAGCAAATGCTAAAAGTATCGCAGCTAGAAAAAATACTCAGTGTCTGGTTAGAACATTAATGCCATCATACCAGATACAAATCTCGATACAAAACATAAAACAGGAATGATAAAATCTCAGCTATAGACCCTTCCAATACATAGAACCTCAGTGTCAGAGGTTAGGACATACTTTTTTTGAAGCTGTCATTCCTTCGACGGAGAGTGGGTACAACTGCTGAAGAAGATGGTGGATTCCTTTTCAATGGTTCTACCACAGCAGTTGGCACAAAAAATGACCTAACAGGCTTACTTATACCCGTTTCAGACACACTGCTCTGTGAGGAGACTGAGGCATTGCTTGAAATCCAGTTGCTCTGATGAGAAGGGAGTCTTGGATCAGGATATTTTGAGTATTTTCTGCAACGAAATGGAAACATTTCATGTTATATAACATTCTTGTCCAAAAGAAGTATTCCGTTTTTTTTTTTTGTTTCGTTTTTTTTGCCTCCATTTGAACACTACATAAGACATGGATGGGGTAGTGCAATGATTGAGCTTACTGGCTGCTGCACCTTAGAATTATAAGCTTAGTTCCCGGCCCCCACTGACCATGTGACCCCTACTCTGACTATTCATTCCTATGAGAGCTTCAATGTCAGTCGCACAGGAATGAATAAAGAGCCTGACTTCTGGTCCACTCCTAAAGATACTGTGTGAATCCGGGAAGTCAGAGTGGGGGTCACGTGGGGAAATGGGGGCCGGGAATGGAGCAAATTACCTTCTGCTAACCACCTAAAAATGGTACGGGCAGAGATAGGGGTAAGTAATAAATGTCACACCTCTGTCTGGATGACAACGAAGCCATGGGAGCTGCTCATGCTTCTCAACGGATCAAACAATCCTCTCTACTGGTGGCCAATCTGGGCCATCTGGAGCCTGTTAACTCTGTGCATGTGCCCTCACGTAACCATTGCTCCCAATACCTCCTCACAGCTAGGTCAGAACGGCCTTGATGGTGGGTAACTTGTTGACATGAACATACTGCTTCTCTCTGTCCAGTGATGTGCCCCCTCTGAGTCTGTCAACTGGGCAAAATGTCTTCCAGTGCATTGTAAAGGCATGTCTAGCCGTCAACAATCTCTCGCCAAGAGTTACACTATTTTTGTTTTCAATGAGTTTAGATGGATTCAACGCCATCTACTGATCTTCGAGTAAAAACACAATCATTCCCAACTCTAAATCGGCATCCAGAATATATCTCCCAAATTCCAATGTGTTCTGACGAGTGATGTGTAAAACAGTAAAACTACAGTATATTCTCATCATATGCATCTTCTAATCCATATTAGCTTTTGCTATTTGTTGCTAAAATTCTGTATCCTGTCAAGCAATTTAACCATATCCTTTTCCATGTCAGTTTAACCCAGTGTTTTGCTATTTAGTATTGTATGAAATAATGGTAAATTGTGACAATCTTTACATTCAGATTAAGAAATGTGCATATTAACATAGAAAACAGGGTATAGATTAACCCTTTGCTGCACATTTACCTAACTGTACATAGAGGTTTGGTGCAAGTTTGCACACCCTAATGTACAGTTATGTTGTGGGCATGGTGGGGCCAACCCCCCTTAAAAAATAGTCCCAAAATGGTGCCATTAATCCTTATTTGATGTACCAAGCTTTAAAGTTATCCCCTCTCCTGTGGATCATTGTAGATCCAACTGCTCCTGAAAATGCTGGTCACATTCACCCATCCTCATTGGAGCAGCAGGTTGAGCATGTACCATGCTGCTCTATTTAATCTCAATGTGATTTCCAGGCACAGCCAGCTATAAAGTAAAAGCGCTTCTGAGAACTTACAGTTTAATGCTCATAACCATCAATATTCATCAGCGGGTGGGTGGAAAGAGGAGGAAATCATGAGTAAGTCGTGAGGCTCCAGCGTGCTCTACCAGAATTAAGCTGTAAACTCGGAGCAGGCAGCATGAAGGAGGTGACAGGTTCTCTTTAATGTACTAAAGTATTAAAATACATCAATTGTTCATATAGAGAACAGTTAAAATACATATTATGATTCATCAACTGTGTATCACTCAGCATGGATGAAGAATGAGAAGAAAAGAAGTTCTCAAGTGCAAATCAGATGTGCCGTAAATGCTAAATTAAGTTTTCTGTGCTGTTTTGATAGTCCAAAACCACATGAAACTGAAACATAGCACAGACCCATAATCAACTCCTCTAACTTAAGCCTACGACTGACAAGCCAGGGGCGTTATTTACAGACGTATCTGGACAACTAGCAATTCCAGCATTCATTCTGCCACACAGTATTAAACAAGGAAGAATCCTATCCACCTTTCCAAGAATGGAAATGTCATCTTAAGAATGTTTAAACTTTTGTCAGTTTCTTGTTTTGTCCTAGGGTAGAAGCCGAGTGGTTTTTGTAACTTATACCCAAGATATCTATAACTCATTAAGACCTAGGGGAGCATTATAGTGAGTACATTTATTGAACAGGCTTATTCTAAACAGTGTGCACATGGCCACAGATCCCCTGCAAATCCGAGAATTAACTAGGCAGCTCATTACGTTTGATGTGATAAAATGATGATAACAACTAGCTTCGTTAATGAGGTGCAGCAGCTAATTATCTACATATCTCTATATCATTGTAATAAACAAGTATGAATGTGTAATTATGCTCCTCTCCATAATGCCGGGTATCATGTAAATACCTTTCAATTATTATTAAGATAACTATCTTTTAAATAGACAATATATTTAATAATCTCATAACTGATTTACCCATTTACATTTTAGTAGATAAAAAAATGGCTTCTGATTATGAGAAAGCAAAAATGGCAGATAAAAGGCTGGATGCATCAGGCTACATATTGAAAAGTCTCTTATGGACAAGGAAAACAAGAATAAAAAAGAAAGACTACACAAACATGCAAATGTTTACTGATTTACTGATGAAGTGCCATCCGGGTATGAACAACACAAATCTACCAGATTGTAAAAGTTACTTCGCCTGGGAACCCTAGGGATCACCCCAGTAATTTTGGGGGAAGCTTCTGTGTACAATGCCGATTGTAATATCTCCTTACCCTCACTACACAGCGCGCTTCAGATTCATTGCTGGCTTCAATCAGCGCGTGCGCAGTGTGAGGTTAAGGAGATTTAACAAGACAAAAGACCATCAGATCTCCTTACCCCTGGGAGCGCACACACGGTTGGGTGCACGCTCGGTGTCCGTGCGCGCGTCCATGATTCAACGCTCACTGTAATTTTAACTTACCCATGCCCTGGTACTGCGCTTGCGCGGAGGCGCACACCCCCCGGCATACCCCCGGAAGTCACATGGGGTAAGGGAATCTGACGAGTTAAGGTTTTCTGACAGAACAGTGGCCGTACTTGCACATTATAGGAAAACGTGCTGACCACTCTAGTTATATTTAAATGTATGCATACGGTGGGCCCCCAAAATAAATTTTACTGGTGGGCCCTAGGTACCCCAGTCCGACGCTGAACCCAGACCACATAGGCCACCGCTTATGGGCCAGTGTGTAAGCACGACCACCACTGATGGATTGCAGGGTGGTCATAACCATGGAATGAGTGGTGTATAATGTGATGGAAAAATGAATCCAGCCAGCGAAGGAAGCGATATGGGTAATAACAATACATTAGTAAGTGCTTGTATTAACTTTCTCTGCATAATAAATGCAACTTGCTGAAGTGACACAACCCCTTTAACCACTTTCCAACCGCCCATTGACTATAAATGTCCTGGGCGGTCAGGTTTATTTCTGATCGGACGTTTCTGAACGTCCATTCAGAGATGACAGCTGCAAGCTAATTGTGCAGCTACCGAGCGGGGGGCACCCAGGAACGGTCCCTGCCCTCTAGATCGCTGTATACACAGCGCTCAACGAGCGCTATGTATACAGATTAGGAAGCGCTATGCCGCTTCCTGTCCCGGCCCGGTGGTCATGTGACCGCCGGGGCCGGGGGAGTGCAGGAGCTGTCAGGTCTTCTACAGACCTCGATCAGCCCTACACTGAGGCTGTACAGCGCAGTATTATGCTGTACAGATTCTCTGGGGCGTGTATTTTCCCTGTAACTGCGGCTACTATGTCAGCCCCAGTTGCAAGAGAAAAGCAATAGTTAAAAGAAAAATAATGAAGTTAAATGTCCTCCAGAGGTCTTGTATGACCTTATGGGGGACACAAAGTGTAAAATAAAAAATAAAAAGTGTTTTGAAAAAGAAAGTTTAACATTTAAAAAAAAAACATTTCCCCCAAATCCGTAATTAAAAAAATGTCAAAAATAGAATTACAAAAATAAAAAATAGACATATTTGGTATCACTGCGTCTGCAACGGCCAGCTCTATAATAATATCATATGATCTACCCCATCAGATGAACACCGTTAAAAAAATATGTAACGTTACGCCAAAACTGATTTTTTTAGTTAGCTCACCTTCCAAAAAACATAATGTTGATCAATCAAAAAGTCGTATGTACCCAAAAATTGTAGCAATTAAAACATCACCTCATCCCACAAAAAATGAGCCCCCACACAAGACCGTAGCCAGAAAAATATAAAAATATGGTTCTAAATTGCAACACAAAAACATAATTTTTTTCTACAAATGCTCTTATTGTGTAAAACCTAAAAAAAATAAAATAAAATAGACATATTTGGTATCGCCGTGTCCAGAACAATTGGCTCTACAAAAATATCATATGATCTACCCCATCAAGTGAACGGTGTAAAAAAACAAATAAAAATTATGCCAAAACAGCTTTTGTCACCTTACCTCACAAAAAACATAATATCAATCAATCAAAAAAAAGTCGTATGTACCCCAAAATGGTAGCAATAATAATGTCACCTCGTCCCGCAAAAAACAAGCCCTCACAGTAGACTATCGCCAGGAAAATGAGCATTGTGTAAAACATAAAAATATAAAAAAACTGGACATATTTGGTATCGTTGCGTCCGTAATAACCGAATCTATAAAAATATCAGAAGATTTACTCCACCAAGTAAACAGTATAACATTTTTTTTTTTAAATGACACCAAACAGTTTTTTTTGTGACTTCACCTCCCAAAAAATGAGCAACCAGAAAGCCAAATGTACCCCAAAATGGTGCCAATAAAAACTACAGCTTGGCCCGCACAAAATAAGCCCTCATGCAGCTCATTCAACAAAAAATAAAAAAGTTATCACTCTTAGGTCTCTTTCACACGGGCGTTACGTGTGAGGGCCGGATAGGATCCGGGTGCGTCGCGGAAAAATTGTGCGATTTTGCCTGCGAGTGGGGTGAGTTTTGTATGCGATTGCATTGCGTTACTCAGTTTTTTCCACGTGAGTGCAATGCATTTTGCATGCGCGTGAGAAAAGACTGAATGTGGTACCCAGATCCAAACCTGGACTTCTTCACAGAAGTTCGGGTTTGGGTTAGCTATTCTGTAGATTTTAATATTTTCCTTTATAGCATCGTTATAAGGGAAAATAATAGCATTCTTAATACAGAATGCAAAGTAAATTAATTAAATTAAAAATTAATTAAATTAAAAAATTAATTAAATTAAAAAAATAAAACAAAAATTTAACTCACCTCATCCACGTGTTCTTTCTTCTTCTTTGAGGACCTGGGAGAAAAGGACCTTTGGTGACGTCACTGAGCTCATCACATGGTCCATGACCATGTGATGGACCATGAGATGAGCGCAGTGACGTCACCAAAGGTCCTTTTTCTCCCAGGTCATCAAAGAAGAAGAAAGAAGACAAGCTGGGCTGCGCGAACAAGTGGATGAGGTGATTTAAATTATTACATTTTTTTTAACCCCTCCATCCCTAATTTACTTTGCATTCTGTATTAAGAATGCTATTATTTTCCCTTATAACCATGTTATAAGGGAAAATAATAATGATCGGGTCCCCATCCCGATCGTCACCTAGAGACCATGTGTGAAAATCACACCGCATTCGCACTTGCTTGTGGATGCTTGCAATTTTCACGCAGCCCCATTCACTTCTACTGGGCCTGCATTGCGTGAAAAACGCACGATATAGAGCATGCTGCGATTTTCACGCAACGCACAAGTGATGTGTGAAAATCACCGCTCATGGGCACAGCCCCATAGAAATGAATGGGTCCAGATTTAGTGCGGGTTCACCTCACGCATTGCACCCGCGCGGAAAACCAGCCCGTGTGAAAGGGGCCTTAAGCCTCTTTCAGACGAGCGTGACGGATTAGGTCCGGATGCGTTCAGGGTGCATTCAGTGAAACTTGCACCATTTTGCAAGCAAGTTCAGTCAATTTTGTCTGCGATTGCGTTAAGTTGTTCAGTTTTTTCCACGCAAGTGCAATGCGTTTTGATAGATTTTTTTCACGTGCATGATAAAAAACTGAAGGTTTACAAACAACATCTCTTAGCAACCATCAGTGAAAAACGCATTGCATCGCACTTGCTTCTGGATAAAATGCGTTTTTCACTGAAGCCCCATTGACTTCTATGGGGCAAGGGGTGCGTGAAAAAACGCAGAATATAGAACATGCTGCATTTTTCACGCAATGCAGAACTAATGCGTTAAAAACGCAGAATATAGAACATGCTGCGTTTTCCACGCAACGCAGAACTGATGCGTGAAAAAAAACGCTCATGTACACAGACACATTGAAATGAATGGGTCAGGATTCAGTGTGGGTGCTATGCGTTCACGTCATGCATTGCACCCGCGGGGAAAACTCGCTCGTGTGAAAGGGGCCTTAAAAACCCTGACAGAAAATTCCATGTAAGAAAATCCAGATTCCGCTCCCTCCCTTCTGAGCCCTGGCGTATCCCCAAATAACAGTTTACAACCACAATTGGGGGTGTTACTGCATTCAGGAGAAAGTGGGTAGCAAATTGTGTGTGGGGGGGGAATATTCTCCTGTTATCTTTTGTGAAAAAGAAAGTTTGGGCCAAAAGCACCATTTTCTTGTAAAATAAAAAATAAAAAATTTTTCATTTTCACACCCAAGTATTAAATATTTTTTGAAACACCTGTTGAGTGAAGTTTTTGGCTGTGGGGGAACCTCAGGGTCTCTTCAAATGCAACATGGTGCCCAAAGACCATTCCAGCAAAATCTCCCCAAAAACCATATGGCGCTCCTTGCCTTCTGTGCCCTGTCGTGTGCCCAAACAGCAGTATACGACCACATATGGGGTGTTTCTGCAAACTGCGGAATCAGGGTAATAAATATTGAGGTTTGTTTTATTGTTAACCCTTGATGTGTTCCAGGAAAAAATTTATCAAAATAGAAAATCTGAAAAAAAAGTTACATTTTGAAATTTCACCTCTATTTTGCTTTAATTCCTATGGAATACCTAAAGGGTTAACAACATTCCTAAAAAACAGTTTTGAATAGTTTGAGGGGTGTCGTTTCTAAAATGGGGTCAATTATGGGTTGGTTCTATTATGTAAGTCCCACAAAGTGACTTCAGAACTGAACTGGTCCTTAAAAAAGTTGACTTTGGAAATTTTCCTAAAAATTTCAAAAATTGCTTCTAAAATTCTATACCTTCTAACGTCCTAAAAGAATAAAATTACATTACCAAAATGATGCTAACATAAAGTAGACATATGGGGAATGTTAATTAATGAATATTTTATGAGGCATCACTATCTGTCTTGGGGCTCATGCACACGAACTTATTTTATTTCTGTGTCTGTACCGTTTTTTTTGTGGACCGTATGCGTAACCATTCACTTCAATGGATCCACAAAAAAAACGGAAGTTACTCCGTGTGAATTCCCTTTCCGTATATCCGTTCTGCAAAAAAATGGAACATGTCCTATTATTGTCCGCATTACGGGCAAGGATAGTACAGTTCTATGAAGGGCCAGCTGTTCCGTTCCCTAAAATACGGAATGCACACAGATGTTATCCGTATTTTTTTGCATACATGCGGTCGTGTGTATGAGCCCTTAAAAGCAAAGTAATTCAAATTGTGAAAACAGTGAAGTTTTCGTTAACTTTGGGATTTCTTTTTATAAAATAAAGGTAAAACATTTTGACTCAAATTTACCATTAACATGAAGTACAATGCGTCACGAGAAAACAATCTCTGAATGGCTTGGATAAGTAAAGGCGTTCCAAAGTTATTACCACATAAAGTGACACGTCAGATTTGCAAAATTCAGCCTAAACAGGAAGGGGGTAAATGGCCCGGTCTGGAAGTGGGTAAATAAGTGTTTATGACCTCTTAGTAGTTTAGAGATATGGTATCTGGCATCACAACTGATATGCTGGATGCTGATATGCTGGATGTATGAGAACTATCCCTTAGAAAACTATGGGATTAGTTCTGGCTTCAATTCCCCTCTAGCATTTTCTGCTCCACACCGGAGGGCAACTGAACCGGATCACTGGACATATGTGAAGGGGGCCTAAAATAGTGGGAGCATAGTATAACAGCTTATACCACTGTAAAGCCAATAAAGGGTTAAAAAGTGCTTGCTAAAATTGATGGAGTAAATAAATGTCTATGTATTTATTTAACAGTATCTGTGTATAGTATCTGTCTAGTGTCTGTCCATGTATAGTGTCAATCTATCTATCTATCTATCTATCTATCTATCTATAGAAAAATATAACACTGGCCAGCACTGCAGACAAAGTAGGAAAATGGAGTGCCAGCGGCTGTAGAAGCAATCCACCAACCAGATATGTAAAAAAAGAAAATTCCACGGCACTTCCAACAAAAACGTGCGTATTTTATTTCACCAGATGCAACGTTTCGGTCCTCTCAATGGAACCTTTTTCAAGCAGTTCCATTGAGAGGACCGAAACGTCGCATCTGGTGAAATAAAATACACACGTTTTTGTTGGAAGTGCCGTGGAATTTTCTTTTTTTACATATCTATCTATCTCATATCTATCCATCTTATATCTATCTATCTCATATCTATCACGTTTAATAACTCACTAGGAAAGACCATTATATGTGTCACAACAGGGCATCAGTGGAGTCCATCCAGTTTTAGTCATCAATAAATGACCAATCTATAAAGAATCATAGATTATATATGCTACATGTGATATTGTGATTACATGGGTGGTACCACAAGTATCACGGTGACTACACGACACTCACTTGTGCGGTGTGCCACTCAACCTGTCAATGTCGAGTGGCCAGGCGCAGGGTGACGTGCCACCCACTAACACATAGTGAAACAACTATAAAGACAGTGTATAGTGGTGCAGCCTGGGGCGAGGGCCACTGCAATGGACCCCTCGCCCCCTGCTTTTATGTCAGCTGGAAACCTGGATGGACTCCACTGATGCCCTGTTGTGACACACATAATGGTCTTTCCTAGCGAGTTATTAAACGTGTCTGGTTACTGTGGTGACCAGACACGCCCCTGTGGTGGATTGACCTGTGTGGGGTCACATGGTCCGCTGCTCTCCTCCTCACTATATGGGTGACGCGAGCTCCGTCATCACGTAGACGTGGGTTGGGAGGCAAGCCGCTCAGGTCTGGGAGGGTGGAGCGGGCTGTCAGGCTCTGCGCTTGCGCAATGGGCACACAGGGACGCTGATTACACGCGGACACACTGAACCACTAATGGTAAGCTGGTTTTTAGGCTTGGAGATTATAAAATACAGTACAGCTGAGTTTGAGTCAATTGGCAAAAGTTCTTAACCCTTCACATGCATTTGCACTTTAGCACCGAGGCACAAGTTCACATATCAATTTTCTGATTTTGTGTCCTAGACAACACAAATTCATCACAATTATGGAGACTAAATATCATGGGTTGAATGATTTTATATTGTATATAGTTTTTATTGAAAATTATAAAATAGTAGGTTACAGTATAAATGTATGTCAATCACAAAGAAATAACTAAATCAAAGTTATAGAAGATAATCGTGTAAAATCTATAGACAATAGATATCAATACACAGTGTGTGACAAGATTATGTAACAATAAGAAGAACTCGTCAGGTACATACAGATCGGGGTAAAGTGTTATATGCACAAATACATAACATTGTGGAATACAAAACTTTATAGTCTAATGGCAGCATTAGGAGGTATTTTACAGTAATTATGGTTTAGCCACACTTCCCAGTTTTTCAGAAACGAGGCTTTAGAGTTCCGAGAAGATGCCCATAAACCTTCATATAAGCAGTTATTGTCCAATGTTCTGAAAATTCTATTAATATTAGGGAGATTACCAGATTTCCAGCAATTAGCGATTTTTAGTCGAGTGGCGAATATTAAGTGACTGGCTATCGATCGAATGTGATAAGGAAGGTCTATAAGCCCAATAGACAAGAGAGCCATCCTAGATGAAGGTTTAATAGGGCAACTTGCAATAGATGAAATAAACTTAAATACCGAATTCCATAGATTTCTAACTGTAGGACATTCCCACCACATATGTATATAAGAGCCTGGAACTTTTCCGCATCTCCAACACTCTGGGGGAAAATCTGGGAATATCCTGTTTAAATAGAAGGGGGTTCTGTACCATCTATACAGGATTTTTCTTGCCCCTTTCTTTTAGAAACACAAGTAAATGCTTCTTCCCATTCTGAGTCTGAGAGAACAGAGCCCAATTTCAGAAGTTGGTAACCCTTAGTGATACCTTTGTCCGAGTTTTTGGACATATGTATCCATTCTAGAAGGGAATAGTTATGTGGATCCAAGCTAAAAAAAATGGAGATTGTAATAAGTGTCTTATCCTTAGATACTTATAGAAATCCGAATTGGGAATATCGAAATCTCTGTGAATTTGAGCAAATTCAACAAAAATACCTTCCTTCCATAATTGCCTAATATCAGAGATGCCCGAGGACACCCAATTGTTTACACGCAGATCTGGAAGATCTAATTCGCAAATTTCCTGAGGAGCTGAGGACACACAAGTGGGAACTAATTTTTCTATTCTAGCAAGGGAATACCAAGTGTTATAAATTGATGTCAGGGTTGATAATGGGGAATTATTTTTAATGCCAATGGCCGCTGTAGCGGAAAGGCGTAACAGTATATCATGGGACCCCATTAAATTCTTTTCCAACAAGACCCATTTTTTGGTGAGGTCTCCTTTAATCAAATATCTCAATTGATCAAGTATAGATGAGGTGTAGTAATGTTTGATAGAGGGGATATTTAGGCCGCCAGCTTTGAGCGGTTTGATAAGGATAGGTGCTTTCACTCTGGATTTATATTTCCCTCAAATGTGACGATTAATTAAAGATTGTAGTTTGGATAGATAAACATTGGGAATGGTAATTGGAATATTACGAAACATGTAAATAATTTTGGGGAGAATGACCATTTTAAGTGCAGCTATTCTCCCTAACCAGGAAAGAGATTCCATCTTTAGGTTATTTAGTGAGTCACTAATTTTATTATATAGAGGCCAAAAGTTAACCTTAAATAGTTTGTTGGTGGGATATGCTAATTGAATGCCCAAGTATGTCAAAGAATCATCAGCCAAAGGAAATTTATATAGATTGGTAATTAAGCGTTTGTTAGCCGGAGATAGACCCAAATCAAGCATTTGGGACTTGTTAACATTTATTTTATAAAAGGATGCTTTGCCAAATTTGGTAATAATGTCATTAATTGCAGATAGTGCAGATGTTGGGTTTGATGTTATAATTAGAACATCATCCGCGAATAGGCCAATACGATGATCTGTGTTTCCTACCTTTATCCCTTTAATGAGCGGGGAAGATCTAATATGCTCCGCAAAAGGTTCCATTGCGAGAGCAAATATCAAGGGAGACATAGGGCATCCCTGTCTAGTCCCATTTTTTATATTGAATGGAGCTGACAGAAAACTAGACGAATATATAGAGGCGCTGGGGTTAGAGTATAAAGACATAACTGCGGATAGGTAGAAATTCCCAAAACCAAACTTTTTTAGTGTTGCATAAATGTAGTCCCAGTGTATTCTATCGAACGCCTTCTCCGCATCCAGGGAAAGAAGCAGAGAAGGCATCCGAGTGTCATATGTCACATCCAACAAGTCTATGAACCTTCTAGTTCCATCCGACGACTGTCTGTTGGGTACAAAGCCAATCTGATCATTGGAAATTAGAGAAGGTAGAATGCTGGATAATCTTTTTGCCAAGATTCTCGCTAAATCTTTATATCCGAGTTTAATAAAGATATGGGTCTGAAGTTAGCCGGTTTATCTGCAGGTTTGCCGGGTTTTGGGAGGGTGATAATTAATGCGTTTAACATATCTTTTGGAATTGAGTTCTGCATTGCTATTAAGTTAAAGGCTCTGTTCAGGAAGGGATTTAAAATGTGCGAAAAGTTCTTGTAATATTCATTTGTAAGCCCATCTGGACCAGGGGATTTATTATTTTTGAGGGAATGAATTGCCTCAGATATTTCCAAATGTGAGATCCTTGAATTGAGGACTTGACTTTGGGATGGAGTTAAGGTCGGGAGGGAGATGCCACTAAGAAAATTGTTAATAGATTCAGTAGTAGGTTGGAAAGTATCGGGGGATTTTTCTAAATTATAAAGGTTTGCGTAATAATTGCCAAATTCCTCTGCTATATGTTTGGGATTAAACAGTTTTTTGCCTTGTGTGTCAAATAGGAAGGGAATTTTTGTCTTGACTTCTCTTTTTATAATTCTATTTGCTAAAATTTTTGAGGCTTTATTACCTTGTGAGTAGTGATCTGATTTGATTTTACGTAAGTGAAACTCATGGTATTTTTTGCACTAGTTTTGTAAACTTTATTCTCTGCAACAAATTTATGCATCATGTTCTCATTTGATGTGTGTTTAATTATCCACTTAGTTTGTAATATGTGATTAATTTTCCACTTGGAATCATGGGTATATATACCCAGTTGTGACACTATTATTTTGCTTTACAATGGCCTCATTGAGTGGGCTGAAACGTTGCCTGAGAATAAATTGGGTCATCACCTTTTCACCTGATGTAGGAGTGCTGCCTCGTTTTTTGGAATTATCTATCTATCTATCTCTATCTCATATAAATTCAATTCAATTCAATAAAGCTTTATTGGCACGTCCAAGTAAAACATTTAGCATTGCCAAAGCAAAAAACATAATAGGTATTGTGGAGGGGGGTTTGATGTGGGAATTAAAGGGGGTGGATGTTAGGTTAAAGGGGCAGTCTGGGGGTATAATAGTCCATGGTGTCTCATCTTCCTCTCAGTTGGTGACGGGTAGAGACATATTGGGCAGCGATCTCCACAGTGGACGCCTCTTCCCCCAGTAAGATGTGGAGTTTCGTCTGCTCATCTATGGAGGTGAAATCCGGGATGTGAGCGGAGAGTCTCTGGAAGTAAGAAGCCCTCACAGGTGAGTATTTGCTGCAGTGTAGCAGGAAGTGGGCCTCATCCTCCAGGGCCCCCTGCCCACAGTGCTGGCACAGTCTGCTCTCCCGCGGCTTGTATACAGGGAGTGCAGAATTATTAGGCAAGTTGTATTTTTGAGGATTAATTTTATTATTGAACAACAACCATGTTCTCAATGAACCCAAAAAACTCATTAATATCAAAGCTGAATATTTTTGGAAGTAGTTTTTAGTTTGTTTTTAGTTTTAGCTATTTTAGGGGGATATCTGTGTGTGCAGGTGACTATTACTGTGCATAATTATTAGGCAACTTAACAAAAAACAAATATATACCCATTTAAATTATTTATTTTTACCAGTGAAACCAATATAACATCTCAACATTCACAAATATACATTTCTGACATTCAAAAACAAAACAAAAACAAATCAGTGACCAATATAGCCACCTTTCTTTGCAAGGACACTCAAAAGCCTGCCATCCATGGATTCTGTCAGTGTTTTGATCTGTTCACCATCAACATTGCGTGCAGCAGCAACCACAGCCTCCCAGACACTGTTCAGAGAGGTGTACTGTTTTCCCTCCTTGTAAATCTCACATTTGATGATGGACCACAGGTTCTCAATGGGGTTCAGATCAGGTGAACAAGGAGGCCATGTCATTAGATTTTCTTCTTTTATACCCTTTCTTGCCAGCCACGCTGTGGAGTACTTGGACGCGTGTGATGGAGCATTGTCCTGCATGAAAATCATGTTTTTCTTGAAGGATGCAGACTTCTTCCTGTACCACTGCTTGAAGAAGGTGTCTTCCAGAAACTGGCAGTAGGACTGGGAGTTGAGCTTGACTCCATCTTCAACCCGAAAAGGCCCCACAAGCTCATCTTTGATGATACCAGCCCAAACCAGTACTCCACCTCCACCTTGCTGGCGTCTGAGTCGGACTGGAGCTCTCTGCCCTTTACCAATCCAGCCACGGGCCCATCCATCTGGCCCATCAAGACTCACTTTCATTTCATCAGTCCATAAAACCTTAGAAAAATCAGTCTTGAGATATTTCTTGGCCCAGTCTTGACGTTTCAGCTTGTGTGTCTTGTTCAGTGGTGGTCGTCTTTCAGCCTTTCTTACCTTGGCCATGTCTCTGAGTATTGCACACCTTGTGCTTTTGGGCACTCCAGTGATGTTGCAGCTCTGAAATATGGCCAAACTGGTGGCAAGTGGCATCTTGGCAGCTGCACGCTTGACTTTTTTCAGTTCATGGGCAGTTATTTTGCGCCTTGGTTTTTCCACACGCTTCTTGCGACCCTGTTGACTATTTTGAATGAAACGCTTGATTGTTCGATGATCACGCTTCAGAAGCTTTGCAATTTTAAGAGTGCTGCATCCCTCTGCAAGATATCTCACTATTTTTGACTTTTCTGAGCCTGTCAAGTCCTTCTTTTGACCCATTTTGCCAAAGAAAAGGAAGTTGCCTAATAATTATGCACACCTAATATAGGGTGTTGATGTCATTAGACCACACCCCTTCTCATTACAGAGATGCACATCACCTAATATGCTTAATTGGTAGTAGGCTTTCGAGCCTATACAGCTTGGAGTAAGACAACATGCATAAAGAGGATGATGTGGTCAAAATACTCATTTGCCTAATAATTCTGCACGCAGTGTATCTACCTGTGCTGCCCGGTCTCCATCTCCAGGCTGTGGGCGCTCAGTCTGTACAGGCTCAGGGTCTGTCTGTGTTTGGGGTTGGGTATCCTCTCCAGGTAGGGCTATCTATCTCATATCTATCTCATATCTATCTATCATCCATATTGTATTATCTACATCTGACTATCTTGCATCTATATTTGGTTACATCTCTCTGTGTCTATCCATCCATTATTATTATATCATGGGATTTTCCCACAAGGAAGAAAGAAGGAAGTTTACCGAGATGAGAAATAGTATGAAATATGGAATTATGCAACTTTGGCTACATTGATGGTATAGCTTTAATATAAGGAATGACATGTCATCATAATAGTTTGATAAATTATTCATTAGCGTTGCTTTAGTCTGTGCATTCTTTATCCTCTATACCTTTTAGATTCTCTTTAGGAATGAGTAATTTATTTTGATTTCATATCTATAATTTAAAGGTTGCCCCATATCCTGATCCAAATAGAGGTTTATCCCTGAGGTTAGCAGACTTGGTTATTCTGTGTGGAATATATGTAAGCTGTCACTTAAACCCATGTTTCCTATGTTATAGATAAAACTACAGGAGGATTATATAACAGTATTTATATCATCTAATATGCAATTCACATGTTTTTTTTTTAGTTTAGATAAATACATTTACTTGCGGGGTACCCCTCGCTGAAGCTGCCACCCTGCCTGTTTTTTTAAAATATCACTCCTACGCCCCGCTGTGCCCCCCTGCAGTTTTCTCACTCAGTATGTTAATACTAAGCATCTGTACAGGGATGAGACGCCAGGGTTTCTCAATGGGCGTCTTCTTCTCCCTGGCTGTGAGGCTCTCCGATGTGATTGGATTGAGGCACAGCCACGGAGAAGAAGACGCCCATTGAGAAACCCTGGCGTCTCCTCCTTGTACCGATGCTCAGTATTAACATACTGAGTGAGAAAACTGCAGGGGGGCAAAGAGGGGCATAGGAGCGATATAAAAAAAAAAAAAACAGGCAGGGTGGCAGCTTCAGCGAGGGGTACCCCACAAGTAAATGTATTTATCTAAACTAAAAAAAAAAACATGAAAGGTCCTCTTTAAGCTACTACAAAAATGTGGAAGATCTGGTAATACCAAATGTTGTGCTGCTGTCGGGGATGGAACTGCAATGTAGTGTACAAATGTATTTCTTGTAAAAGTGACCCACCAATAAAAAAAAAGTACAGTTGTATCTTGTCTCCAGTGTCCTTCAAAGCCATACAAATAAGCACTTCTTTATGATTCATGAAATAAGTGTAAAGAGAATGTTTGAAAGAGGCGTTGTCTTGCTTCAGCAAATAGTATTTATCATGTAGACAAAGTTAATACAAGGCACTTTCTAATGTATTGTGATTGTCCATATTGCCTCCTTTGCTGGCCGGATTCATTTTTCCATCACATTATACATTACACAGTATCCAGGGGTTAAGACCACCCTGCAATCTAGCAGTGGTGGCCGTGCTTGCACACTAAAGGAAAATGGCCTATGTGCACTGCCATGGTCCCGGCCACCCGTGAGGCCGTCGCTTTTTCCTATACTGTACAAGCACGGCCACAACTGATGGATTGCAGGGTGGTCGTAACCACGGAAATGAGCAGTGTATAATGTAATGGAAAAATGAATCCAGCCAGCAAAGAAAGCAATATGGACAATCACAATACATTAGTAAGTGCCTTGTATTAACTATACCTACATGGTAAATGCCATTTTCTGAAGTGAGACAACAGGGTTAGTATGGAGATCAGGCAGAGGTCAGGTCTAGCAGAGAAGGGAACAGGTAGAAGTCAGAAAATAGGAAGACAACTGTAGAACAGCACACCTTTGCACGACACTAGTAGACTACAACTTATTGCTTCGGCAACTTCTCACAGGGAAAGGTGCCTTAACAAATGTACCCCAAGGTGGCCAGCCATTGGCTGGTAAACATTAGGGTGCAAGAGCACTGGCCCTTCAAGAGCTGGAGGAAGCACTCGCGCCCTATCAACAGATTTAGAGGCCGCTGGCTGCATGGAGGGACGGAGTTTTTCAGGCCAGGAAGAAAGGGAGAGATGACGGGGGTCCGCACTGCCGGAGACCGGACTGAGTGATCAGACTTGCAGAGGGCATAAGACGCTGCTGTAACAATAGCATTGATAAATTCCCCCCTAATGTACTCAAAGGCTATCATTATCCAGGGAATATGTTTGATCAGCACACCTTTGTCTCGACTGCAGTAAAAAGCGTAGTCAAGTACACATTCCAATATAACTATAAGGGGGAAAAAACACAATTACATGCACTGTACTGCAGACACATGCAACTGTACAGCCTACAGATGTAAACGTCTGGGCCATATGTTCAGCGGGACACTGCAGATGGTAGGGAAAAGCATAATGCCCAAATGTGATGTGAACCTAGCCTACAAATATATATTTGCTTTAAGCTCGGGGTAATAAAATGAAACTATACTGTACCTTCCTACCATCAGTGCTTTAATTGGAGGAGACATCTGTATGCATTAGTAGTAAGGATGCACAACCATGCGTCTGTCCCTGAAGGATGCAGTTAAAATCCAACTTGTCATAATTCAACTTAAACTATGCCATACGGAACAATTCCAACTTTCTTGGCTTGTGTTATATGCTGCTGCCTAGTGAGCCTGATTTATAGTTTAATAATATAGCTAGTCTGTGGCAAAGCACCCAACACACCAATTCATTTCATTAGTAGAGACATTTCGGAAAGTACGGAATAGGCTCTGTAATGTAGATCTGCCTGCTCGGCGTCTGCATCGTACTCCTTATTACAGTGCTATTTACGTCTTCTCTAGTAGTTACGTTTTATGGTTATGGTTTGGGGGAGAACAATGAAGAGGCTGCAAAACGAGCACTAAGAACACAAACCACAATTTCCATTCCCTTGCTGGAATATTTCAAGTACACTAGTCAATAGGAATTCATAGCGCATAGCCACATGAATATGAGAAGAGGAAGAAGTGTTCTGCTGATTTAAAGAAGGTAAGTCTTGTAAACTACAGCAAAGCGACCATTCTACACTAATTGAAGGGAGAATTCAATTTTGATCAAGATTTTGCATTCCCTGTCAAAGCCTTGAGTGACAGAGCTATAATAGTTTAGATGGCAGAGAATTTACCAATGCATACATCTATAGTGGTCTCCTACGTCTGTGTTGGGTTTCTGTGTGATCTGATTATAACTAATGTATTGTATAGTAATACTTTCCAGGCTCCCAAATGGAAACTGGAAAAATATTTTATATATGGTAGAAAACGTGCTTATCTGAAATAAAAAAGTAAAGATGGTTTCACATACTGTGTAGTGCCTGGATACATTCTCAGTTGCATTCTCACAGCATTTAGATAGATAGATAATAGATATGAGATAGATAGATAGATCTCAAAAATACTGTGGCCAGGCGCTACTGTAAAATCTATAGTAGAATATTGAAAAGTCTATATGCAAAGCACATTGGTTTGTGGCATTTTTGCATGCACTAGACATGGCAATTTTTCTTCTGACATCTTCAGATTCCAGAAAAAGTTAAAGAATTAAAAAGGTTAATTAAAAAGGTTTTAAACACATTTCTACGTGCATTTAAACATTGAAAAAGTGTGTGTGAAGGGGCCCTAATCATTACAGGGAGTATGGCACACAATTTATTTGCCAATTAAAAAAGTGACACTTTTTTAAATTTGTTTTTATTTTTTATGTGAGATTACCAGGGATCAGCCCTCTTGCCTGAACTATTGTTACCAGCATATAAATGCTTTATAGTAGCCAAATGGGCCAAATACACAATAGACTGGGGGGAACTCTTTGGGGGAGTAAAATATAAATTTTTGCAGATGACACTAAACTGTGTAAAGTAATTAACACTGAAGAGGACAGTATACTGCTACAGAGAGATCTGGACGGATTGCAGGCTTGGGCAGAGAAGTGGAACATGAGGTTTAACACTGACAAATGTAAGGTTATGCACATGGGAAGGAATAATGCAAGTCACCCGTACATACTAAATGGTAAAACACTGGGTAACACTGACATGGAAAACACTGACCTAGGAATTTTTATAAACAGCAAACTAAGCAGTAAAAACCAGTGTCAGGCAGCTGTTGTCAAGGCCAATAAGATAATGTGTTGCATCAAAAGAGGCATAGATGCCCGTGATGAGAACATAGTCCTACCACTTTACAAATCACTGGTCAGACCACACATGGAGTACGGTGTACAGTTCTGGGCTCCTGTGAACAAGGCAGACATAGCAGAGCTGGAGAGGGTTCAGAGGAGGGCAACTAAAGTAATAACTGGAATGGGGCAACTACAGTACCCTGAAAGATTATCAACATTAGGGTTATTCACGTTAGAAAAAAGACGACTGAGAGGAGATCTAATAACTATGTATAAGTATATCAGGGGTCAGTACAGAGATCTATCCCATTATCTATTTATCCCAGGACTGTGACTGTGACAAGGGGACATCCTCTGCGTCTGGAGGAAAGAAGGTTTGTACACAAACATAGAAGAGGATTCTTTACGGTAAGAGCAGTGAGACTATGGAACTCTCTGCCTGAGGAGGTGGTGATGGTGAGTACAATAAAGGAATTCAAGAGGGGTCTGGATGTATTTCTGGAGCGTAATAATATTACAGTTTATAGCTACTAGAGAGGGGTCCTTGATTAGTATTTCTTTGCCTTCCTCTGGATCAACTTGCAGGATAACAGGCTGAACTGGATGGACAGATGACTTTTTTAGCCTTACAAACTATGTTACTATTATATGATAATCGATAATGTACAAGAGACAGATGTGTCCACCCTTACCTTAGCTCTAATTTGGTTAAGGACTCCAGTTTCTCATTAAACCAATTATAACCAATAATGAGAAGTGTCTCTGACAGGCTCCCAACCACATAGACACATGTAGGACCATAGACATACGTAGGATAAATATCTTGTGACACAATATCACAAATTAAAGTTGTTCTGAAAAGATGGTTGTCTCTTGACACACATTTCAGGATATGTCCAAGCAAGATGAAACATAAGGAAGAACATCTGTATACGGTAAATGGCATTCATCTTCCTGCTTTGTTCTGACTGACAGCTTGCCCAAAACGTTTCATTAGACTAGCTAATGATGTCCAGGTACAATTTATACAGTATAGATTACATGTGACTGAAGCACTAAAGGTTAAAGTGCACATTAACCCTAGTAGATACAATTATACTAGCGACCACATATACAGTAGAAGTCAAAATGGTTAACAGAATATGTACCACAAAATACACAAAAATGGACATTGAATAGGGAAAACTGAGGGCGAATAACTGTACAGCAGAGCTGTAATTTATAAATGATCCACTTTCTATCCATGGTAATTAGTTTGTACAGCTACGCTGTGACCTCTGGCGCACAGTGCCCATTTAATAACACTAATTCAAGCATAAATATGAACTGAGTTATCATGATTTGAACAAAAGGAAAATATGCTCCAATCCTAAGAACAATATTTTAATATATTCATGCTAATATCTTATCTTATCTTATCGCCAAGGAGTTTTTCCTTACCTTCCCTAACATTAGCTGTTTGCCATTATAACAGCGGCACCATATTACCAACACCCAGCGCTCCACCTAGTAATGAAACCACTTAAATCCAACTAATGCATTTCTTTCCTGTCAATTTCATGTTTCACATATAATTCCTTAAGCATTTTCACAAGATAGAGCTCAATTCTTCCCATAAACTTACATTTCCAGCTGAGTGCAAAAGAATCAAGGTTGTTCTAGAAGGCAGTGAGCCAACCAGACTGTGTAATTACACAATCCAGGTATGTAATTTCTAGGCCTTTTAGCATGTAGCATGAAAGCAATTCAATGTGCTAGCATTTATAGCAGCTGAAAGACATTTTAAAAGCCATAGGAGCTTTTCAAAAACATATATATGAGTTTATAAATGCAAATGTAGGAATAGCAGTGAGTTTGAAAAGTGAATCGATGTTTTCCAAAGTTTAATTCTGAAATGTCACTAAACTTTGAAGAAAAAACTGAAAAACAGTTCAAAATAAATACTCTATTTTGTTCTAGGCCTAGACCACACAGCGTCTTGAGCCAAGTGAAAAAAAAACTGAGATGTGCCTCATGGGACAATATTGAGCTTGGGCCTAATCAGCAATCTACAATCAGATTAATCTATCTGCAAGACTGCATACCTGATTAGGTTGTGCACGTAGCATAACCAGAGGCATTGCATAAAGATCATGGACTCTGAAACAACATTTGTACCAATGTTCCTGAGTAGTCACATACCATTTATAGGTCTTCATATGTAGCAAAAGGGTATTTGTATTTCTTTGGAAGTGGGGTATAAGTGTAAGTGAAACCTGCTAGCTCTGCTTCAAGTTTATGATGGCACCAGCTATGTCCACCACTGGCATGTGTGGGCAGTTGCAATATCTTATATAAGAAATTAGAAATTGGTAGATATCAAATCATAATGCAAGGTAATCCTTAACAAAGACGCAAACAAAGGCAGACTGGAAGGAAGAAAACTGCCCAGTTCTTCTGTATGTTATTCTTCATCCTAGATAGTTGCTTCCTCTTTGATCTACACAGCAGACAGTCATGTCTCATGGATAAAATTCACCTCTGGAGATGTGAATTCTCTAAGCTGTGATCACTTTGGCGCTGGCTAGACTGGGGTGTAGGGTCTGAAAACACCTGATCTTCTCCCTTAAACCCCTTAAAGGGTTCGCCCCATGACTACAACTTATCCTCTATGCACACAATAGGGGTTAAGTGTCTTATGTGTGGGGGTCTGTGAGGGGAACATTACTAGAACATGGCCCATATTTCTCCTTTGAATGGAGCAGCAGACTTGCATACATGTCTTCCGCTTCATTCAACTGCAGCCCCATAGAGTACAATGAAGCAGCAGACATACATGCGTGTCTGCCGTTCCATAGGAATATGACCCTGTTCTAATGATCGGTGGGGGCACCAACAGTCAGACCACTTTTCTCTATCCTGTAGATAAGTTGTTGTTCTGGATTGGCATCAGTAGTGCAGATGCAATGATAGTACAGCCTTGGACAGGCCCAATAGATGGATGGACGAGGATTGATCTATCTAGGATGGACTAGTACATCCTGGCATTTAAGGGACACTTGTGCTGCTTCAATATTAGGATCAGATAGCCCAGAAACAGGATCCAGGAATTAGTATGAACCTCCTTCTGCAGGTAATGCATAGACAGACGAGACTCCTTTAATAGTATTTATTGAAAGTATCATTCTCTTGAAAAGGAAAATGCAGTCTGGTTACACTAACCTATAGACAGGATTAACACAATGACTTGGAAAGAAGCCACTTTTTCCAGTAACCAGTGAAACCCCACGAAGCCAGCCTTCCTGGATTTTCCCTAAGACACGGACACCTTCTCCCTTTTGAAGGTCAATCTCTTCTGGACCCTGAGCTTTGTATGGATAAACTGCTACACACCTGTCAAAAAGCCAAAACGGAGGAAATCTAAGAAATGTTCTAACACATAATGTCAAAATCAAGGTACTGATAGAAATGTACTTTTAAGGCAACTCTGCTGAACCTCTAATGTGCTACTTTCTTAAAAGAATAACCAAAGAGTTGATATTAAACTTAATTTAACTTTTATTTTAAATTAACTAGTAAATTTAATTACATCTGAATAAAAAAAGACATTGCTAGTCTGACATTAGTCTTGACTAGCCTAAGAAAAATTGAAATACTGAACAAAAGTTCACTAAATGTTTGATTTATATAACACATGGGTCATTAAAGGGGTCGTTCGTGGTTTAAGAAAGTATGAGAAAAGGGAGAAAATTGGTTTTAAAAAGATTAAATAAGCAATACTCACCTCACATTCCGCTGTCAATTCCATGGCACTTACCCAGTCCCCCGCTGGCCTGTTTAGGCTTCCTGGCATTTCTCATCATCCAGCAAATGTCTACTCAAGAGCCAATTAACAGCCACATTTGTTGCATGCTGAGAGACACCTGGAAGCAGACACCAGCAGGGGTTCTGGTAAGATTTGGAATGCTTGCGGTGGGGGATTGGTGAGGTGAGAATTGCTGGTCTTATTTTCTCAACCCATGCCCTTCTTTCAGAATTTCCACCTTACAACCCCTTTAATTTTTTATGTAATTTACTGTTGTTAAGTTAATGTGTGCTAACGGCGAATAGATCTGCAATGAGTTACTGATCTACCCTTTACACAGTTCTTCCTTTTCACATCCATGCCTCAGGATAGCAGTATTATAAACAAATCAATGGAAGTACTATAATTTAAAACAACACAGTAAATGACACAATAAAGAAAATCATCAGTTTCCTTTTACTTACATATTAGCCAGAATATTCTGATGAGAACTTGGGAATGCCACTAGAGAGGGCCCCGTCCCCTGTGGTCCAAGTGTGGCATAAAAAAATGAAGCATTGATCTAAGGATATTTAAGCATTTAAATGTAAAAATAGTTTTCCACATCGAGCACATGATTAATCAATATATACATACATACATACAACAGAAGATGCACATTCTTTTGGATTACACTCTTACAATTTTTGAAATATAGGATTCTATATTTTTCATAGGTATACAGATAAAAGGTAACAGATACTACACATAAAGCTGTATTTATTCTCAATTGGGTTCGCAAGGATTTAACATTTGATGACTCTAATGGCTCCAAAAGATTAACCATTAACTATGATTAATTGAATAATATTTTTGGTGTTGGTTTCAGTGGTTTCCAGGTCTGTTTATTTTACCTACAGCTATCTTATGTATTATTTGATAATTTGCTCTACAATTGTATGGTGTTTCTACATGAAACAGCATCTTTTCAGAAAACTCTATGTTATGCCGTCGGTTGACCAGAAGTATGGTTTTCCACGTTTACTCCTAATGCTTTGTTGCTGTATCCCTCTGTGATGCATTTACAGAACATAATTGGCAAGATTTCCAAGAGCTGTGAGTGGTCAACCATGAAAATGGTGTGCAGTTAGCCCATGCCTTCAGCACCACCGAGTGCCAATGCAAGCTTTACTGGATAAAGAAAGAAAACAAAAACTCCATCCTCAAAACTCCAACTCCATGGTACCTTTTTTCAACCTAAATTCCCATTATGCACACAAGTTCACAATTCAGTTTCTTTCTCAATCCAGTCTGCACACTACACATTCAACTACTATCTGCATTGTAGCAAATAATTGGTATATTTTCTAAAAGCTAAAACGATCTAGAAAACACAAATGTGTAAAATTATAGAAAAATGCTATTGTGCTGCAGAGTGGATTGCACAATGAAAGTTTCCAGGGCTAGCAGAGCATGTTTGTCAACAGGCTTATTTGTATTCTTGGACCCTAAGTGCTACTGATAAGGTACAAAGCCTCCGGCAACACAGTCTGTGCCAGTTGATAACTAGGAAATGTCTGTTTACTCTGCACAGATTTCAACGTTATCACACAGACATTTTAAATGGCCACTTCACAGGGTCGAGCATGTTAAAAATAACACCAAAGCTGGGCCGAATCAATGGAAAGAGAGATACTGTATCTTCTGAAACAGTGTACCAAACAAATGAAAGTTATGTTACAATAAATACTAATGTGTGTGATAAGACATTTCTTCACCACTAAAAATAAAGGCCTGAAAATAACAGCCTGTCTCTTAAAGGTGACGTTATAATGCATGAAAGAGGGTAAATTGCTAAATAAAGCATATTTTATTATATGCTCTATGTGCCTGATCTTATAAATTCTAAAGACTAGTGTTGATCGAGCACCAAAGTGCTCTGGTGCTTGAGTAGAACACTTTGGGAGCACCCGAGCACAATCGAAGTCAATGGGAGAACCAGATCATTAAAGGGAACCTGTCACTGGGATTTTGTGTATAGAGCTGAGGACATGGGTTGCTAGATGGCTGCTAGCACATCTGCAATACACAGTCCCTATAGCTCTGTGTGCTTTTATTGTGTCAAAACACCGATTTGATACATATGCAAATTAACCTGAGATGAGTCCTGTCCTTGACTCATCTCACGTACAGGACTCATCTCAGGTTAATTTCCATATGTATCAAATCGTTATTTTAACACAATAAAAGCACACAGAGCTATGAGGACTGGGTATTGTGGATGTGCTAGTGGCCATCTAGCAACCCATGTCCTCAGCTCTATACACAAAATCCTGGTGACAGGTTCCCTTTAAACCAGGCACCCCCGGCACTGAAATGGCTCGGGAACAGCATGGGGATGATGTCTGGATGCATCTTAGACTCCCAGGTCGCTGCTGGGAACCATGTTGTCCACTTTGACAGAATGACAATAATACGCACAAAACCGAAGACAAAATCGATTTTAGAGGATTTTTTTTCTCGAAAACATTCATTCCTGTATATTTTTATACGTATATAAAGTGCAAGTACTCCGATACAACCGGTATATCACATAAAGGAGGGCCTCATTCACATTGTGGTACAATTGTTCATGTAGTGGGACTCCTACACTTATAAAGCCTATGCACTAAGTGAAAGGGCTGCCAAAAATTACAAGGAACCGACACTCCAATACACCTTTTATTACACATAAAGGAGGGCATCATACACACCCTTGAAAAATTATGATTGATAGCCTGCTGGTGACCCTCAAAAACATTAGGAGCAAGGGCCTGCTGGTGACCCTCTAAAACATTTGGGGTGAGGGTCTGCTGCTGAGCTGACCCTCTAAAACATTAGGGGCAAGGGCCTGCTGCTGATTTGACCATCTAAAACATTATGGGTGAGGGCCTGCTGGTGACCCTCTAAAACATTAGGGGTGAGGTTCTGCTGCTGAGCTGATCCTCTAAAACATTAGGAGCGAGGAGGAGGACGAGGACGAGGACGAGAAAAGGAAGATTGAACCATATACCCTTTTTTGTGGTGGAAGGGGTGCATGGGAATACAGTGTATTCAATAAACCATAAAAGCCACATTTAAATTGCCTTTATGTTCAGCCGCTTTCCTCTGGTGGAGTAGAGAAGTCAGGGGCAATCCAGGCCTTGTTCATTTTAATAAGAGTCAACCTGTCAGCATTTTCAGTTGACAGGCGGATGCGCTTATCAGTTATTATGCCCCAGCAGCACTAAATACCCGCTCTGACAAAACACTGGGGGCAGGGCAGGCCAGCACCTCTAAGGCGTAGAGCGCCAGTTCGTGCCACATGTCCAGCTTGGACACTCAATAGTTGTAAGGCACAGAGGGATCACTGAGGACGCTGACACGGTCTGCTACGTACTCCTTCACCATCTTCCAAAACTTTTCCCTCCTTGTGACACTAGGCAGCGCATCAGGATGAGGGTGCTGATGGGGTGTCATGAAACTGTCTGAGGCCTTGGAGAGTTTTGCCCTGCCTCTGTTAGAACTGCTGTGTGTTCCCCTCATCTCCCCTCCTCGGTTGCCCAAGGAACTAAGTACTCTGCTGCCAGCCTTGTCAGCTGAAAATTTTAGGAGCAATTTTTACACAAGGATCTTCTGGTATTGCACCATTTTGCTAGTCCTCTCCAATACAGGAATGGGAAATGAGAAGTTCTCTTTGTAGCGGGGGTTGAGAAGAGTGAACAACCAGTAATCGGTGTTTGCCAAAATGCATATAACATGAGGGTCACGGGAAAGGCAGCATAACATAAAGTCAGCCATGTGTGCCAGAGTCCCAACAGACAAGACTTCGTTGTGCTCATCAGGAGGATGACTCTCAGTCTCCTCATCCTCATCCACCTCTTCGGCCCATCCACACTGAACAGATGGAATAAACCTGCTATGGGTACTACCCTCTGTAGCGGAGGCAACCGTCTCCTGCTCCTTCTCCTTATCATCATCCAATTTGCACTGAGAAGAGGACCTGAGGGTGGTCTGGCTATCACCCTGTGTACAGTCTTCCCCCATTTCCACCTCTTCCACATGCAAAGTGTCCACCTTCATTGTGAGCAGCCAGCGTTTCAGTAGACACAGAAGTGTGATGGTTACGCTGATAATAGCAGCATCGCCCCTCACCATCTGTGTTGATTCCTCAAAGTTGCGTAAAACCTCACAGAGGTCAGACATCAATGCCCTCTCATCGCTTGTGAAGAGCGGAAGCTGACTGGAAAGGCAACGACCATGTTGCAGCTGGTAATCCACTACTTCCCTCTGCTGCCCACAAAGCCTGGCCAACATGTGGAACGTGGAGTTCCAGCACATGCTCACGTCGCACAACAGTCGATGAGCTGGCAATTGCAAGCGCTGCTGCAGCGTTGCCAGACCGGCGGCAGCTGTAGATGACTTTCGGAAATGGGCACACACGCGGCCCACCTTCACCAGTAGCTCAGGCAAATTGGGGTAGGTTTTTAGAAACCGCTAAACCACTAAGTTGAACACGTGGGCTAGGCATGGTATGTGTGTGGGTATGCCGAGCTCCAAAGCTGCCACCAAGTTACGGCCATTATCAGACACAACCATGCCTGGTTGTATGTTGAGTGGCGAGAGCCACAGCTCAGTCTGGTCCCTTATACCCTGCCACAGCTCTGCGGCGGTGTGCTGTTTGTCACCTAAGCAAATTCGTTTCAGCACGGCCTGTGGCCGCTTCCCCACTGCAGTACTGCTTCTAGCTACTGACTGATGGCTGACTGGTGCTGCAAGATGAGAATTCAGAGGTGGAAGTGGAGGAGGAGGCGGAGTAGGAGAAGGGGTGGGTTGGAGCCACTAATGTATGTGGTGGCGTAAATCCTGATGGAAGTAGGGCCGCAATCCTGGGCATCAGTATCACCTGTGCCATCCCAGGGTACTACTCGTTCCCGGACTCCACAACGTTCACCCAGTGTGCCGTCAGGGAAATGTAGAGTCCCTGGCCAAAAGCACTTGTCCATGTGTCAGTCGTTAAGTGCACCTTCCCAAAAGCTGCGTTGGTCAGGGCACGGGTGATGTTACGGGACACATACTGGTGTAGGGCTGGGACGGTACACCGGGAAAAATAGTGGCATCTGGGGACTGAGTAAAGAGGGGAGACGACCGCCATCAGGCTGCAGAAAGCCTCAGTGTCCACAAGCCTAAATGACAACATTACCAGGGCCAGCAATTTGGAAAGGTGCACATTTAGTGCTATGGCCTGTGGGTGGGTGGCTGGGTATTTGCGCTTTCGTTCAAAGACCTGGGGTATGGACATCTGTACGCTGCACTGGGACACTGAAGTGAATGTCCTAGCTGATGGTGCTTGCGAAGGTCCAGGTGCAGGGTGGGAGGCAGGGGATTGGCCAGCAGGTAACACATGGGAAGACAAGGCAGTGGTGTGACCCGCAGACACTGATTGTGGACCCAGGCGTTCGTCCCACCTAATAGGGTGCTTTGATGCCATGTGGCAGATCATGCTGGTGGTGGTGAGGTTGCTAGTGTTCACGCCCCTGCTTATTTTGGTACGGCACAGGTTGCAAATGACAATTCTTTCATCGTCCGCACTTTCCTCAAAAAAGCGCCAGACTGCGGAACACCTACCCCTTGGCAAGGGAGTTTGCCGCAATGGGGTGCTTCGGGGAACAGTTGCGGGCCTGTTTGGTATGGCCCGCCTTCTCCCTTTTGCTACCTCACTGCCTCTTACAGCCTGTTGCTGTGCTGCGGATCCCTCCCCCTCTGTACTGCTGTCCTCGCTCGGCTTGCCACCTTCCCAGGTTGGGTCAGTGATTTCATTGTCCACCACCTCCTCTTCCACTTCCTCACTCTGGTCATCCTCCCGACTTGTTGATCTAACAAGAACCTCACTTATTGACAACTGTGTCTCATGCTCATCATCAACCTCTTGAGACACTAATCATCATCATCCACCTTTTGAAACAATAATTGCCGTTCCCCACCGTCATCTTCTTCTGACTGTGGATGCTCAAGAGTTTAGGAATCAATGCACCAGATCTCCTCATGTCCCTCTTCAAGAGGGCTTTGCGAGAGGCCCAAATCAAGGAATGGCGATGAAAAGAGCTCCTCGGAATATCCGAGTGTGGGATCACTTGTTTGCCAAGACTCTCCATGGTTGGAGGAAGGAGGATCAGGGTGAGGATTCTGTTGACCAGACTCTTGGCTACTGAGACTGAACCTTGTGAAAGACAGGGTGGTGCTTAACCGACTGGAAGCATTATCTGCTGCAATCCAACCGACCACCTGGTCGGTCGCATTGGTGTGACTTCGAGTGTGGTGTCCTGCGCCGCCCTGCAAACTGGGACATAAAGCTAGGTATCATGGAAGAGTGTGTTTCTTGTGCTCTGGCAGCAGGCATAGTTTCACCGCGCCCAGGGCCACAGCCTCTGCGTGCACCATCAGCATGGCCACTTCCCCGTCCATTACTGCTCGCCTTGAGCATATTAAATGGTATACAGTGGGATGCAAAAGTTTGGGCAACCTTGTTAATCGTCATGATTTTCCTGTATAAATCGTTGGTTGTTACGATAAAAAATGTCAGTTAAATATATCATATAGGAGACACACACAGTGATATTTGAGAAGTGAAATGAAGTTTATTGGATTTACAGAAAGTGTGCTATAATTGTTTAAACAAAATTAGGCAGGTGCATAAATTTGGGCACTGTTGTCATTTTATTGATTCCAAAACCTTTAGATTATTGGAACTCAAATTGGCTTGGTAAGCTCAGTGACCTCTGACCTACATACACAGGTGAATCCAATTATGAGAAAGAGTATTTAAGGGGGTCAATTGTAATTTTTCCTCCTCTTTTAATTTTCTCTGAAGAGTAGCAACATGGGGGTCTCAAAACAACTCTCAAATGACCTGAAGACAAAGATTGTTCACCATCATGGTTTAGAGGAAGGATACAGAAAGCTGTCTCAGAGATTTCAGCTGTCTGTTTCCACAGTTAGGAACATATTGAGGAAATGGAAGACCACAGGCTCAGTTCAAGTTAAGGCTCGAAGTGGCAGACCAAGAAAAATCTCGGATAGACAGAAGCGACGAATGGTGAGAACAGTCAGAGTCAACCCACAGACCAGCACCAAAGACCTACAACATCATCTTGCTGCAGATGGAGTCACTGTGCATCGTTCAACCATTCGGCGCACTTTACACAAGGAGATGCTGTATGCGAGAGTGATGCAGAGGAAGCCTTTTCTCCGCCCACAGCACAAAAAGTGCCGCTTGAGGTGGGCTAAAGCACATTTGGACAAGCCAGCTTCATTTTGGAATAAGGTGCTGTGGACTGATGAAACTAAAATTGAGTTATTTGGCCATAACAAGGGGCGTTATGCATGGAGGAAAAAGAACATTCCAAGAAAAACACCTGCTACCTACAGTAAAATATGGTGGTGGTTCCATCATGCTGTGGGGCTTTGTGGCCAGTGCAGGGACTGGGAATCTTGTCAAAGTTGAGGGATGCATGGATTCCACTCAGTATCAGCAGATTCTGGAGACCAATTTCCAGGAATCAGTGACAAAGCTGAAGCTGCGCCGGGGCTGGATCTTTCAACAACACAACGACCCTAAACACTGCTCAAAATCCACTAAGGCATTTATGCAGAGGAACAAGTACAACGTTCTGGAATGGCCATCTCAGTCCCCAGACCTGAATATAATTGAAAATCTGTGGTGTGACTTAAAGAGAGCTGTCCATGCTCGGAAGCCATCAAACCTGAATAAACTAAAGATGTTTTGTAAAGAGGAATGGTCCAAAATACCTTCAACCAGAATCCAGACTCTCATTGGAACCTACAGGAAGCGTTTAGAGGCTGTCATTTCTGCAAAAGGAGGATCTACTAAATATTGATTTCATTTCTTTTTTGTGGTGCCCAAATTTATGCACCTGCCTAATTTTGTTTAAACAATTATAGCACACTTTCTGTAAATCCAATAAACTTCATTTCACTTCTCAAATATCACTGTGTGTGTCTCCTATATGATATATTTAACTGACATTTTTTATCGCAGCAACCAACGATTTATACAGGAAAATCATGACGATTAAGAAGGTTGCCCAAACTTTCGCATCCCACTGTATATGCTTGCACATATGTCACATGTACAGTATCGCAGGTTTTGTAAGTGTATGCACAAATAAATTACACTGACTGTCACAGATATTTAGGATGCGCAAACGTTATACAGAAGATGTGGCGCAGGTAATGTCGCTGAGACCAGCGGCGAAAAAATTACACTGAATGTCACAGATATACAGGATGCGCAAATGTTGTACAGGAGATGTAGTGCAGGTAATGTCGCTGTCACCAGCGGCTAAGAAAAAATTACACTGAACGTTACAGATATTTAGGATGCGCAAACATTATACAGGAGATGTAGCGCAGGTAATGCCGCTGTCAACAGGGGCCAAACAATTGTGCTAAATGTCACAGATATTTAGTATGCGCAAATGTAACACAACAGATGTAGCAGAGGTTGTGTCACTGTCAGCAGAGGCCAAACAATTGCACGCAATTTAGTGCAGGTTGCGCTAATAATATATATTGCATCCAGATAAAACAATAGTCCTTAAAAGGACTTTTGGGTCTCTAACACATTTCAACAGTAAACCCTGCCTGAAAAAAATAACAAAAAAACTATTCATGTCCCTATCTGTAAAGAATAAATCAAGGCAACTGGACGTACTGGATATACCATGACTTGGATAAATGAGAACCTTCACAGACCTATTCAAGTCCCTACACTATCTGTCCCTTCTGCTGAAGCTCTCTCTGACTAAGACTGAGCCGAACCACGTGTCATCGCCAGCCAATCACTGTAATGCCAGTAACCAACATGGCTACGGCATTACAGTGAGTGCCAGCACTTCCCTGCATGTTTATTGGCAGAGTAGCAGCCAAAGAATGTGCGGGGAGGAGACTCGAGCATCGCATCGGAGGAGACTGGGCCGAGCATCGCGATGCTCAAGTCAAAATGGTGTTCGGCCGAGCATGCTCGCCCAACACTACTAAAGACCTTGTAGTACAGTTATTTGTCAATTTGAGCTTTTCTTGCCTTACGTCTGCTGCAGAAGGTCCTACGCAAAAACAACAGAGCATGGAGCCCAACTGCAGGGCATGGAGCACCCATACCGGCTCCACTGGATTCTGAGTATACCTCTGTACATGCCACATTTGATGAACCATGACAGAAAAATCTAGGTGTGCCTCTGTACAGTAGAGGCCTCATAACCAGTGATGGCCAGTTCGCAGTGTTCGCCAGCGAACACATGCGATCTGCCATCTTAACTGACAAGTCAGGCGAGGCACAGGTAAGTCCTTACCTGTGCCTGTGCGCAAGCCGGTCTGAAATGAAATGCGGTCTCCAGGAGCAGGCAGTTCCGAGAACGGCCCCCGGAGGCTGTTCTTGGAACTGCCTGCTCCCGGAGACCGCATTTAATTTCAGACCGGCTAGCGCACAGGCACAGGTAAGGACTTACCTGTGCCTCACCGGACTTGTCAGTTAAGATAGCAGATCGCATGTGTTCGCTGGCGAAGCACTGCGAACTGGCCATCACTGCTCATGACATTACAGCCCTGTTATGTCTCTGTACAAAACAAAAATAATTATCCTGGACATTTATTTTTTAAACCTTAGCATGTCCTATCCTTGATATTGGTGCAGTATACACAAATGGGCAACCGCATATCAAAATTTCCTAGACCTGTTTAAGAATAAAAATATGCTATTATGACAAGACCATGTATTGAGAGTTTTACACACTTTATCCTTTCTTTCTGTGCATGAATGGGATGGGGCAGGTTTACAGTATATCACACCTTAAAATGTAACCCCCTGTCCATATGCCCAGTTAGGACATAAAGAGTGGCTCTCATTATGGCTGATACAAACTTTTCTTGTAGCACATGGTCATCCATTCAGACTTGTCTTTATCATAATGCAGTGCCCCAGAAGGAGCCGGGGCGGAGGGTGGGAGTGGTAGTGGCTTAGCTGTTACAGTCAATCACAGTGGCTTTCCTCACACCGTTGCTCCCTAGGGCTGTGCAGTGAAAGGCGGGTGCACCCTTTATTCTCCCTGGGCACACCCTGATGTTTGGGTTCCTGCCTATGGTAGTTGGGATGCCGGTGATTATGAGTTTTATATGGGTGCAAAGTACGGCATGTAGAGTACAATGGCCAGCGTATGGTCCAAGAGTCAGTACCCAGGCTAGATGCCGCAGAACAAATGACTCTCTTTACTGAAGTGAAAAATAGGAGTTGTAGTACACGCGCCAGCAGCAAAACACAGTTCCAACTGTATACAGTGCGATTCTCAGAGATAACAATTTATGGATTTAGACAAGGATGGGAGTTATGACCCTCTTCCCTCTCGGTCTCAAGTCTCTTCCTGCAGAATCAATGCTGGGCAATTGTACTCTTGCAGTGGTGGCTGTAATGTCCACTGAAGGTTATAGGGTTTTAGAGATACAAAAGGCCAGGTCGTATCCAGGTGTGAAAGGTATGTTAACAGTGTCTTTCGCTGCAGTAAAGTCTTAACAGCTTTTGGTAGCAGGTTATCTTACCGACTCCAATGCACGGTCATACAGACTTCAGGTTCTCTAGTTCTCTCCTTTGTCTTACTCCTTCTCTCATTCTATAGATCATGTGGAGATTGGGGAGTCTCTGAGTCACTATAGCTTTTTGTGCTTAAGAAGAGAGCACGAGTCACATCTTCCTCTCTCTTCCTATCACTAGAACTAGGGGTGGAGCCATGATGTAAGATAGCATTACATAACATAAAGAAATGAACAATTTGCCGATACCCCATTGATCTGGGATACTGCAATAAGACTGGGGTACTGCAATAAGAATAAAATTTTGCCTGCAAAACACACATAGCTTTTCCCTGGGTCTCCTTGAAGCATATCTGATGGACCTGCAATGTCCAGATCAATCTCTGTTTAGATTACAATACTGCTGGTGGTATTTAAAAGAACATTCTGGGCAAAATATGCAGTGCCTGATGGTTGAGTGTGAGACACTTAAATTCTCACTTTGGTGTTTTTCAAATGGTCATCATGTGTTCAGGTCCAATATCAGTTTTGCCTGGGGTGTTCCTTAAATGAGCTGAATAAGAATAGATGAGATTCCCATACACATGATGGCACTTTTTCTACTACGCATTTGCAGCATAGTTATTTTTTTTATGTTATAAGAGTATCTGTTGTTAGGGATGAGTCACAAAAAAAGACTTTGACCACAGACAAAAGGGGCACTGTTTTTAGAAGGAAGCAGTCATGTTTTCTGCTCTTAGACAATACCTTTGACTTCGCAAAGTAAATAGATAGGATGCGTTCTCCAGAAGGTTAGATTAAAGCAAAACATATCTTCTGCCTATTTGAACGCTAATTGTGCCTGTTTAGTAAATTCATCTTTGTTTCTTCCTATTCCTCATCACAAACTCCTTGTATAGTTAAAGGACCAGAAAAATACATTAGCCTGTGCTGCTTGTTAATGGCTATTTAAATGAATGATCAGTACTTTGGTGAGCGGCCATTAACAAAGGTCAGAAGTTAATCTTCACTGATTAACGTTGATTCATAAAGGGTATCCTCCTCTAAAATAAAGCCAAGCTCCAGTGGGATCCCACCACGTGTGTATAAAAAGTAGACTATTCTTTATGGCTGCTTACCAAAACATCGGAAATATGGTTAATCTATGTCATAATTGTATGTGCATTATTCATTGTAAATGCACTTGTCTTGTCTATGGTGTGCTGCATTATAACTCATCCCAAGCTGTTGGGGGTAGATAGAAATGATGAGCTGTCCCACCCTGCCTTGGAAGCTGCCAGCGTGAAATTGGAACTCTTACAGCGTAACTGAGGTTTGCAGAAACACCTATTAGCTGGGCTCAGAAGAAGGAAGTGAGCCAACAGACCAGACAGTGTGGCTCGCCTTTAACCCTCCACGTGCTGCATGCATGCTCCATTTAGTCTGGTAGCTACAACAACAGGGAAGATTACAAACAAGAACAATTGGGCTGTGGATTGCTATGCTTTGTTTATCCCTTAAAAGACCGGGCAAATCTTTTTTTTATTTCTTTCTAGCTTGCAAAAGCGGCAACTTTTTAATTTTGTTCACATATCCATATAAGGGCTTAATTTTTGTTGGACAAGTTGTATAATGGAAAACAGGGAAAAAAAATTGGGGTGAAATTGAAAAAAACTCCACAACCTTATTCTGCTGGTCAGTATAATTACGGCACTAGCAAATGTGTATAGATTTTTATAATATTTTACTTCTTTTAAAAATATAAAAACCTTTTAAAAATAAAAATGATTTGCATCACCCTTTTTTGCAACCCTTAAATAAAAAATTAAAAAACATTACATTTTTATTTTACTGTAATCTTTGGTCCCTTAGGCCAGGGGACTTGAACACACAATCAAAAGTGAAGCTTAACTTTTGGTACAAAATATAGAGAAAATTACTGTTTACAATGCAATGTAACACTGCATTACCAGCTATTGTAGACACTTTTCAAAGAAATATATGTTTGTAAGGTTCTCTGTACACGGCCATATTATGGATCAATGCTTAAGACATACATACGGACCCAAGGACAGGATCATATCCTGTGTGGTTAGATCAGGAAAAAATTCACTTTGTTATGAATAAATTAGTCACGAAGCGCATTCAATCAGGTCTATCGCGGCCTGCAGTTAAACTTTAGGGAGAATGTATCCTGGTGTACAACACTATGCAGTGCAGTATCATGAATAGCTAGTCCTTTCTGGTAGTGAAACAGTTACTGTGCATCAGAATAACAGGGAGGTCACATATATGGATGTGCACATCATTGTACAGTCCACCAACATTCCTAGCTAAGGCTACTTTCACACTAGCGTTCGGAGCGGATCCGTCTGATGTTTCATCAGACGGATCCGCTCCGATAATGCAGACGTTCGCATCCGTTCAGAACGGATCGGTCTGCATTAAAACTTAGAAAATTTTCTAAGTGTGAAAGTAGCCTGAGCGGATCCGTTCAGACTTTACATTGAAAGTCAATGGGGAACGGATCCGCTTGAAGATTGAGCCACATTGTGTCATCTTCAAGCGGATCCGTCCCCATTGACTTACATTGTAAGTGTGGACGGATCCGCTCGCCTCCGCACGGCCAGGCGGACACCCGAACGCTGCAAGCAGCGTTCAGCTGTCCGCCTGGCCGTGCGGAGGCGAGCGGAGCGGAGGCTGAACGCCGCCAGACTGATGCAGTCTGAGCGGATCCGCATCCATTCAGACTGCATCAGGGCTGGACGGAAGCGTTCTGCTCCGCTCGTGAGCCCCTTCAAACGGAGCTCACGAGCGGACAGCAGAACGCTAGTGTGAAAGTAGCCTAACCCTTAGCTAAATAATAAATAAAAAAATGATACAGCATCCTTCAGTAAAGCAAAAAAAAAAAAAAATAGATGTGGCACGCCCCTGCAGGTGTCCCAATGACTCTTTAATGGAACAAAATAAGGACATGGAGGCAGCAGCAATAAAGTAGTTCTTTTAATCCATATTGTGGCAGTGCAAACACATGTGTTTGAATCCCTTGAATCCCTTCTGTTTGCTGTAGAATGACCTCACTATTAGGCTTAGTTCACACTTGACTTATTTCGTCAATTATTCTCATCAGTTATCATCAGCTCAAAGCAGGTACGGGTCAAAACCACAGAATAGGTGCAGATCTATTCATGATACCTAATCTGAGAATAGGCTTGGCTCCTGAATTTGCCTCCCAATAAGTGATGGAAATAACTGACCAAATTACTGGTCAATGTTAGCGTCAGCTCTAATTTATCTGTGTGGACTTAACCATACAGTGGCCCAAAATTCAAGTAGTTGCCCAATGACAGTGGAGAAGGTGTCCGCAGTAAGGCTTCATTCACATCACCATTCAGCCTTTCCGTTCTTCTGCTCTGTTTAGGAGCAGGAGATCGGAAAGAACAGAGAAGGCACATAACTGAGCCAAACGGAGCCCTTAGGACCCTTGGACTATAATGGGGTCCGTTATGTTTCCGCTCAGAAGATGATTTTGAAGCGGAGACAAAAGTCCTGCATGCACAACTTTTGTCTCTGCTCCAAAATCGTCTTCTGAGCGGAAACACAACAGACCCCATTATAGTCTACGGGGTCCTTAGACTCCGTTCAACTCAGTTATGTGCCTTCTCCGTCCTTTCCGTTCTCCTACTCCTAAACGGAGCAAGAGAACGGAAATGCTGAACGGTGATGTGAACGAAGCCTAAGGCTCTGTTCACATCACTTTTTATTTCCTGTTCTCTGGTCCGTCAAAAGAACATCCCAAAAAAAGCATATCCTGTAGCTTGAGCATCTGCCTTCAAACCGTCAGTATTTGGTTAGCATTTGATAGACATATGATAGAAATATTTGCATATCTTCTGTGTTTTAGACCTACTCCTGCTTTTGGCTTCCAAATCACGATCAAATCCTGATGCAAAATACTAACCGTGTGATACAGGCCTTATGGAAACTCAAACGACAGGGCCTGTTTTTATTTATTTTTTGTTATTTTTCTCTTCGTCCGAATCAGAAGAACGGAAAAATAAACGATGATGTCAACACGGCTAAACAAGGAACAGAATAGTGGCTCTGGAAAAGACTGGTCAGGGTGGCAACAGAATGAAAAGTCACAATACTGTCCCCATAACAAAGTGGTGAGGGTAGCAACAGCATGAAGAGTCACAATAGTGGCCCCAAAACAGAGTGAGGGGGGGCAGCAGCAGTTGCAGTAGCAGCATAAGGTGGTGGCAGATCACAGTAGGAGCAGATGGTAGTAGAAGCAGCAGGCATGTGGTATCAGGCGGGTGACAGCATCAGAATAGTGGCAGCTGCACGTAGCCAGAAGTACCTTTCTATTTGTCAAAATGTTCCAGTGTGGCAGCACACTACAGTCAGATCCGTCGCACTATACACTCGCTCTGATGCCACACTACTGGCCAGGCAGGACAGCTTGCCCAGGGCAAATTGGGCCAGTTGCGGGGAAAATTCAAGTTTGGTTGCCTAATAGTTCAGGGAATCTTGGATCTGGAGTGACAGGGTGCAGTCCAAGTATGCTACCACCCTCGCCAGTCAGGTTTATCAGAATCCCCTCCAGGACGTTAAGGAGTGGAATGACATAATTCATCCCATAGTCCTGGCAAGTGACAAATAAAGTGGCCTCCTCAAAGGGCCTGAGAAAATATCAGATGTCACGCATGAACTGCCAATGTCTAACGTCTAAGTTACAATGGGGAGTAGTCCAGTCCGTCTGTATCTTCAAGAAAACGTTTACAGGTTTCCTCTGCTCATACAGTCGGTCCAACATGTGGAGCATGGAGTTCCAACATGTAGAAATGTTGCCTTTGCAGCTCAAGGAGGGCTTGTTTTTTTCACGGTAAGAGTGGCTGAAGTGCATGCACAGTTTCCTTCACATTTTCAATAGGTGGTATGCTGGAAGACCACTCTGAACTGTGCCTACAGTGGAGGGTGAGGACAAGGTGGAGGATGAGGAGGCAGAAGAGGACATTGGCACAGAAATGCCACAATTACAATGCGGAGACAGCATTGCCATCAAGACAGCATTGCCATCACCTGACCAAGTGCTGGTGTGCCTGAACCAGAACCACATTTACCCAGTAGGCTGTAAATGACATATATTGTTCTTGACCATAGTTACAGCTCCACACGTCAGCACTTGCTTTAACTGTACCAGACACTGACATGTCCACAATATGGAAAGGGAGGGACTGTAGTAGCACCAACTTCGCCAGGTGCATGTTCAACTCTTGCGCCATTGAAGTGCACACATAATGTTGTCTCTTTGCAATTGCCTCGGTGATCGATTGCTGGTGAAACACGTTATGAGGAGTAGAAGGAGGAGGAGCATCAGGAACAATAGAAGAAGGGAAGGAACAACATCTTCCTTCTGCTGAGGTTGAGGAGCCCTGACTGCTGTCGAAGGTGTGTGGACCGCTGGGAGATTTAGCAGTTGCTGCATCAGGCTGTACCATTACATTAGTGCCCGGTTTTCCCAGGCCAATTATGGTGACACTCCATATGTTTACGCAGGCAATGTGGTGTCAACATTAGCACCCTGACCATGCTTCAGCTTCTGCCTACATATCCTGCATATCACCACACTAATGTCCTCCAGCGACTTGATAAAAAATTCCCACACTGCCGAGTATGGCATATTACCCCCACCACTTCATGCTGACTGCCTGCCACTGACTTTATGAACCCGTGCACCGCTGGTTGTTTCCTGACAGGTAGGCTCCTGAGTAGCAAACGGTCTATCCGAGCAAGTTTGGCTCCAGATCTCCCACTGCTTCCACTCTGCTGGCTTATCGACATGCTGCCACCCTGCTGCTGACTCATGTGCCTGCTGCCACCCTAACCCACTGATGGTGATGCCCCCTCGTCACCCGGCCCCCAAGTGTAATCGGCGCACAAAAAGAAGGATGCAGCAGATCTCTCCTCCAAGTCTTCAATAAGCTTGTCCTCGCTGAAAAGTGGAGAAGAGCCGGCAGCATTCTTCCCAAGCAGAAGAAGCAGCAAAAGAAAGAGGCAGTTGGAAGACAGGTGAGGACACAGAGGTTGTTCCTGGGCCATACCAACTACGTGTGGTGTCAGAGGAACCCACCGATTCCTGGCTGTTTGTTTCTGTTGTCACCTGAGATTATGTAGAAGAGCGAGTCAACCATTCCAGTATACCTGGATTATTGGTCAATACACGACCGCTGGATGACAGTGGCATCTCTGGTCTGTTGCTTAGGCTGCTGCTACCACCATCCCTTCTTATGCTGCTATTTGTGCTGGCTGCAGCAACATTTTTGCTACTGCCCAACTGTCTGTTGGCCATAGTGTACAGTAACTGAATCAATAATGTAGCAGATGAACGGCAAAGCAGATGAACTAGAAAAACACACCTATATATTAGACCGCCTGTTGACAATGAGTCTGATGCACAGTAAGTCTATGTGTAACAGAACAGATTAAGTATAAATGGCACAGCAGATGAACTAGGTAAACATGCTTATATATTAGACCGCCTTTTGACAATGAGTCTGATGCACACTAAGCCAATGTATAACTGAGCAGATTAGGTATAAATGGCGCAGCAGATCACCCAGGTAAACATGTCAATATATTGTACTGCCTGTTAAGACTAAGTCTGATGCACAGTAAGTCTATGTATAACAGAACAGATTAAGAATGAATGGCCAAGCAGATGAACAAGATGCACAGGGTGATTACACTGGGCATGCACTGTCCCTGCACTCTACCTATGTTCTCACTAAATTGTGTATAAACTCTTCCTATGATCTCCCTACACTGTCCCTGCACTGATCCTATCCAATATTCTAATTAAAAGCTTTGTTAACCACTGTCCAGGGATTTGATATGTCTGTCCCTATGTTCAGCTCACAGTAAAATGGCAGAGAAAGGGCGGGATGAAGCTTTTATTAGGACCTTCATTCCCAATGACATCAGCACAGATCTACCTGTCTTTGTTTTTTTGGTGCGGGGCTTTGACTAGTTATGCAGAATGGGGCCACTGCCTATCAGTATCCGTACAAGTTTTGTTGCACTCTATACGAAGCAGAAAGGGCGAGCACTTACATTTACAAACTAGGAAATAAGGTACAGAGAGAGAGGAGGATGTAAGATTGTTAGCTGAGAAAGATACCAGCACTCTAGCCCCACTTGATTACACACTAAAAATGACATGGACAGAACTGGGGGACCAATAGCTGTACTTTAGAACACCTTCTACATATTTGGATTCTGGCGCAATGTGATTTTTTAATGACGGTATACTTTAACAACAGTGGGTAGTGAGGGTACTTTCACACTAGCGTTTATCTTTTCCGGCATAGAATTCCGTCCTAAGGGTTCTATACCGAAAAAGAACTGATCAGTTTTATCCTAATGCATTCTGAATGGAGAGTACCGTATTTTCCGGCGTATAAGACGACTTTCTAACACTAAAAATTATTTTCAAAAGTCGGGGGTCGTCTTATACGCCGGGTATACTCAGATCCAATGGTATATTCTAACCCCCAGGTGTTCCCATGGGGACGGGGACGCTTGCCTGGGGGTTAGAATACACAGGGCCCCGCCGCTCAGAGGAGTATACATTTATTAACCATAATCTGTAACTTTAAATGAGCGCTCATCTCTTTACTAGGGTACCTTACTCTCAGCTCCGCTAACAGGCAGTGCGGGCGGTGCTCACTCACTGACGTCTGACGTTACGTGCCTGCTCCTCCCACTAGGCGGCGCAGGCGCGTGACGTCAGTGAGTGAGCGCCGCCCGCACTGCCTGTTAGCGGAGCTGAGAGTAAGGTACCCTAGTAAAGAGATGAGAGCTCATTTAAAGTGAAAGTTACAGATTACAGTTAATAAATGTATACTCCTCTGAGCGTCGGGGAGGGGGATCTGTGGATGGCACTGTCATGGCGGGGTGGGGGGATCTGTGGATGGCACTGTTATGGGGAGGGAGATCTGTGGATGGCACTGTCATGGGGGGATCTGTGGATGACACTGTTATGGGAGGGGGATCTGTGGATGGCACTGTCATGGGGGGGGGGGGGATCTGTGGATGACACTGTTATACTCCCTTGTACCAACATGATGTGCCTACAGGACAGTCTCTCAGTTTGAAGATGGTTGCCCATAATCTTTCATGCTAAAATTGTATACCATGCCATATGCATTGCTTTCTTCTCTGAAGAAAAGTGAAATACATCTGGTTTATGTGCCAGCCAACAAGGCAAAGTATCACAGAAGCAAGGTGGGAGCATAGCCTTGCATATATTAGTATACAATGCTAAACATCCTATCATGCCTTATAATATCTTTCAGAAGGTTGGACTGTGGCTGAACCAAAAAAGTTATAGGTGTTATAGGCAAATAATATTTTATACCATAGAATAAAAAAAATCGTAGCTCAGGATGAGTCACACCTCTGGCTTTCATATTTAGAAAAGGACATTTGGAAGGACGTGAACCTCCTAAAGGCACAGCTTCTATATCGGCTAGCCAGAAAAAAATAGGTTCATTAGCTAGATAGCTCCTTGTGGTTTTAGGGGGAATGTGTCATCAGAAAATAGTTTCATAGTTATCTCTCCAAAACCCTCCTATAGATACCTGCATGGCCAGAAGTTACTTCATCGTAACAACAAAGCTCTACAGAACTTAAAGGGGTTGTCCAAATTCAAGCTTTTCTGTGGCAAACTACATGGAGGCTGGTGAAATAAATAAAAAAAACTTAAACTCAACTTCACATGCCTCCTGCGGTCTAACACTGCTGCTATGTGCTCTGAGCCAGGCTGCAGCCATGATCAAATGTTTTGGCTGATGTGATGTCCTGTATACCGCTGCAGCCATTTACTGGGATAAAAAGTCTCATGTCGTCACCAGTGACGCAGTGATGGCTGCAATGGAATTCAGGACACCACTGTTGCAGACAAAAAAGTTACATCATGGCTGCAGTACTTTATGGGAAAAGATTAATTTAAACGTCTGGACTTTCTATGCTTAGGAGTCATAAGAGTGGTCCTACTCAGCCTTCATGGTGATGAGTTCCCTTTAAAGGGGTTGTCCAAAATTAGAAAAACAGGACTACTTTCTTCCAAAAACAGCACCACCACTGTCCATGGGTTGTGTCTGGTATTGCAGCTCAGCTCTATTGGAGTCAGTGGGAACACAGCCGCGATACAGCACACAACCTGTGGACAGTGGTGGTACGGTTTATGGAAGAAAGCAGTCATGTTGTCCTAATCCTGGACAACCCCATTTAAGTTATTTTATTAGCCTTCCTGCCGTTTGCACAGAAAAATTACAACTTTGACAAGACTTTATATTTAAAGAAATAGAACATTAGAAGATACTAGCCTACAATTAAGATTCATATTCCTAAAAAAAATGAATAGGGGATCAGTCAAACATTTTATCAATAATTGCTTGTAATTATGTGACAAAAACATGAATATGCTTTCTTACCTGATTTGATGAGCTTGGTAAATATCTGGCCTTCTCAATTATGGCTGTGTTACTTGAACTGATCAATATAGGCGTGCTAATTTCTGGAGTCTGTCTACCCGATGGAAAATGTACAATTCTGTTTAATTTATTTAGAGCATTGGTAATTAGGAACTGCCTTGGGGTCTTTCTTCGTCTGTCTGGTATTCGTTGCATTGTTTCTGGTTCAGAAGACTGAACATTTGAGGGGGATTTCCTCAATGGAGAAGTAAAAGGCAAATTCTTCACATCTTTTTTTCTAGATTTATTTGACTCCAGCAGTTGCTTGGCTGTGCTATTTAGCTGCAAGTAAATATGTCATTGGTAATTTGCTCTTTTATTTTACAAAAAGTATAAAAACATGCTAAACATAATAGATCAATTGCTAGGACCGTGAGTTATCTACTATAATTATTAATTATCTTTCCACATTGTAAAAAAAATGTATTGTTTAGTTTTAGTGGAATGCTGTTTTATGTATCTTATGTATATTTATGCCCCAAATTAGCTCTTTTATAGAAGCAAGACACTCCTATAGAAGGTGTGCAGCCCATTAAAGAGCAGATACACCCATGATAGAACGCTTCTTTAAGGTGGCCATGCACATTAGACAGAAGTAAGCTGTTGAACGAGCAATCTTCTGATGAACGATTGCAACATAACCATATAACAGTACATTTTTGTTCGTATTGGCTATTACAGTAGTAAACTGGCCATACATGTTCAATGATATGGGTGAATATGAAACAATATTTCACTGGGTACTTCCTTTCAGTGATTGCACCACATATAGTCAAGGACTAGCAAGTGTCAGATGCAAATCTTAAACACAATCAACTTTTTTCCAGACAGGGTTAGTCGTCATCAGTCAGCTAAATCTATCAGTCATTGTAACATTAAAAAAATGAATGATTGTGAAATCATTCATTTTGATCAGCTTTAGACTAATGCACTTGCCCACCTTTATCTTCTGGAGTCAAATCTATTTTGCATATTTTTCCCAGAGACCATTGCTTTAAATTCTTCCTACCTTTTACTCAATGTCATCTCTACAAGGTGAATCAGCTCCAAAATAACAATACAGAAAAGTGAATAAACTTCTAGTCAATACTGCCTGAGCACCAATGACTACAAATTATAAGTTGCTTGGATTCCACATGGTTGGAAAATTGCTCTCCAAGGACATTTCATATGTGTTTGTGTTTCATACCTCTACGAAGAGAAGAGGAAAAACTCCTAATTGATCACCCATCTTGCCTTCAGCCCAGTTGTCATCTACTCGTCTGATTACACTGATTATATCATCCTGTAATAACAGATATGGAATTGTTGATCAGAAATTGGAATACATTTCATGGCGTAAGTGCCATAGAAAAGACACAAACCCTTTTCAGTGAGTATAATGTGTACATTTTGAAAGCCAGAAGAATTACATATGTTCATCCTTTAAACTTTCAAGCAGGTAATAAGTTATACGTGACTAACATTTGATATCGTTATAAAGGTGAGCATACTGTAGACATATCCGGTAGAAAAATGCGGTCAATGATACTGATGTACTAGTCATGTAAGATCTCATGTTCATGTCTTTGTTAAGACAGGTCGTTCTTCTAAAGCTACTTTCACACCTGCGTTCGGGTGTCCGCTCGTGAGCTCCGTTTGAAGGGGCTCACAAGCGGCCCCGAACGCAACCGTCCAGCCCTAATGCATTCTCAGTGGATGCGGATCCGCTGAGAATGTATCAGTCTGGCAGCGTTCAGCCTCCGCTCCGCTCAGTGAGCGGACACCTGAACGCTGCTTGCAGTGTTCGGGTGTCCGCCTGGCCGTGCGGAGGCAAGCGGATCCGTCCAGACTTACAATGGAAGTCAATGGGGACGGATCCGCTTGAAGATGACACCATATGGCTCAATCTTCAAACGGATCCGCCCCCATTGACTTTCAATGTAAAGTCTGGACGGATCCGTTCAGGCTACTTTCAGACTTAGTTTTTTTTTCAAACTATAATGCAGACAGATCCGTTCTGAACGGATACAAACGTCTGCATTATAGGAGCGGATCCGTCTGAGCAGACATCAGACGGACCCGCTCTGAACGCTAGGGTGAAAGTAGCCTAAGGCCTCTTTCACACGACCATGTGTCCCCCGTGGCTGTATTACAGCCCGCATATGGCGGGTCCGCAATACACGGGGCAAATCCGGAGATGCGGTGCGGAACGTAACGGAAGCACAGAACGGAACCCTATGGAAGCACTACGGAATGCTTCCATGGGGTTCCATTCCGTTCTTCCGTTGCGCAAAAAGATAGAACTTGTTATATCTTTTTGCGGAACGGAGGGATCGCGGAACCCATTCAAGTGAATTGGGTCATGATCGGCATGCAACTGGCCCATGGTCGGTGCCCGTGCATTGTGGACCGCAATTTGAGGTTCGCAGCACAGCCACAGTAGACACACGATCGTGTGAAAGAGGCCTAATTTGAAGCTTCATCAACGTTTTTTAGAACCAACATCCAAAAAATGCACACTGTTTTCTAGAAGCAGGACTGCAGATACAGTATGTGTATACAGCCCAGCTGGTAGGTTGTGTAACCTATATCATTTACTACAGTATATGCCATTTCATTTCCTGGTCTTTAATCTGCCATGTTTTTGGAGGCATTGACCCAAAGAATAATAGGCTGTAAAACTGCTCTGGTTTGGGCTGCAGATGTTTCTCATATACCTATGGGTAGCTATTTAGTGTAGGTATGATGTTTTGGCCTTGCATCACAACAGTTATCATGTCTAAATGAAATTTTTGGCAATCAGGTTTTCAATTGAGCAGTGAAGTTGTTCACCTCTGGTTCATTCTAGGACTCCTCAGACAAGTGCTCTGTTCTGTTGGAATTCACTGATAATATTCTATTTCAGACATAAACAATATGAACACACTTGGACCATAGCTCACCCCTTAAAAAATCCACAAAAATCAGAACAAAGGGGGAAATGTATTAATGTTTGTGTGCCTAGAATCTTTCTTTACTTTCACCACAATTTATGGTACAAGCTTGTTGTGCCAAATATATTAATTGCGTGCTCCAGAATTTGAAACCATTTGTGACATGATAAACACGACTATATGCAAGGCAAATTTGTGACTCTAGTCCTTTTTTTAGCCTTCTTTTGTTGCAGTCTTTTTAGTGCATTCTGTGTTCAAAAACTATACCACTTCCATGGTGGTCTAAAAATAGGGTGTGAAATCCTCCTGGTAGTATAAAATCCTGTGGAGCATTGTGTTGCAAACAAGCATTTGGTGGAGCATTGTGGTGCCTTGTCTATTCACACTACCTTACATTAAAAAAAAGTTGGCCCACACAGCTCCATAGAAAGAAAAATAAAAAAGTTATGGGTCTTGGGATAAAGCTATGCAAAAACATTTTATTGCGCAAAAGTCGTAAAACATAAAAAAAACTAAATATTTGGTATCGGTGTAACTGTACTGACCCAGATATCATGTTTTTTATGCCAAAAGTTGAACAGTACGAAATATATAATGTAAAAACTCAATGGCAGTATTGCAGTTTTTTCCAGTCTCCCTCAGAAAGAGTTAATAAAACTTAATCAGTAGGTAATATGTACCCCAAAAAGATGCCATTACAAACTAACTTGTCCTGCAAAAAACAAGACCTCATACTGCTACATCAACGGAAAAATAAAGTTATAGAATAAAAAAAAAATTAAAAATTGCTTGGCCGCTAAGGCCCAAAACAGGCTAGTCATTAAGGGGTTAAAAATAAAAGGTACATTTACAGAAATGTAATATGCATACTGTGTAATGAACAGCCTGCACTACACATAATACACATCTACAGTTGTCAAAGGAACTGTTTTGACAGGTACCCTCTGAACAATTCTCTTGATATACTATTTTCTAAATATGTTGGACAGGGGAATAATTTCAAAGCACATGTGCTGTATAATGGAAACTGTAGATGGCCATGCTAGTAGTGTGTGAACACATTCCTATGGCTAGGCGCTCATGCCCACGGCCCTTACCCGGCCGTGGCTGTATTGTGGCTCACATACAGCATGTCTGCAATACGCAGGCACCGGCCGTGTGCACCCCACATCACGGATGCGGACCCATTCACTTGAATGGGTCCGCAATCTGCGAGATGTGGTGCAGTGCGGAACGGAAGCACGGATCGGAAGCCCATGGAAGCACTACAGAGTGATTTTCACGCATCACTTGTGCGTTGCGTGAAAATTGCAGAGTGTTCTATATTCTGCGTTTTTCACGCAATGCAGGCCCCATAGAAATGAATGGGGCTGCGTGAAAGTCGCATAGCATCCGCAAGCAAGTGCAGATGCAATGCGATTTTCACGCATGGTTGCTAGGAGATGATGTTAGTAAATTTATAAAAGTCAATTTACTGTATTATTTTCCCTTATAACATGGTTATAAGGGAAAATAATAGCTTTCTTAATACAGAATGCTTACTAAAATGTGGATTGAGGGGTTAAAAAATGCATTGCACCCGCGCGATAAAAACTGAACAACGCAACACAATCACAGTCAAAATTTACTGAAATTGTGTGCGCACTCGCACGGGCTTCCCGCAATGCACCCGGGACGCATCCGGAGCAAATCCGGGACACCTGTCTGAAAGAGGCCTAACAGATTTCCATCCCTAGGGCTTGATTAAGGTATTGGAGTAAATTCACATGCAGCATATGCGTTGCTGCAGTTTCTGTGACATGCTGATTTAACTAAATAGCACAGTTATGTAGCTAAGTTGGCATGACTTTAAAGTACAGTGCAGTGCAGTTCATTGCAGCTACATGCAGGGGCAACTAGTTTCATTTCACACCATGCATGCATCAAACATTCCCAGGCAAAAAGAATACAAAGGGCAACTAACTAGATTTCTGACCATTTTTAAAGGGGTTTTCTGGGAATTAAGAAAATAAAATTACTAAAAATATTTAAATATTACTTATAAATATATTTCCAAATACCTTTCATTACTTATAATGGCTTGTCTATGGAGCAATTATTAGGAAAAATAAAATGGCCGCCTTCCTATTAGTACACACAAAACCTGTCCTAATCACACAGGAGAACAAGTTACTTCACAACACTGAGCAAAAGAACTGCCTCACCCTCCTCTTCTACATGTCAGGTATTATGATAATGAATACAGTTTAATATTATCTTCACCTGAATGTAGGAATGGAGTTCATGAGGAGACATGAAGTACAGAGAGGAGGGTAGGGATGTGGCTAATAAGTAGCAGCACTTGTATGTAGTCTCCATTACCACAGCCACACATTACCACAGTCTGTCCTGTCCATCTGCTCATGAACGCCATTCCTACAGAGATTTTATCATCTGTATTCAGGATCATAATCCCTGACAAGTAGAGCACAGAGGAGGGTGAGGCAGCTCTTTAGCTCAGTGTTGTCGAGTAACTTGTCCTGCTGTGTGATTAGGACAGATTTTGTGTGTACTAATAGGACAGCGGCTGTTTTATTTTTTCTAGAAAAAAGAAGCCATTATAACTAATGAAAGGGATTTAGGATTATATTTATAATAAACTAATTCATAAGTATTTTAATTTTCTTAATTCCCGGAGAACCCTTTTAAAGGGAATCTGTCACCTGCTTTTACCATTTTAAGATGTCACCATCGCTATGTTCACTAAAGTACCTTATTTCCAGCAGTCTTCTTTTTACTTTATTTCATCTTGTCCTTTTTATATAAAAGCCCTTTTTATGATATGCTAATGAGGCTCCAAGGTGCTCAGAGGGGCGTTTTTTTCCCTCTCCGGTGCCCAGTGACGCCCCCTGCAGTGCCCAAGAACGCCTCCTGATCCTCAAATAACCTCCCACAGCCCCGGCAAAGGTTCCGACCCCTCCCCACGTCACAGTCTACCTTCTAGAAATGCCCCCTCCTCCTTCCTGTCGGCGGCTAGAAAACTTGCGCAGGCGCAGTACCGCCTGCGGCCTGCGCGATCATCAACCTCCTCAGGGCAACAGCGCTCAGGTTACATCACTGGGCTCGGCGCATGCCCAGTGAGACTTTTGAGGCTGTTGCCCTCAGGAGCTTGATGATCATGCAGGCCGCAGGCGGTACTGCGCCTGCGCGAGTTTTCTGGCCGCCGACAGGAAGAAGGACGGGGCATTTCTAGAAGGTAGACTATGACGTGGGGAGGGGGCTGTGGGAGGTTATTTCAGGATCAGGAGGCGTTCTTGGGCACTGCAGGGGGGCGTCACTGGGCACCGAAGAGGGAAAAAAACGCCCCTCTGGGCACCTTGGAGCCTAATTAGCATATCATAAAAAGGGCTTTTATATCAAAAGGACAAAACGAAATAAAGTAAAAAGAAGACTGCTGGAAATAAGGTACTTTAGTGAACATAGCGATGGAGACAGCTTAAAATGGTAAAAGCAGGTGACAGATTCCCTTTAAAGGGACACTGACAGGCCCAATAAGCATATTTAGCTATATATATGAATGCATAGGTCTTCTAATGTGTATTAAAAACATATAAGTATACCCCCTGTCCACCTTAGAAATACAGTAAACTGATGTTTAATAACCTGATAGAATCGTCTTCTTACTGCCCAAGGGGCGGCGTTTCAGCTTCACTTGCGCCCAGCCAGCCGCCCCCAACCGCCGTTTTGAAGCGCCGCCCAGCTCATCAATATTCACTTTGCTGGGCGGCTTCTGATGTCCCCGATGTCTTTGAGAGCAGCGCTCTGAAGCGCTGCTCAGAAGAGTGCCCGGCGCAGGCGCAGAACGCAGAGGCTGAAGCGGCCTCTAAGAAGCAGAGGGGACGCAGGCGCGATGTGATCCTGGCCAGTGAGGGTGTCGGGCGCATGCGCTGAAGATGAAATGGAGTCCGATGCCCATAGCTTTGTATTGGGCATGCGCCGGATCTCGTAACGTCGGGGACAGCAGAAGCCGCCCAGCGAAGTGAATATTGATGAGATGGGCGGCGCTTCAAAACGGCGGTTGGGGGCAGCTGGCTGGGCGCAAGTGAAGCTGAAACGCCGCCCCTTGGGCAGAAAGAAGACGATTCTATCAGGTTATAAAACATGAGTTTACTGTATTTATAAGGTGGACAGGGGGTATACTTATACGATTTTAATACACATTAGAAGACCTGTGCAGTCATATATATAGCTAAATATGCTTATTGGGCCTGTCAGTGTCCTTTAAGCTGAAGAAATTTTATTTAAAAAAAAAATTGTCTGAAAAAGGTAGGTTAGGCGGGTAGCACTTACTTTTCTATGTCAGTAAATCAAATATAACTGTACTGCTATTGCAGGGCATTATATGGCTGTAGGCTTTTTTAGATTTAGTAAAAAATGGGGACAAAATACAGTTTTGTCTGGCCAAATGGGTTTTATGACAGAAACCTGATGCATCCTATTGTAGTAAACTTCTGTTATTTGACACTTCTGCTGCTTTTGTTATTTTCCCTGTCCTGCTCCTAACAATGGAAATCAAAGTGTTGGTGTGAACCCAGCCTTAAGCCTCATGCACATGATCGTATTTTTTGTCCTTGTCCAATCCACATTTTCTGCAGATTGCAAATGGACCCATTAATTTATATAAGTTTGCAACAAAATAAAAGAGACAGCACATGGATGTCATTGCAGGATACACACAGACATATTTTGTGGATCTGTGATTTGCAGACCGCAAAACGGATACGGTCATTTGCAGGAGTCCTTACAGTATACTTCATAATGATATGTGCTTCTTCCATAGCATACCTTTGCAAATTTCAAACAATTTTTGTTTTCTCCTTTGCCATTGTCTTTCGATTCGAAGTTGTACAAAGCTTTGCAAAGAGCGGGAGGTTGATCTATTTTTTGTAGAATTTTCACTGATCTTGCTGGAAAGATACCGGTTTCCCCATTAACTTCTCCATGATACCAATGATCATCCAGCTGCCGATGCAGGATTATTATGTCTCCTTTATTAAAGGAAAGGTTACTGCGGTTTTGCCCTCTGTAGCTTGACACTGCTTTAGCACATGATACCTATTAAAGGGAAAACAATCAGGTTAAACAGGAAGGCTTATTCGCTGCTAACCTGATTTTATTCTTTTTTTCTTTAATAAAAATCATATAATTTACTATGAATTGAAAAATTATAATAGTAATTACAATCTCAGTAATCTGATTAAAAAAAAACACATGAAATGAAGAACCATTTTGAATTTATGGGCAAATGCAACCATGCTGTACTAACAGGAGAAATGGTCAAGCAAATACACTATATTACAAACAGGATTATGAAATGTTTCCCCACTAAGTGTTATTATATTTTTGGAATATACTTGATTACATTATTTTATACAGCTAATTGATATTTGTGTGAATCTGAAAGTGTATGTGTGTGGGGTGTCCAGTCCTTAGGTCTCCTGCACACGTCCGTTTTTTTTCCCCGTTTACTGGCCGTTTTTTGCGTTCCGTATACGGAACCATTCATTTCAATGGTTCCGCAAAAAAAAACTGAATGTACTTCGTATGCATTCCGTTTCCGTATTTCCGTTTTTCCGTTCCGTTTAAAGATAGAACATGTCCTATTTTTGCCCGCAAATCACGTTCCGTGGCTCCATTCAAGTCAATAGGTCCGCAAAAAAACGGAACACATACGGAAATGCATCCGTATGTCTTCCGTTTCCGTTCCGTTTTTTGCAGAACCATCTATTGAAAATGTTATGCCCAGCCCAATTTCATCTATGTAATTACTGTATACTGTATATGCCATACGGAAAAACGGAACAGAAAAACGGAACAGAAACGGAAACACAACGGAAACAAAAAACGGAACAACGGATCCGTGAAAAACGGACCGCAAAACACTGAAAAAGCCACACGGTCGTGTGCAGGAGGCCTTAGGCCCCTTTCACACGGGCGAATATTCCGCACGGATGCGATGCTTGAGTTGAATGCATTGCACTCGCACTGAATACCGACCCATTCATTTCTATGGGGCTGTTCAGATGAGCGGTGATTTTCACGCATCACTTATGCGTTGCGTGAAAATTGCAGCATGCTCTATATTCTGCGTTTTTCACGCAACGCAGGCCCCATAGAAGTGAATGGGGTTGCGTGAAAATCGCAAGCATCCGCAAGCAAGTGCGGATGCGGTGTGATTTTCACGCATGGTTGCTAGGTGACAGTCTATTCACTGTATTATTTCCCCTTATAACATGGTTATAAGAGAAAATAATAGCATTCTGAATACAGAATGCTTAGTAGGTGATCAATTGAGGGTTAAAAAAAAATAAAAAAATTAACTCACCTTCTCCTCTTGTTCGCGTAGTTCCCGGTCTCTTCTTTACTTCTTAAAAGATGAACTATCGGATAGGACCTGTGGTGACGTCAGATCACATGCTCCAATCACATGGTCCATCACCACGGTGATGTACCATGTGATTGGAGCATGTGATCTGACGTCACCAAAGGTCCTTTAGCCCACAGCTCATCTTTTAAGAAGTAAAGAAGAGACCGGGAACTACGCGAACAAGAGGAGAAGGTGAGTTAATTTTTTAATTTTTTTTTAACCCTCAATTGATCACCTACTAAGCATTCTGTATTCAGAATGCTATTATTTTCCCTTATAACCATGTTATAAGGGAAAATAATAACATCTACACAACACCTAACCCAAGCCCGAACTTCTGTGAAGAAGTTCGGGTTTGGGTACCAAACATGCGTGATTTTTCTCACGCGAGTGCAAAACGCATTACAATGTTTTGCACTCGCGCGGAAAAATCGCGGGTGTTCCCGCAACGCACCTGCACATTTTCCCGCAACGCCCGTCTGAAAGAGGCCTTATAGAAAGGATTTTTGTCAGGGGTGGGATTCAAATTTTTAACAACAGGTTCCCTACTCAACGGCGGACATGCGGCGTCACTACACATGTTTACATATACATACACCATATATATGCAACACAGATACACATAAATACACCATATACATGGTACACATACATAAATACACCATATATACACTACACAAACATACCACCCAAGTAAGGAGCTAAACTATCAGTGGCGTGCAAAGCAATGGAAGCAAACATCTCTAGCTGCCCTGCCCCTGCCAGAGCACCAAATCGGGATTCAGCCGGTAACACGGTTCCCCGATCCAGTTGTAATTTTAACAACCGGATCTGGAGAACTGGAGGGAACTGGCTAAATCTCAAGCCTGATTTTTGTCCTCTGAGAGGTAATACACCACTTTAGGGTGGCGGAAGGAAACAAGCGGGCGCAGATGTAACAGGAACAATGGCTTTTACTGGTCTCACTTTAACTGGCTCAGTGGTTAAAAACAGTCTCACATGGGGCAACAAGATAATGGTTACAATTCTCATTGAGGGCACAGGTGTAACTATAGTACTGTCTATTTAAGAGGTGACCACTTACTCTCTGCATATTAAAAATAGTGACAGAGGCACAGATGCTCTTGTTTGCCCCATGTGTAGTGTATAGGAGACATCATAGCAACTAGTCTCCACCTACCAGCTCAACAGTGAATTAGAGATAGAGCCTGCAGAGGGGAAAGCGGGTGATAAATGCAGAGTACAAATCATATAATGGCACAAGATATATGGTATTCCTCATATGACACACACAACAGCTTATTATGGTGCTATATATAAGTAAATAAATTAATAAAATATGAACGTGTTGGTATTCTTTATGGTGTTAAATAAACATTTGCAGCAAATTTTAACTAGACTTTTTCAATGGATTTTCTTGTGTTAAAAGTGGGGTATGTAACTGTGTATTTAATGCACAGTGGACTTTACCTATCATCAATCTTTCACTCAGTTATCTGTTGCTTCATTCTGGAGAAAAAATACCCTTAATACATATGCAAATTAGCTGTTTAGTGCACAGAGGGTGGGCCCAAGCCACTTTGTGCACCCTTGCCCTTCTTGCTTCCTCTGCCAGCCCCTCCCTCTCCTTCTAGAGTAAACAAACAATAGCTGATCTTGGGGAGACCAGCTACTTATAGCTGGTCTCGCCAAGAGGAGCTATTATTTGAGTAGTCACCTAGGCAGTGCTCTCGGTTAGACAGAATCCTACAACATTCTGATGAGAGGCAACACCCAGAAACAGCTGTCTGTGGATGGATAACTGGCCTAGGTTTTTACCTTGTCACATCCTTAAGGCTGGTAACAGAGCTGGATCTTGACACAGGGGCCACTTAATATGGTGGATCTGGTGATCTCAAAAATGGGCACACCCCTTTGCACACACCTCACTGTATTGAAGACCCATAACTGGGGCTCCACGATTATTTTGCATCTCCTTTTAGATTGACAGAGCCATATATGCCATATATCTCTCTTGTATAGGGAGTATCCACTTGGCACCATGCCACACATATCAGATTCGATTATGTAAACCTTTCTGTGCCAGACACAACACATCAACTATGTTATTTGCCTTTAGCTTTACCATCATCATTGACATCACTATATGGAAAAGACTGCAGTGTGTCGCAACACACTAAACATGTTCCAGAGATTACACAACAAACATACGATATAATAAGCAGCATTCAAGAATATTTGCACGGCGCTCACCCCCAACGATATAATAATGCTAATAGCAAGAATAACACTGTTAGGCTTTTAGCTAGCTTCTAAGTAGGGGAAAAAGTCAACCAACTGCTGGCACAGTAAGTGCTTGGTGGTGAAGGCTAGACAGGTTGTAACAACTCTTCCTCTTGTCTGGAACGAGAAATATATTGTGCTCTATTTAAGTCTTCTGGGATAAAGGAAAGCTCCATGGCTTACTGCTGCAATAAAATGCATGTTTAGATATGAATTATAAAGCTCAGCGGACAATTCATCATGCCCTTACTACAATCCTATATTCTAATTGCTCCATTTTGTACCTCGCTGGCTCCATCTCATTTAATAATAAATTCTGCTGCTATATTAATTCTATTTTTTTTTTATAGTTTTTTTATGGCTGCGTTCTCACGTATCTGACACAATTATATGTTAAAAGATAAATTGGAAATCCCTTAAAAATGCTGCACCCTCAGCTTAAAGGAAATCTGTCACCAGCAACATCCCTATCAAACTGTTTGCATAGCTGTGGTTCACCTGATTAAAACGCGTTTTTTCTTTTGTTGATCTGATGCTCCGTTCCAGACTTAGGCCTCATGCACACGACCAGTGTGTTTTGTGGTCCACAAATTGCAGATCCGCAAAACACGGATGGCATCCGTGTGCGTTCCGCAATTTGCGGAACAGCAGGGACAGCAATTGATAAAACTGCCTATTCTTGTCCGCAAAATGGACAAGAATAGGACAGGTTATATTTTTGTTTGTGGGGCCATGGAACGGAGAAACGGATGCGGACAGCACACGGAGTGCTGTTCGCATATTTTGCGGCCCCATTAAAGTGAATGGGTCCGCATCCGAGCAGCAAAAACTGCGGCTCGGATGTGGACCAAAACAACGGTCGTGTGCATGAGGCCTTATGATACCGTGGGGCAGCGGATCGCGGACCCATTCACTTTAATGGGACCGTGATCTGCCCGTTCCGCAAAAAGATAGGACATGTTCTATATTTTCACGGAATGGAAGTACAGGATAAAACCCCACGGAAGCACTACGTAGTGCTTCCGTGGGTTTCTGTTCCGTGCTTCTGTTCTGCACCATTCCACATTTCCGGATTTGCAGACCCACTGTAGTGAATAGGTCCGCATCTGTCATGCGGAATGCCCACGGAACGGCACCCGTGTATTGCAGATCCACAAATGCGGCCCGCAATACAGCCACGGGGCGCACACGTTCGTGTGCACGAGGCCTAACACTTAGGCGATCACCACCATACATGCAATGTCCATGGCATCTGAGTGGTGAAATGTGGGAGTGAAGCACTCCCGCAGCAGTAACAGCTTTCCCTGCCTGAGATTGGGGAAGCTGTTGCCTGGTATTGATAGGCCGGAACTTGCTGGAGGCTCCAATGCCTATCATAGGTATTCTCCAATACAGGCCTGTAGGAGGCAGCACTGCACTGGAATATACTGTATTTCATATTGAGTAATGGATCAATTACCATTACTAAACAGAAATGGCAAATGTAATGATTGCTTGTTATACTTACCTAGGGTCACTTAAAAAAAGTTTTTAAAAAAATTAAAATTAAAATCACCTGTAAAAATATTTATCCAATATGGCGAATGGCATAACAGAAAAAAAAATTAAAATGGCGGATTCACCATTTTTCATTGCTTCACCTCCCCAAAAAATTGAATAAAAAGCATCATACATATGCCAAAAGGTTATAAATAAAAACTACAGATTCAGATCATCCAATGAGTCCTCATACAGCTCCACAGACCTAATAAATCTAAAAAGATATGGGGGTAATATCTAAAAAGATATTGGGGTTAAGAATATGTGTTCAAAAACTTTTTTTTTTTCAAAGTTTTTCTTTTTTCAATATTAAAACACAAGAAAAACTATATAAATTGGTATCATTGTAATCTTACGGATCTGGAGAATGAAGGGAACAGCTCACTTTTACCACATATGTAATGCCATAAAAGCAAGCCCTGTAAAACTGTGGTCGATTTGCTTCTTTTTTTCCAATTTCACACAATTTGGAATTTTATTCTAGCTTCCCACTACATTGTAGGATATACCACCAATATCAGATAGGTACATGTCCCATCTCTGGGACAAGCATCTATCTCTAAAATGGGGGCCCAAAATAAATGAGAGCACACCACCATCCATTCACTTCTATGGGAGACCAGAAAATAGCCAAGCACTTCTATGGCACCTCCAAAAATTGCAAAGCACACTCGCTTGGCTATTTTCGGAAGTCCAATAGAAGTGAATGGAGAGCACCCCACATATACCATAAGCGGTGCGCTGTCGCTCAGTTATTGGGCCAGAGGTGGGAACGTCACCTGTCTGAGATTGGTGGCATATCCTAGCGATAAGCAACCAATGTCTCAGATGACACAACCCCTATAAAGTAATAAAAATGCAATGGTGATCTGTGGGACCTCCAAATAAAGGGGGTTCCAGGACACTTGTTCACAGCCATATGCATGCTCAGCCTGCCTTCTCCTTCTTTAACATTTCTCTGTGTTTTCTGGCCATTCTGCCCTTTAAAGGGAGTCTGTCACCAACCAGGATGTCTGTATAGTTCTCTTAATGTTATTTAGGGATATGCCTTTGTGCTTATCAATCTTATCTAGCCCACGAAGAAAAAAAATAACTTTTTATAATTATGGAAATGAGTTGAAAAGAGCCCAAGGGGCTGAACTTAGTTGGGCTGGAGCCCAGCCGTGCCCATCCAAACAGAGCCCCGCTCCTCTAATCATCTTGTTGTTTTCACCTCTTTTCACCATCTTAATTATTGAAGCCACTGCCAACAACAGGTAACAGATGGCGCAGGCAGACACAAAAAGGAGATGTGCGTCTGTCTGAGAGTTGGCTTCATGATGACATCACCAAGGTAGGGAGGTGGAGAGAACAAGAGGGTGGGAGGAGCGGGGCTCCAACACAGATAAGTACAGCCCCTTAGGCTCTTGTCAACTTATTTGCATAATTTTTTTTCAGGGGCTAGAAAACATTGATAAGCACATAAAGGCATGACAATAATAAAACTCTATATGAAGCGGAAATAATTAGAATTATATATTTTTAAGAACCTGCATTTATGAATTTTATGAAGAAATAAGTAATGGGAGTGTCAAGGAAGGATTTAGGCAGAGCTGGCCAAGAGTACTATTTTCTTGGCATTGTATTCTGTGGCATGTTCTGACAGATTACCTTTCAGTACACATTTTACATGTTCACACTTTGTCTTCACTTTAAATAAACACTGAATTCTATCCAAACGCACACACCAATGACAATTAAGCTGGTTGTCGCTAACGCCCGTAAAATGATACTGCACATGTCCTGTACAAGTATCATCTGTTTGATCATTTTGCATAGAGATGACTAAAACATCTTATAATGATCACAGTGTAGGAAATGCAAAGAAGTGCAATCAAAAAACATCCTGAGTCATCTGCTGGTGCTAGTATTACATTTTATGCATGTTATGTATAAGAAAACATGACGACAGACACTGCAGCTCAACAATAAATGGGGCAAGTACATGATTAGTGAAGTGTTAAAGGGGTTGTAGCAAAAAATATTCTGCAGTTTTCAAACTGGTCCCTAGATCTTAATACTTTTGTAGTGGCATGTAATTAAAAAATTTGTATAACAACTGAGTTATTTAATAAAATGTATCTGTATAGCGCCACCTGCTGTTTGTTTTTTTATTTCTCTGTCCACCTCGCTGAGGTTGATGCACATGTTCAATTCCATCCTACAACTGCCTCCTGAGATGTGATAGGGAGAGAGTTGAATCTGAAAATACACACCCCTTTAGCTACAACAGAAAGGACATGCCTCCTGAGCTGACAGCTTGATATAAATCTAGCGGTATAATCGGAACAATGAATGTCGAGATCTCTGGATCCATACGAGATACAAGGCTGTCATGTACCACAGTCATGTACTACAGTATAAGACGTCTGATTTTCATTTTTTACATTAAACATGGGATAACCTGTTTAACTGTAATTTCATCCTCAGACAAATACATAAGTGTCTTGCTTTTCATGAAAGGTATATGCATTTATACAATTTAAGGTCCACATATCATTACATTTTTTAATCATAATAGGTCCAAATATGTAGAATTTTATAAACTACAATCTGGCTGCTCATGGCCACCACTAGTGGGGGCTCATGGCATATGGATATAAGTCACTCCAATGTGTTTCCATAATAAATCAGTCTTCGGGAAGCTCACGAGCTCCACCTAGTGGTGGAACCAGGCAAGTGCAATTGTATTATTTAACTGTATTTGAAGGGAAGCAGGGGATTTTGAGCTCAAGACAAACAACCTCCATACATTTATATCAGGAAACAATTTAACACCACACACTTCATCAGCACTTTCATGTATGACCCTCACTGTCGAACATCATTTGGTGGCTGTGTTGGTCAAAAAACAGTATTAGTACAGTAATACTGGTTAAAAATGAATGTGCCCTATAAAGAAAATGGAATGATCGCAATGTATACCTGTATACACCCCTAGAAGATATCATAAGGGCAATATGTTCAAATTATCAAAAGGATAGCCTGAAGTTCCAGGTGTAGCTTAAAGGCTATAAATGCACAAAATCATGAAACAATGGCAATACATATTCTATGGATGAACTCAAACCCAAATCTGAAAATACTGTTCATATGAAGTATGGCTTTATAATCATAGTGACCCCAGTATTAATTAAGTTTTTTTTTTTAAATTGGATCCCATCATTTTCTAACTGGTAGAAAAACGTCCATGATAAAGAACCAAGACCATAGTGATTACTGCCAACATTGGCTGTTTAAAATGGGTTGTCAGAGGTATTAAAAAATCCAGGAATTATGAAAAAATTATTAAACAAGGTATACTCACCTTATTTCATTCCCTAATACTTCTTCCACTGCAGTTCTGGTACTCCCCACTAGACTATGTTGACATAGCTGCAGCTGTATACCCCATGTGACCGCTGCAGTCAATCACTTACATCTGATCTGTGGTCTCATGCCCTACACAACTGAGGCTAGCCCTGGCTGCAGTGATCACATGGGGTTTACAGGCGCATCACATGGGCTATACAGCACAGAGGTCGGGGACAGTGGTGCTAAAATAGAAGGGGGTAAAATAGGTGAGCATATCTTTTTTCATTATTTTATCACTAATTCTGCCTTTGGGTAGCTTTATGAATAACTTGGACAACCCTGTAAAGAGGATCTCCATCAATTGTCAAAATGAAAGGGATCTATAAAACTATCAAATCCCTTATCCTTTGCTCATTAAGTAAGTCTCACACAATGGAAATAATGGCAAGTTGATTACAATGCTGTGTCAGATTTGTTTGAACACCCTTCAGAGCGCTTTCGTTCCAATATCAGACTTCACAAATCTTCTCATGTGGATCTGTTATATGGGAGATTAAAGTTCTGTAATGATTGGAAGCTCCAAAACATTGTAGCACAGCTACCTATGCCATTTCCGGAACTTGCTGTGCTGTACCATTTGCGTTACTTCCATTCGCTGCAAAGGAAGTTATGGAAATAATGGAGTGCAGCAGATTGGATATTTCTGTAAACCCTGCCACCCCCAGCAGGTGCTTACCCAGGTTATTCCTATCTTGGCCATGAATCATCTTTAATGGTTCTTATGTCTATGGCAGACATTGCTTATATAATAATCCCTTTTCTTCTGTGCACCACTGGCTGCAGGGTCCTAAAAAAGAGAATAGATCTACAGTATATTCCCACAGTCAGATATCCACACTTTACCAGATCTGCACCATAGGGACAACCAGAAAGTTCTCGTGGGAATGAGAAAATTCTTCCCAACGAGGACCAGCTGCTCTCCCAGGAACATTTCACAGAAGCGCTGTTCACCAGCTTCAATCTCCACTACTCTGCGCTGCAAGTGATCGTTGGCGTCAGTTTCTTTCTTTTCTGTGCCTATGACTTCAGCGGTATCCCTCGATCAAAAGAATACCGCAATAGTGACGTACCCAATGCACAAAATAAGCAAAACACTTTCATTCACTCACAAGATAAAAGCTTGTAAAACAGCATATTAAATAATCCTTGCAGACTTTCCTGTAAAGTCCACAATGATATTTTATGTGCAGTTTTACAAGCTTTTATCTTGTGAGTGAATAGTGATAGTGGACGGCTAAATCTGTGGAATGTTCATGGGATAGCAGCTGTTCCTCACTGGGAAGAATTCTCTTATCCCCCCGAAAACTTTCTGGTTGTTCCTGAGGCGTGGATCCTGTAACGTGTGGATATCGGACACGTTACAGCTTTAGGTTAGGGCAGCATTGAGTTCCAGTGGTCTGCCACTCATGAGTTAAAATTAAGTGGTTGGAGTGAAATTGCTGTATAATATTTGCAGCCCCTGCTGGAGAAGAGTCACGGCTGCCGGAGAAGAGTCCCTACTAGTCATGAGCTGGTTTCCCCTTTCCCACAGTTCTCTCCAGCATTTTGCTAAGGGGATCTGTACTAGTTTATGTTGCCCTTAGTGAGGACACTATAAAACTGCTGACAGATTCCCTTTAAGATTGACTCATGAGTGACAGCTGAAATCAACATTTCTACCACTGCTGTATGCTGCCCTCCATGAAGTCAACATAGAGTTGATGGCAGGTTCTCCTTAATGAAAGGTTGGTGCTCTGCTTCCCATACACAGCACCTATTGACGTGAACAGGAACTGCTTAGGGAGAGCTCACATCTCCTTTTCATTTTCTGTTTTTCTGATCCGTCAGAAGACGAGAAAAAACATAAAATAGGATCCTGTAAAAAGAAAAGAAAAGGATTTTGATGCATTAGTTGGCATCCATTTGAGACATTTCCATCTGAGATAATTTTTTTAGACGGAAAAAAAGTGCTGCATGCAGGACTTTTTCTTCCCATCTAAAAAAAATGGATCTCAGATGGAAATGGCTCAAATGGATGCCAAATGATGCGTCAGGATCTGTTTTCTTTTTTACAGGATCCTGCTTTTTTTTCTTTTGTTCTGACGGATCAGAAGAACAGAAAATTAAACAGTGATGTGAACGCCCCCTTACAAATGTACAGGGATAAAACTCGTGATGGTGCCAGTGGATTTTAAGTATGTGGAGGAATGGCAGATCAGTGTCATGGCAGCTGCTTACACGTAAATCGTTGCTTCCTCAGCCCATGAATGGCTTTTATAATCAACAGAAGAAAAGAGTAACATTATATGTTGTCTAGGTTATATCAGAATTTTTGTTAGTAATTGTCTCATAGACTTCCTTTCGATAAAGGGATCTGCTGAGTGACATTTTAAGAAATGCTGTCCTCTAATAATGCTTCATGGCAAGGGTGCAATCATACCTTCCAGACGTCCATGTAATCAGAAAATAGAAAGTGGGAGGCAGTTATTGCTAAGATGTGAGAGAAGCATCTTCAAAGTGATCCATTGATGGCAGACAAAGATTACAGGAGGCTGCCCCGCACCAATCATCCAATTTTCCACTGCACTTTTCCATGACACGGTGAAGGCCTTGTTTAATTCTAGTTATTTTCTTTTATACCTTATCACATTGATTGATAAAAAACTGTTGCAAAAATGTCCTTAGGCAGTGTAATAAATAGTATAGGTTATATTTTTTCGGATCCAGAGTTTTTTTTTTTTTTTTTATGTTTCTTCAGCACAGAGTCTATAAGGATAATCCAGCTATTTCAGGGAGAGGGAGTTCTGTGTACTCTAATATCTCTTGATCTGGGCTCCATATAAACTTATAATGAACCAGTCTGGTAAATAACTTTAATATAATATCTGCCCGCTGCCAATAATAGGATGTCTCCTACCTTTCCAGACACACCCCAATGCCTGGGTTCAGTGCCAAATTTTCTGTTATCTGCCGAAGACATCCGGCTACCAACGCAGCCAGCAATTATGGTATTATCACTGATTTTCGAATAGTTTATCTGAATTATTTGTTGCACTTCTAAGAAAGTTTAGTCTAATCTTTGTCTTATGCATATGGCTTATCATGGTATATTGACTATCTTGGAGGCAGTCCTCTGGTTGTCATTCTCTTGTGCAGGTCACTACAAAGAGCGAATTATATTCTGGAGGACTCAGCATGTCCATGTCCTGTACTATGGTAATGCATGCATCTGAATAGGTTAATACTATATTTCCCCTATCAAATGGTTTTCCTCTGCTTAAAGGGGTTTTCATTTAAAGGGGTTATCCCATGACTAATGTATAAAATGAAAATCAGACAATATATAGTACATGACAATCTCTTTCTAATAAAGCTAGAACCAGCCTTGTACCTCACATGGATCCAGAGATCTCCCCATTCATTGCTCTGCTAGATTTATATCAAGCTGAAAGCTCAAGGGGAGTGTCTTTTTTGCTGCAGCTAAGGGGGTGTGTCCATGCTCTCCCTATCACAGCTCAGGAGTCGTGTCTTCTACTGGAGCTCTCTCCCTATCACAGCTCAGGAAGCAGTTGAAAGATCAAACTGAGCATGTGTGGCCATCTCATAGTGCAGGTCAAAGAAATAAAAAATTAAGTGGCACTATACAGATAAATTTTATTGAATAACTCAGTAGCTATCTAAATTTTTTATTACAATTACAAAAGTATTCAGATCCAGGTGCTGGTTTGAAAAGTGTAGAATATTTTTCATTGGACAACCCCTGTAAGTAAATATTGATGACCTATCTTCAGGATCATTTGGGGTCCTACTCTAGACACCTTTGCACATTACATATTTAAAGAGCTGCAGAACCCTGGTGAACATCGTTGCTTCTTCCTAGGCCTGTAATGTCACAACCATCATTCACATGGCCAATCGATCCCATACAAGTGAATGAGATTGAGATGCAAGACTAAGCACAGTCGCTATACAATATATGGCACCATGTTTGGTATAGCATGAAGAGGCCGCAGCACTCATCTGAGCATCAAGGGCCCTTTAAAAAGCTGATCAGCAGGGGTATCAAGAGTCAAACCCTACAGATCAGATATTGATGACCTATACTGGGGATAAGCCATCAATATTTACCCCCAGGAAAACTTCTGGGATTTACATACTGATAACCTATGGTTTTTGCTTCGTGGCACCTCCGCCGATCAGCTGTTTTAGCAAGACGTGGTGCTCACTGGAGCTCTGATGAGAGCAGCGGCCTCCTTGCAGCTTAAAAATCACAACACCGTCCATTTGATAGCAGCTGTGCTTGGTATTGTAGCTCAGTTCCATTCACTTGAATAAGGCCGAGTTGCGCCTACACCATGTGACGATAAACATGACATCACATGGCCTAGGAATAGGACTAAGCACTCAGAGCGCCGTGGTCCCTCCATACAGCTAATCGGGGTCCCAGTATGATAGTCCATCAATATGTAAATCCTGGAAAAAAAACTTTAAGCCTGTGGTAATCACAAAGGATTTGAGAAGCCAGACTTGCCTCAGTCAGTTGATCGCTGGGGAGGTCTGCTCTTGAGAAGGAGCTGTCCTTTGGAATAACCCCTTTAAGAAAAGATTGTGTCTAGCATGGCCAGATGTACAGTGTCAGCATTCCTATGACCAGTCTTCATCTAAAGAAATGGTTACACTGTGTGTTGTTAAAGAGGTTGCCCAACAATATGGCACTATTCATTCAATACAGCAGATTCCAGTGGTGGCATTTGGAAAAAGGTATTCACTAGGTAAGGTATTCACTATTGCATCAGGTTAATTAATATCCAGTGATTAATGCTTTTAGCTTTGCAAGCTCATCACTTTATTTTCATTTGGCTTAGCTCAGACAGACAAGAACGCACTTGTTAATTCATGTGACTTGGCTTGGTTAGAGGATCACCTAGATGTACACATTTCAGTGTAGATAATGAAGAAATATGCATGAAAAATGATATAATGATATCGTATACAAGGCTTCCTTCACACACAAATTTGGTGCAAAAACGCTATTCACGGGATAGGGGATAACTGTTAGATTGGGGGAGGTACTACTTCCTGCAGCCCCCTGAAATAAATAGAGATGCCTGTTGGGCATGCGCGTGGCTGCTCCATTCATTTCTATGGGAGTTCCGGAGATAGCCGAATACAATGCTCAGTGCTCCCATAAAAATGAATGGAGCGGCCACACGCGGCTACGGGGCTACGTGGCCCCCGTTCTTGTGAACAGTTAAAACTGAACCATAAATGGCACTTCAAGTGCCAAAAAATCATTGCTAAAAGGCATGTGTACTGCTTTTTAAAGGAAACTGAGAACAGCCGAATAGTAGTTTTCAAATAAACAACCCCAAATGTTTCAAATATGCATAATATTCACCAGTGTCCTGGATATATGAGGGTTGTGGCCTACAATGCAAAAATGATTTTAAAGGGATCGTCCAGTATGAGGGAAATTTTTTTTTATTTTTCCCCAAAACTTGTCCATAGAGTCTGCTATTACATCTCATTCCCACTGAAATCACTGTGGCTTTGCTGCAATATAAGACACATCCCATGGAGCACAGTAATGCTCATAGTAGTAGTGTCCATTTTCATTTTTTATTTTAGCTCCACACATGCTAAGAGCAATAACTTTTAAAATTTTCTTTTCGCATGGCCATTTGAAGGCGTATTTTCTGAGGGAGAAATTGTATTTTTTAATGGCACAGTGGCCCGTGTATTGGAATTCTAGCATGAATTCAGAATTCTAACATGGTTTATTAGGTTCTTAAATTATTATTTTTTCTGTCTACAGAAGATTTTTCTCTGAGAGATTTTTTATGCGGTTCAAACTGTAGTTTCTATTGGTACCATTTTTAGGGTACATATGACTTTTTCACTTTAATCACTTAAAGATATTGTGACTAGTGTTGAGCGAAGCGAAGCATTCAAAGTGGAATTCGGTCCAAAGTTTAGGAAAACTTTGATTCGTAACTAATCCGATGTTTCTCGCGCTTCATGGTAATGAATCAGGTTTTCCTAAAATGGCGGCTGCATGTGTTACAAAGCGAAACTAAATGTAAAGTAGACAAGAACAGGAACGCAAGATCACCCATAATGCAGTGTAGCCAGCCATCCCCTGTGATGTCACAGCTCTATAAAACCCTCATCCCGCGTGGTCTCTGCCATTGTCCTGTGTGCTGAGCATAGGGAGAGATGTGGCAAGCACTCATGCGCCAGGGACAGTGTTGCTGAAAGCCATTAATAGAATAATATTGGAGAGGAAGAGTGCAAGAAGAGTGCAAGGAGAGTGCGGGGAGAGTGCAGAGAGACTTGTTCTGGTCAGGTTTATTTATTTACATTTATTTACATTAACTTATTCCTACATCAGGCACAAACTAAGATATGTAATTCAATACCAATAAAATGGAAACCTTTATTATTTCACTGCCAGCATGCCAACCAATATCATCCAGTCTGCACCGCTTAGGGGGGCTAGGTCTTAATGATCACCATCCTAATCTTTTCCTGGCTTTACTTCTTCCAAATCATTCTTCAGTCTCCATGTCCTAGAAAGGTCATCAAGATGCAGAGAGAGGAGGAGCTGGATGTTCCTGATGACATTCTCATCAATATTAGATGATGTGGAAAAAGGAGGAAAAGCAGATGGCAGAAGAAGGGCTCCCACCTGTAGGGCAGGAGAGTGCCCGGGTTGGAGAAGTGGGTATGCCAGAGCTGATTAATATTCTGTGTTTACTGTTAAATAACCTGCAGGAGATTGCAGGCAAGCACAGCAATAACTTGCATATTATGCCCCCTCCTTACCAGCCAAACCCCATATCAGAAACAGCCCCTGTTTAAAGGTGACACGCAGCCATTAACAATGAAGAATGACTTCATTATTAAATAAAAGGCAGCTGGCTGAATATTTCTTCACCGCAGCATGGTTGCAACCCGCCCGCAGCACAGCCACTCTGAGTGGCCATACCCTAAGGCAGAGTGGCCTGAGTATACCTGATTTATAGTGATTCATGACTAATTAATTCGGAACAAATCAAGTTTCTTGGCGTGCTTCGGCAAAGTTACTGAATCAAATTTTTCTAAACTTTGCTCATCTCCTGACTAAAATGGCGAATTGTGAATTATTATTATTTATTTTCCTGTTATAGAATTCACTGTGCAGGAAAAATAGGTTTATATATTTTAATAGTTCATTTATTGTTTATTTTTTTCATATGTAAAATTGGAGAAAAGGGGGAGATTTGACATTTTTGTATTTTTATTTTTTTTAATATTTTTGACTTTTTAAAATAATTTACACACTAGCTTTTAGTTCTCTTAGGGCACTTGAACATGCAATCTTCTGATCGCTTGTCCCATGGACTGCAATAGAATACTACTGCAGTATATGGGATTCTGAGACACTGCCTGCCAAGACATGCCTCAGGCAGAGATTTTCAGGCAGTTAGCCATGACAGGCCTGGGAAACTCCACAAGGTTCCAAGCTGTCATGGCAACTGATTGGAACCCCATGATTTTCCTGTAGGGGCTCCGATCAAAAGGCAGAGGAATTCCCCTCCCACAGCCTAACCCCACAGATGCTGTGGTCACGATTGATAGCAGCATCTGAGTGGTTAAATGACCAGGATTGGCATCATCGCCAATCCCAGTCATTGTGGCCAGGTATCGGCTGTGGAGAAGCTCAGTATGTGAGCTCACTCCATACATACTCCTAATGTTGATCATGTACTTGTATGTTATTTTGCATTATGGGGTTAAAGGTGTTAGTCCACAAAAATTACTCATCTAACATCAGGACAGATGTGGGTCATGTGGGTCCAACCGCTGGAACCCCCCTTCTTCCCGCAATCCCAAGGACAAAGGTTCTTCAAGCCCCTTTCTAAATGGAGCAGTAAAGTGCATGTTGATCTGCTGCTCCATGCACTTTTATGGGTCTGATGTAGACATGCTCTATTCAGAGAGTGAATTCAGCAATCCTTCATTGTCAAAATCATAATAGTCAGACCCCTACAATCCATTATTTATAACCTATCCTGACTTTGTGGAATAACCCCTTTAATCCTAGGCAACCACGTAGTCTGGTGGACTGTTAAATAACTACAACAGACTACATGTAATGGGTAGCGAGTGTGGACCCACTGTGCCAACCAACTGGTTTGATTATGGGCTAGTCCTGAGGCTATTATCCTGCCGGTCCTCTTTCACCCTTTAACCCCCTATACAGTGATCTGACTTTCGCTGCAGGTGAGCTACCAGGCAACTACCTCTTGGTTGGCTGTTGGGGAACAGGCAATAAACATAGTCAGAAAACAGGTAGAGGTTAGGGCAGGGAGAGTACAAGCAAATCCGTGAAACAGTCCAGAGGTCAAGGCAGGTGGCTTATAGTCAATACACTGAACAGGCACAGTTCAGCTCAGGCAGCACGGGGTCAGGATCCAGGAAACAAGCAGAAGTTGATATACTGGAGTCAAATGAAGTTATAAATATTTTATTAAAATGATCTTGCACTTGTCATTACAGCTTCACTTTGCTCAAAGACATATTAGGGTTGCCATAGAAGTGTGTGGGGCCTTTACCGTGCATCTGTATGCCTCCAATTGTAGAGGAGAATATCTCTGTACATATGGTGCCCAATGGAGGCCATGCGCCTCTGCACTAGTGTGCCTTAAATTGTATCTGATATGATGGCATTGTGGTATAAGGAAACAAAGCCCTCCAGCGAGACGTTTCATGCTTGTCACCTAATGAAATGAAGCAGCAGTTTATTTTTTCCAGATATCATCTCTATTTCCAGAACATTACTGTAGAATAAACAATTTTGCGTGTAAATTAATGCGTATAAATTTAGATGGAGATCACAAGCTTAGACAACACATGCTTAGAAAATTACATAGCACTGGAAATAACTTTGCCATGAAATGCAGACATTTCCCAAAGGGAAGCAAACTATATCTGATCCATCACCTGGCCTAAATAACAGGTGTCTCCATAAAATTGCTATCAAGGACTTGATTTATACTTGCATTTCCAATCTGCCCTTTTACATGTCACAGACGAGAAAGAAAGTGCTGTTAAGTGAAGTGGAAAAATGACATTTATTCGGTACAAAATGTCCAGAAGTGTCATGCACTTGCGCTGACAATTACCGTACATGCAAAGTTCTGGACACAACTTCCTCTGCAACCGAAAAAAACCCGATGTCATTTGGATTTTATTTTAAACCTCTATAAAAATGCATAAAACTATAATGGACAACTGTTGTTAGTAAGAGTGCAGAACTGGATTTCACCTATAGGGGTTACCAGGACTTACAATAGGGCTGAACTACACAACACCCAGATGCTTGAAAGAAACATACACTGTATGAAGCATGAATCAGCATTGACAGACAATAAACTGCTAAACTAAACTCACTGATAGATTATAGGTACTGAATGATGATAGCCATGGATGAAGGAGATAAGAAGATAGGAGTCTGGTGATGTAGATGGGAGATGATATGGCATGCATATTGACAGCAGATAAATAATAAAGAATGAAAATAAATAGTGATGAGCGAATCGAAGTTGACGAAGTCAACAGGCGCTTAGGGCAGTGGTAGAAAATACTTTAAAACTTTTATTTTGCTGTATAGAAGTTCAGGGAAAGGATAGGGAGGAATCATTCCACAGTATTGAAGCAGAACAGGGTTCAGTAGGGGAGTTTACAGCCTAGGTAATAGGAACAATCCTATTACACCTTGCTGCACTGACTGCGGATCCAAATTGCCATTATGCAGCTCTGTAATTCCAGCAAACCGTTCTTGTTATTGGGGTGCAAGTGCTGTTTAACCCCTTAAGGACACAGCCTTTTTTCACCTTAGGACCAGGCCATTTTTTGAAAATCTGACCAGTGTCACTTTAAGTGCTAATAACTTTAAAACGCTTTGACTTATCCAGGCCATTCTGAGAGTTTTTTCATCACATATTGTACTTCATGACACTGGTAAAATGAAGTCAAAAAAATATTTTTTTTTGCACCAAAAAATACCTAATTTACCCAAAATTTGGAAAAATTAGCAAATTTCAAAGTTTCAGTTTCTCTACCTCTGTCATACATAGTAATACCCCCCAAAATTGTGATGACTTTACATTCCCCATATGTCTACTTCATGTTTGAATTATTTTGGGAATGATATTTTATTTTTTGGGGATGTTATAAGGCTTAGAAGTTTAGAGACAAATCTTGAAATTTTTCAGAAATTTACAAAAACTCTATTTTTAAGGACCAGTTCAGGTCTCAAGTCACTTTGCGAGGCTTACATAATAGAAACCACCCAAAAATGACCCCATCTAAGAAACTACACCCCTCAAGGTATTCAAAACTGATTTTGCATACGTTGTTAACCCTTTAGGTGTTGCACAAGAGTTATTGGCAAATGGGGAGAAAATTTGAGAATTTCATTTTTTTGTCTAATTTTTCATTTTAACCCATTTTTTCAACTAACAAAGCAAGGGTTAACAGCCAAACAAGACTGTATCTTTATTGCCCTGACTCTGCCGTTTACAGAAACACCCAATATGTGGCCATAAACTACTGTACGCCACACAGCGGGGCGTAGAGTGAAAGGTGCGCCGTTTGGTTTTTGGAAGGCTGATTTTTATGGACTGGTTTATTTACACCATGTCCCATTTGAAGCCCCCTGATGCACCCCTAGAGCAGAAACTCCCTAAAAGTGACCCCATCTAAGAAACTACACCCCTCAAGGTATTCAAAACTGATTTTACATACATCGTTAACCCTTTAGGTGTTGCACAAGAGTTATTGGCAAATGGCGATGAAATTTGAGAATTAAATTTTTTTGCCTAATTTTCCATTTTAACCCATTTTTTCCACTAACAAAGCAAGGGTTAACAGCCAAACAAGACTGTATCTTTATTGCCCTGACTCTGCTGTTTACAGAAACACCCGATATGTGGCCGTAAACTACTGTACGGCCACACAGCGGGGCGTAGAGTGAAAGGTGCGCCGTTTGGTTTTTGGAGGGCTGATTTTGCTGGACTGTTTTTTTGACACCATGTCCCATTTGAAGCCCCCCTGATGCACCCCTAGAGTAGAAACTCCATAAAAGTGACCCCATCTAAGAAACTACACCCCTCAAGGTATTCAAAACTGATTTTACAAACTTTGTTAACCCTTTAGGTGTTGCACAAGATTTAATGGAAAATAGAGATACAATTTAAAATTTTCACTTTTTTGGCAGATTTTCCATTTTAATCAATTTTTTCCAGTAACAAAGCAAGGGTTAACAGCCAAACAAAACTCAATATTTATTGCCCTGATTCTTTAGTTTGCAGAAACACCCCATATGTGGTCGTAAACTACTGTACGGGCACACGGTAGGGCGTAGAGCGAAAGGAGCGCCTTGTGGTTTTTGGAAGGCAGATTTTGCTGGACTGGTTTATTTACACCATGTCCCATTTGAAGCCCCCCTGATGCAACCCTAGATTATAAACTCCATAAAAGTGACCCCATCTAAGAAACTACGCCCCTCAAGGTATTCAAAACTGATTTTACAAACTTTGTTAACCCTTTAGGTGTTGCACAAGATTTAATGGAAAATAGAGATACAATTTCAAAATTTCACTTTTTTGGCAGATTTTCCATTTTAATATTTTTTTTCCAGTTACAAAGCAAGGGTTAACAGCCAAACAAAACTCATTATTTATGGCCCTGATTCTGTAGTTTACAGAAACACCCCATATAAGGTCGTAAACCGCTGTACGGGCACACGGCAGGGCGCAGAAGGAAAGGAATGCCATACGGTTTTTGGAAGGCAGGTTTTGCTGGACTGCTTTATTTTACACCATGTCCCATTTGAAGCCCCCCTGATGCACCCCTAGAGTAGAAACTGAAAAAAAGTGACCCCATTTTAGAAACTACGGGATAGGTTGGGTTGGTACTAGTTTAGGGTACATATGATTTTTCGTTGCTCTATATTACACTTTTTGTGCGGCAAGGTAACAAGAAATATCTTTTTTGGCACCGTTTTTTTTTTTTGTTATTTACAACATTCATCTGACAGGTTAGATCATGTGGTAGAAACACAGAAATGAAGTGGCAATTCTGGAGGAGATGCTCAGCCCCTGACACTGTGGCGTGTCTTTTATTGGGGGAGCAGCCCGACCGCATGTGGCCCGCAGTAATCGACTCACCCCAGCAAAATATGCATACAATGGAGGATGTCGACGCGGTCCACATGCACCACAAGAAGCAAACTACACAGAATGTAGCAAATAAACATATGAAACACAGAGAGGAAATGCACCAACCAGAAATGCTACTGACTATACTGGGAAGTCATAAATGCAGGTATTAAAAGCTGAGACTTTCGCCAATATGTTCCAGTCAGGAAAATATCGGAGCCCATCATGCACCACGTCACGGTCACTCAGCATGGCAGAGGGTCCTAGCCGCTGCTCTAACTATGGTGTGAACACGGTCTGGGGGTGATATAATTCAGCTCACAGCCAAGCTTCCACACAAAAGCCCAGCATGAATACTGTGGTAGTACAATGTGAATGAGGCCAGGCTGTGAGCCACACCTATGCCAGACCATGTGATGGAGGTTACCAGGTGCAACAGAGTGTTTGAACACACTCAAATCTAACAAGACAGAAACACAGAAATGAAGTGGCAATTCTGGAGGAGCTGCTCAGCCCCTGACACTGTGGCGTGTCTTTTATTGGGGGAGCAGCCCGACCGCATGTGGACCGCAGTAATCGACTCACCCCAGCAAAATATGCATACAATGGAGGATGTCGACGCGGTCCACATGCACCACAAGAAGCAAACTACACAGAATGGAGCAAATAAACATATGAAACACAGAGAGGAAATGCACCAACCAGAAATGCTACTGACTATACTGGGAAGTCATAAATGCAGGTATTAAAAGCTGAGACTTTCGCCAATATGTTCCAGTCAGGAAAATATCGGAGCCCATCATGCACCACGTCACGGTCACTCAGCATGGCAGAGGGTCCTAGCCGCTGCTCTAACTATGGTGTGAACACGGTCTGGGGGTGATATAATTCAGCTCACAGCCAAGCTTCCACACAAAAGCCCAGCATGAATACTGTGGTAGTACAATGTTAATGAGGCCAGGCTGTGAGCCACACCTATGCCAGACCATGTGATGGAGGTTACCAGGTGCAACAGAGTGTTTGAACACACTCAAATCTAACAAGACAGAAACACAGAAATGAAGTGGCAATTCTGGAGGAGCTGCTCAGCCCCTGACACTGTGGCGTTTTTTTTATTTGGGGAGCATGCGGTCGGGCTGCTCCCCCAATAAAAGACACGCCACAGTGTCAGGGGCTGAGCAGCTCCTCCAGAATTGCCACTTCATTTCTGTGTTTCTGTCTTGTTAGATTTGAGTGTGTTCAAACACTCTGTTGCACCTGGTAACCTCCATCACATGGTCTGGCATAGGTGTGGCTCACAGCCTGGCCTCATTCACATTGTACTACCACAGTATTCATGCTGGGCTTTTGTGTGGAAGCTTGGCTGTGAGCTGAATTATATCACCCCCAGACCGTGTTCACACCATAGTTAGAGCAGCGGCTAGGACCCTCTGCCATGCTGAGTGACCGTGACGTGGTGCATGATGGGCTCCGATATTTTCCTGACTGGAACATATTGGCGAAAGTCTCAGCTTTTAATACCTGCATTTATGACTTCCCAGTATAGTCAGTAGCATTTCTGGTTGGTGCATTTCCTCTCTGTGTTTCATAGATCATGTGGTAATTTTATAGAGCAGGTTGTCACGGACGCGGCGATACCTAATATATATACAATTTTTTTTATTTATGTAAGTTTTACACAATGATTTCATTTTTAAAACAAAAAAAATGTTTTAGTGTCTCCATAGTCTAAGAGCCATAGTTTTTTCAGTTTTTGGGCGATTATCTTAAGTAGGGTCTCATTTTTTGCGGGAGAAGATGGCGGTTTGATTGGCATCTATTTTGGGGTGCATATGACTTTTTGATTGCTTGCTATTACACTTTTTGTGACGTAAGATGACAAAAAATGGCTTTTTTTACACCGTTTTTATTTTTATTTTTTTACGGTGGTCACCTGAGGGGTTAGATCATGTGATATTTTTATAGAGCCGGTCGAAACGGACGTGGCGATACCTAATATGTATACTTTTTTTTTATTTATGTAAGTTTTACACAATGATTTCATTTTTGAAACAAAAAAAATCATGTTTTAGTGTTTCCATAGTCTAAGAGCAATAGTTTTTTCAGTTTTTGGGCGATTATCTTGGGTAGGGTATGATTTTTGTGGGATGAGATGACGGTTTGATTGTTACAATTTTGGCGTACATGCGACTTTTTTGATCACTTTTATTACCTTTTTTGGGAAATAAGGTGGGCAAAATTTCAACTTCATCATAGTTTTTTTTTATATTTTTTTTTATGGAGTTCACCGTTTGGGTAAAGTAACATGACCGTTTTATAGATCAGGTTGTTACGGACGCGGCGATACCAAACATGTGTAGGGAATTAAAAAAAAATTCATTTTTAATCAGTGATAAATGTGTTTTTTGATTTTTACTTTATTTTCACTTTTATTCACTTTTTTTTTGGACCCAGACCCACTTGGTTCTTGAAGATCCAGTGGGTCTGATGTCTGTATAATACAGTACAGTACAATATATATTGTACTGTACTGTATTTTACACTTTGTCTGAACAGATCTATGCCTTTTAGCACAGATCTGTTCAGCACCATGGACAGCAGGATGCCGTCCTGTTGCATTAGGAACCTTCCCCGTCTGCTCAGTAGTTGCCAGAACTGCGCAGACGGGGAAGGGTAAGGACGGGGCTGATGGGGGGCTGTCTGGGGGCTCTCTCCCTCTCCATCGGGGGGCTGCAAAGGCACAGCAGCCCCCCGGTGGGAGAGGGAGGGAGCTCCCTGAGCTGTTAACCTTTTCCATACAGCGGTCCGTACGGACCGCTATATGGAAAGGGTTAAACGGCTGACATCGCATCGCAGATGTCAGCCGTTTATACCAGGGTGTCAGCAATGTGCTGGCACCCTGGTATACCCACTGTACTCCAACGATTATTCAAGGGGAGGCGGGCGGGGGATCGCGATCCCGCCTGCCGCACCGCCCGCAACCCTCCTCCTGCACCTCCCACCGAGCTAAAATCACTCAGGGGTGCAGGGGGGGGACACAGATATATTTTAGGAATACAAAAGTTTCTGATCCCCGCGGTCAGGGACCGCGGGGATCAGAAAATGCAGAAATCGCAGCAAACCGCAGGTCTGAATTGACCTGCGGTCTGCCGCGATCGCCGACATGGGGGGGTCACGGGACCCCCCCGCACATTTAGCCTAGGTGCCTGCTCAATGATTTGAGCAGGCACCGGGTTCCGATCACTGCCAGCCGCACGGCAGTGATCGAAAATACACAGGGCGTACATGTACGCCCTGTGTCCTTAAGTACCAGGGCACAAGGGCGTATCTGTACGCCCTATGTCCTTAAGAGGTTAAATGTTTCTGGTGCAGGCACAGGATACAGCAGAGTAAGGGGGCGTGGCAGCAGGAGTCGCAGCGAGAGACCTAAGCTCTCGGTGTCATCTAGCGGTCGTGTCTTGACCAGCAACCCAGTGGTTCTTGAATGGTTGACTCGGTCATCCACTTCGTCCCAAGTGACATTAGACACCCCAGCCAAGAGTCGGTGGGTTCGTAAGACACAACCCTTAGTTGGCATAGCCCGAGAGCAGGCCCTGTGCTCTCACCTGTCCTCAACCTTTCTCTATCCTTTTCTGTTCCCTCAGCCAGAGAAGTTTTATATGCTGTGGGCTCAGCTCCACTATACAGCGAGAACAAGCTACTAGAGGACAGTCAGCAGCTACTGGCTAGCCAAGATGTGGAGGAGACATCCGCCGCTTCCTCCGGTAGGTGGACAAGTAGTGATGAGGGAAGTGGCGTGGGAGCTGGTGTTGTGAGCGGTCAAGCTTTTGACCCAGAGACTGTTGAGGAGGACATCAGTGACGTGCAGACAGTATTTGATGACGATGATGTAGCTCATCGCACTTGGGAGCCGGGTGAATTAGGGGCTTCATCATCATTGGGAGAAGAGGGTGGCAGCTTGTCCGTGAGGCAGCGGCGGAGCCAGCAAGTCGCTAGTGTGGCCAGGAGTCAGCAGGGTGGCAGCAGTGGGAGGGCGGGAGCCAAACGTGCCTGGTGTAGACCACCCGCTTCGCAGGAGCCTACCTGCCCGGAAAGAAGTGGTACAGGGGTTCACGGAAGCAGCAGCGGTAGCAGTCAGTCAGTGCAAAGTGTTGGTGGTAAAATCACCTACTCGGCGGTGTGGCAGTTTTTTGTTAAGCCACCGAAGGAGGTGAACATGACCATTTGTAGAATCTGTGGGCAGAAGGTGAAGCGTGGCCGATGTGGTGGTCCAGCCTGCCGCAGCAACTGCTGCATCACCTAGTGGAACGCACCCGATTTCAGGAAGTCAAGGCTCCACCACCTCAGCCGTAGGGAGCTGTCTGTCCTTCCCATCATCTGCTGATCCTGATGCTCCTGCTCCTCCTCCTTCTCCTAGTCAGTCATTCCGTCAGCAATCGATCACCGAAGCGATTGCCAACAGACAACAGTATGCGTGCACTCATCCAATGGCGCATAAGCTGAATGTGCTCCTTTTTAAGTTGCTGGTGCTGCAGTCCCTCCCTTTCCAAGTGGTGGACTCTGCACCTTTCAGAGAATTGATAGCTTGTGCCGAGCCGACGTGGAGAGTCCCAAGCCATCGTTTCTTTCCTAAAAAGGCAGTACCAGCCCTGCACATGTATGTAGAACAGAAGGTGGGCCAGTCCTTGAGCCTGTCGGTGTCTGCAAAGTGCAAGGCAATGCAGACGTGTGGAGCTGTAACTACAATCAGGGACAATACATGTCCTTTACAGCCCACTGGGTGAATGTGGTTCGTGCACAGCCACACCAGCAACTTAGCCAGGTGACGCCGCTTCCGTCTCCACATTGCCAAGCCGACAATGTCCACCTCTGCCTTCTCATTCTCCACCGTGTCCTCAGCCTCCATTGCAGTGCCCCTCCAGCATACCACATGTGCAGGGCACAGCAGTGTCACACTGTTCTGCACCTAGTTTGCCTGGACGAACGGAGTCATACAGTGGAGGAACTGTTCCATGTCCTTCATCAAGAAATCGAAGCCTGGCTTTCTCCGCGACAACTCAAAATCGGAACCATGGTGACTGACAACGGGAAGAACATGATGTCGGCGCTGCATCAAGGAGGGCTGAGCCATGCGCCCTGCATGGCACACGTGTTCAATCTGGCTGTCAAGCGGTTTCTGAAGTCTTCCACCCATCTGCAAGACATCCTAAAAATGGCCAGGAAACTTTGCACGCACTTCAGCCACTCGACAATAAAGAAGGTCAAACAGGATGGGCAGTTAGGGTCCTTCCTGAACACTGCTCCAAGGCTGAGAATTAAACTATTAAGGGGGCAGTAACTAAGTAAAATATCACTTTTAATCGTATTAAGGGTAAAAAAGGCCCCTACAGACAAACAAACATGTAAGAAATGGTGATATAGAAACCCGTGTGGTCATGGATATAAAGACCATATAGGGCTTCGATAGGACCATCAAGTGGAAGAAGTAACCACATCCTTGCGCAGGCACGGCCGGTGTTTACACGATCACGTGGCCGGGAAGGCGCTGCCGCTGCTTGTGACGTCAGCGGTTGGCCAACACTTTGACAAAAGAGACCGGTTTCTTCTGGCTACCTGCCTCGGTTACTATTCTGATGCTGCCACCCGCCTGATGCCACACATCTGATGCCAAGTGCTCCTTTTTTCACCCACCATCTTCAGCTGGTACTGGTATTGCCACCTTCCCACTCTGTCACTGGGTCACCTTGTGGTTTCCTGATGCTGCTGCCACCTCCACTCCATGTCACCTTTCCACTCTGTGGTCTCCTGATGCTGCTGCCACCTTCACACTATGTCACCTGCCACTCTGTGGTCTCCTGATGCTGCTGCCACCTTCACACTATGTCACCTTGCCACTCTGTGGCACAGGATTTCAGTATCCGTAGTTTGCACATCTCGTATCTTCACAGCATAGACAATTGCCTTCAGATGACCCCAAAGATAAAAGTCTAAGGGGGTCAGATCGGGAGACCTTGGAGGACATTCAACTGGCCCACGACGACCAATCCACTTTCCAGGAAACTGTTCATCTAGGAATGCTCGGACCTGACACCCATAATGTGGTGGTGGGTGCACCATCTTGCTGGAAAAACTCAGGTAACGTGCCAGCTTCAGTGTATAAAGAGGGAAACACATCATCATGTAGGAATTTCGCATATCCAGTGACCCCTTAGACTTTTATCTTTGGGGTCATCTGAAGGCAATTGTCAGGATTCGAACCAGTGACCAGCCATGTCCCAGGCAGTAGCTCTAGCCACTAGACTACCAACCCTTCTGGACATTTCCTTCTACTGAACTCTTTGATCTACCTTGTTCCAGCCTTGCCTTGTTAATCTCTGTGATTCCTTGCACCTGCTACTTCCTCTTTATAAGCCCAGCCTCTTGCACCAGATCCCGGCTGGTTATTCTGTTGCAATCCTACAGGCTCACCTGAGTCAGAGGACAGCTGGCTGGAGGTGGAGCCCAGTGGCAAGGACCGCAGGCAGGTTGTAGTTGCAGGAAGTCAGGCAGAGGCGTAATCGGTTAGCATTCGGTGGGTCAGGGCAGGCGGCAGTGAGCGTGGTCAGACAATCCGGATCGGGAACGGTGGAAGCAGTTCAGTTGGTAGGGACAAGCAGAAGAGTAGTCGGGGACAATTCCAAGGTCGGCAGCAGTCAAGTTGGTAGCAGTAGCAACAGAGGAACAGCAGTAGATGCAGCAGGATCAAGTCCAGAAGAACAATAACCAGCAGGGATCTGGTGCAAGAGGCTGGGCTTATAAAGAGGAAGTAGCAGGTGCAAGGAATCACAGAGATTAACAAGGCAAGGCTGGAACAAGGTAGATCAAAGAGTTCAGTAGAAGGAAATGTCCAGAAGGGTTGGTAGTCTAGTGGCTAGAGCTACTGCCTGGGACATGGCTGGTCACTGGTTCGAATCCTGACAGCAATTGTCTATGCTGTGAAGATACGAGATGTGCAGCACCTGAAACTACGGATACTGGAAGCCTGTGCTAGCATTTCTCCTGCGGTGTTGCTATCAGTGTGTGAAGAGTGGGAGAAGAGGGTTGCATTGACAATCCAACACAATGGGCAGCACATTGAACACATTTTATAAGTGGTCAGAAACGTGTAAATAACTCATGAAAGAAGAAAGTTACATTAAAACCAAGCACACCATTGTTTTTCTTGTGAAATTCCCAATAAGTTTGATGTGTCACATGACCCTCTTCCTATTGAAAAAAAAAAAAGTTGGATTCAAAATGGCTGACTTCAAAATGGCCACCATGGTCACCACCCATCTTGAAAAGTTTCCCCCCTCACATATACTAATGTGCCACAAACAGGAAGTTAATATCACCAGCCATTCCCATTTTATTAAGGTGTATCCATATAAATGGCCCACCCTGTACATCTCTGTTTGCTGAATTCATTCAGCCTGGTGAGGCACATGAAAATAATTCTCCATCATGTTGATGATATTAAACTGGCTGCTGTGGCTTCTTCTGCTTGTGGTAATGGAGATGGCGGGAGGTGGATGATACGGCGAGGGGTGCGGCAAGCTGCATACACAGTGTACCCTGGTAACAAAGTAATTCTGGCAAAAGGAAAATATTATCCCATTTTTCTTTGATAGCGAGAGTCTGAAAGTATGGCTATCCAGTAATCATCAGATTGCTTAATTTGAGTGACATGTCACACAGCTTGCCATTCTCAACAACGTACCTGAGGACCCAGTTCTTTCCACCTCTGCCCCCTGATGATTGGTCATCAGTGTGAGAGTCTGCTCCAAAATAAATATCAAGGGATGACATCATGGATGTTGCAGTTGTCCCTACTGCCAAATTTGGTGTCTTCTTCTCTAGCATATGCAAGGTGAAATTCCAGCGAGTTGGAATATTGTGGATCAATGGCTGCAATGACAGACTGTTCTGTCTCTGATAGTCCAGGAGAGAATTCATTGCTACATAAGAATGGCTGAAATGCAAGGACAGTCTCTTGGACATGGCCAGCACCCTCTGCAAGTAATGTACTTTTTCAAAAAACGTTGCATGATTAAATTCATGTGCGCCATGCAGGGATCATGTGTTATTCCCCCAAAATGTAGCATAGTCATGTCGTTCCTGCCATTGTTTCTATCCACTTTGCCCAGTTGGGATTGAGGGGAAGAAAGCCAGCAGGATTTTTGCTACTTGATGCACTTTGGCTGTGTGGCTACTCTTGTCTACGCCGATTAGCTCTAACCGGAGATGACAACACTTTACTTTACACATATGATAGGAGGGAGGCGGATAAGTGCCACTTGTGGGAACCAGACCAACACAAACGTGGAGGTATCAATAGGACCCGGCCTTCTTGCTGTGGTGATGCCTCTCTGCTGCTGTGCAAAACATTGACTCGGTGAGCCATTAAAGCCATATAGGGGAACATTAATTAAGACCAGAGTTTTAGACGCCAGTCTTTATAAAGGCCCATAGCTGGCGGTGGATCTGCTGAAGTTATGAAGAGGCACCAGTCTTTTTCTACCCCTGCCCCTAACATGTATATAATGCAATGTTTACGGTAAAATGTCTTTGAACTATGCATTCAATATCACAGGTATTACAAGATACTAAACTGACCCTGCTCTGAAATACAACCCATCAAGACTGCCATGACAAATCAACAGCTCAGTAACAGACAAGATTCAAAGCACAGCAATGAAAGACTCTAGGACTACAGATTCCAAAATACACATATAATTCACTACTAGAAAAATATACTAAGAATGGGGAAAGATATGCACGTACCATACGTCATCCCCAGAAACCAGAATGACATATCAAGGCCCAGCAATCAAAAGCTCTACCCTAATTAAGCAGGGCAAGTTAAGCAATAACATAATCCATATTCAAAACCAACTGAATTAGTAACTAAATGATCATTAGGCAATAGGGAAATCTCTGTTGCTCGTAACAAAAACACACACAATCAATAATGGTTTCCTAGCTGACTCAGCACATTACTCTTCCAGTGACTGAAATGTGCAATGGGGAACAGAAGTATTTGTACACCCTGCGATTTTGCAAGTTCTCCCACTTCATGGAGGGGTCTGAAATTCACATTGTAGGTGCATTCCTACTCTGAGAGACAGAATTAAAAAAATATATATATCAGGAAATCACATTGTATGATTTTTAAAGAATTTATTTGTCTTGCACTGTTGAACATAAGTATTTGAACACCTGAGAAACAGCAAGAATTCTGGCTCTCAAAGACCTGTTACTGTGCCTTTAAAAAGTCCACCTCTACTCCACTCATTTATCTAACTTAGTAGCACCTGTCTGAGCTCTTTAAAGACACCTGTACACCCCACAGTCAGTCAGACGCCAACTACTACCATGGGCAAGACCAAAGAGCTGTCAAAAGACACCAGAGACAAAATTGTGGACCTCCACAAGGCTGGAAAGGGCCACGGGGCAATTGCCAAGCAGCTTGGTGAAAATAGATCAACTGTTGGAGCAATTGTTAGAATATGGAAGAGGCTAAAGACGACTGTCAGTCTCCCTCAGACTGTGGCTCCATGCAAGATCTCACCTTGTGGGGTATCACTGATGATAAAAAAGTTAATACAAAAACTCCAGTTAGACCGTATTGGATGCAACTTGTTTATTTGGTATTCAAAGTTGGTTGCTGCGGCGAGGTAACGTTTCGGCAACTCTGTGCCTTCATCAGACTAATGCCGCTTTTGGAAGAGGGAGCCACGAGGGTGTGGACGCAGTTATCAGAAAAACATGCGGTTGTACCGCTAGAGGAAGGATGCGCCAATGGACATGAAATGGACATGAATCATGAGGGGCAGAAATGTGAAATGATGGGGGGGGGGGGCGCAAGAAATGTAGATTCGCTTGTGTTGACAAAAATCCTTGCACCGGCCCTAACTTCGGGCGCGCAATCCCGCGAGACCAGTGACCTCCAGAGGTGGGTCTTGCAGGATCACGCGCCGAAGACACATGATCTTGGCAAGAGCCAAGGAAATGTGGACCTGGAGCACAGCGAGGAGAAGAACCTGGTGAGCACCCCTGGCAACCGCACTCTGACAACCTGCAATAGGGTGTCAAAGGCTGCAGGACAGTGACTGGAAGCAGGGTGGCACACACTTGGGGTCAGGGCACACCTGCTGCTTGACTAGGGGCCATAGATTCTGACTGGCACAGGGTGCTTAGCAGTGGCACATGGAGCCTAATAGGTGGCACAGACTGTCTAAAGGGCTATGAATGGTACAGGGTGCAGGACAGTGCCAGACTGGAAGAGGGCACAAGGCAGCATACTGTTATATGTTGCCCTGGTGGCACAGGATTTCAGACAGTGTCTGAATGGCGCCTGGCAGTGAATAGGTGGCATTGCTCGTGTTTGGTGTGCCAACCTGCTGAACAGCGCAGAGTGATTGGCATCACTGGGATGGTACTAGGTGGCAGACAATGGCTGGATATTATACACTCACCTAAAGAATTATTAGGAACACCTGTTCTATTTCTCATTAATGCAATTATCTAGTCAACCAATCACATGGCAGTTGCTTCAATGCATTTAGGGGTGTGCTCCTGGTCAAGACAATCTCCTGAACTCCAAACTGAATGTCAGAATGGGAAAGAATGGTGATTTAAGCAATTTTGAGCGTGGCATGGTTGTTGGTGCCAGACGGGCCGGTCTGAGTATTTCACAATCTGCTCAGTTACTGGGATTTTCACGCACAACCATTTCTAGGGTTTACAAAGAATGGTGTGAAAAGGGAAAAACATCCAGTATGCGGCAGTCCTGTGGGCAAAAATGCCTTGTGGATGCTAGAGGTCAGAGGAAAATGGGCCGACTGATTCAAGCTGATAGAAGAGCAACGTTGACTGAAATAACCACTCGTTACAACCGAGGTATGCAGCAAAGCATTTGTGAAGCCACAACACGCACAACCTTGAGGCGGATGGGCTACAACAGCAGAAGACCCCACCGGGTACCACTCATCTCCACTACAAATAGGAAAAAGAGGCTACAATTTGCACGAGCTCACCAAAATTGGACTGTTGAAGACTGGAAAAATGTTGCCTGGTCTGATGAGTCTCGATTTCTGTTGAGACATTCAAATGGTATGGTAGAGTCCGAATTTGGCGTAAACAGAATGAGAACATGTATCCATCCTCTGATGGCTACTTCCAGCAGGATAATGCACCATGTCACAAAGCTCGAATCATTTCAAATTGGTTTCTTGAACATGACAATGAGTTTACTGTACTAAAATGGCCCCCACAGTCACCAGATCTCAACCCAATAGAGCATCTTTGGGATGTGGTGGAACGGGAGCTTCGTGCCCTGAATGTACATCCCTCAAATCTCCATCAACTGCAAGATGCTATCCTATCAATATGGGCCAACATTTCTAAAGAATGCTATCAGCACCTTGTGGAATCAATGCCACTTAGAATTAAGGCAGTTCTGAAGGCAAAAGGGGGTCCAACACCGTATTAGTATGGTGTTCCTAATAATTCTTTAGGTGAGTGTATATACATGATCATAGTCAGACTGGCACAGGGTACATGACCATAGATTGACACAGGGTACACGACCATAGTTAAATGCTGCATGCAATAGGTGGCTGAAAAAGGGGCGGGTAAAAAGGTGTGGTCAATGGGCGGAGTCAAGGGGGCAGCAAAATTTGCTTTTGCCTAGGGTGGCAAAAATCCTTGCACCAGCCCTGTGTACTGTACTCACAGCATTATGCGAGTACAGTACAGCAGACCCACGGTTGGTCAGGAGCTGGCAGCATGGTTGAAAGCAGCAATGTTTGCCGTCATACAGAGCATGTTTCTTTTTATGTTATAAAAAGATAATAGGCAAGCAGATCCAATCATTAGTAGAATATTGAATAGACAATACTGGCATGAGATGGCTACAGACCCTAAACACCATTACTTAGGCCAGTAACAGCATTTTGCAGTTTACCTGTAGCCGTAGTCCACGCAAAATGTTAAATACATTGCGTTACCTATCTTGCACTGTGCTTTTTTAACCTTTTAAAATACAAAAAAATATTCACAGTTCTGCAGGATTTTGACTTAAAATCTCCCGACATTCCCTGCTTATTCAGCAGCTACACTACATAGAGCTTGCTGTTCCAATCTGTAATCTGACAATTGTTGTCTTGTGTAGAATTATGATGTAGGGAACTGGTATACCTAAAAGTTAGAAAATCTGTTACCCGATGTAGTGGAATAGGTCTGCTGTGAAGTTGTCTGCAAATTGGAAATAAAATCCACACTAATCTGTAACATACAAGGCATGCTTTAGATTTGAGAATCTGAGATGATTTGTAGCATTGGGTCTCAATGGGATTTTCTAAAACCCCATCATGCACTTACATCGTATCATGCCTGAACGTGGCCATAATCTTGCTTAATAGTTGCAGATAATAAAAAGTTTACTATTCTTCAATGTTGTAAATGAAAATGGCAACCACGGTTCTAATCAGAAGACTGTAATGAAGTAGACCTCTGGCTTGACTAGTAAAATATCCTAAGAAAGTGATCCATGGAACAGCACAGATACTTATTTCATATACATTATTCAGCTGCCTAAGGGACATTTCTTCCCTTACATTTTGCATAATCAGACATTTGTTGACTGTATTGTACACGCACTCAATGTTATTAATGTAAAATGTCTACATCATTTATTAAACAAGATATTTTCCAGTTTTTATGGAATAACTGCAGGAGAGGAAGAAAACAACATCAATTGGTTTATTACAAAACCACCGCCAATCCCTGTTGATTCAAAGACAAGGTACAGTATATGCCTCACCTGCATTAAAAATGAATGTCTAGACGCTGACAAGGTTGAAAACTGGGCCTCTTCCTGAATGTATTAGGAATAAAATTTACATTGCCTGTCCAAGGCAAAATGTATAAATAAATTAACCAAGCACTTTCTGTTTGCAATTGTAAAATAGGTTTTAGGGGAGCATTTCCTAATATTGGCATATCAGTTGGGAGTGGATAAAACTACTGCACAGTTAATATATTTCAGCGTAATATTCAGTGTTGTAGGCAAACTTTGGAAATGTACACAAACTACTGTCTATAAAATGTCTTAAGAGGACCTTTATGGACAAACTTTCTCAATAGTTATGTAGACAATTCAGAATTTTGGTACCTTTACATAGGATTCTGGCTCAAGCGCACCACTTTACTAGGCATCTCTGTTGTACAATGAAACCTTCTTAGAAGACCAGAGACATTTTTTTTTTCACAGAGAAGAAACTTGCCATGCTCGAATTGATGCTAAAGAAGCATACCTCGCGCTGGGAGATTATGGTTCCCTTACAGGGATAGTCGTGCCCAGATGGACTTCATGTGCCACTGCATAGGGTACTTGCCAATTCCAGTTTAATGTCCCCTTTTATTGTCATTGTAAACTGTCCAGTTATTGTTGCACACGCAGACCATGTCATCAGTGAGCATAAGATCAGACGATAGCTGCACGTATTTAAGTCAAACATACCCACGGGAGCCAGTGGCCACCTGATTTAGCACTAAAAATCGTACACCCATTCACCATGGCACATGGAAATGGCATGGCTGCATGTAACCAACCATACTGTTTGGTCTCAACCTAAGGGTTAAGGGTGTAATCTGTGGAACAAACCTCCATTAAAGGGATTCATCACAACTGAAAGTGATCCACTCTACTTTTGGCTTCATATAGGGGTGTTTACTGCTGGACCTCAAGGCTCTGCCCTGGACAGGCCATATCAACATGGTCAAGTCTGAAAGATTCTCCTGGGACCAGTTTATCCCTGTATGTGCAAGGGGCCCAGAAATGGAGTAGGGTGGAGGACAGGAGTGGGGGTAGTGGCAATGACACTAGCACACACGGTGGCAATCATAATTCTGCCGCTCGATGGGCTGTGCAGTGATGGAAAAGGTGCGCCCTTTCTTGGGGCTTCGGCCTGGTGGTAGTTCGGGGTGCCCTTGGTATTAGTGAAGTATCATGAGGTGCCATGCAGGGTTCCCCTATGGTGGGATACAATGCAATACTGTAATGATGCAGGTGTTGGTGTACGTAATGATAATGCGGGTTTTAGTGAGAACAGTTCTTTGTACTTTACTGAGGCAGTCAGGTAGATGGATCACATAAACATTTTTACCCCTTCCTGCATTGTCATGTACATGTGGTCTCTTGACGCATCCCCACGAACATGTACGTGTTCAGATCGGTCGGGTGCAGGAGCTGTTACTGTCAGCTGGGCCCCTGCTTTACCTGCTGGCATTACTGTATTTGCCGATACCGGTGGATTAACTCTTCACATGCCTAGGTCAGCACTGACCTGCAGCACGTGCAGGGTTTACAGAGGGAGGGGGCTCCCTTTGACCCCCACCAGCCCCCCCTTACACAGGCATCGGAGCCTGCTAGCTACGGAAGCCCAGGAGAGACACTGACAGTTCTATGCAGCACAATACAGCATCTATTGTACTTCATTGAAACAGGGATGAAACCCTGAAAAGTTGAAATCCCACACTGGGACGAAAATAAAAAAGTGTTTTTTAAAAAGTAAAAAAAAAAAAAACTCCTTTCAGCATAAAACAATGTATAATAAAAAAAGATTAAAACAGACATATTTAACCCACATTGACTGTTACACATACAGATCAGTGACAAAAGAAGTTGTTACCTAACTTCTATGTCACAACAGTTTTCATCTGTAAATTGGGCTGCTAGAACTCCAGGCACAGAGAAAAACTAAATTATATGCAATTATATTCCCATTCAAACGTTCAATCTGACCTTGTGAGGGACATACTATATATATAATGAGGAAAAAGATGATAAGAAAAATTTAAAGGGGAATTCTTTTATAAAGAACTTGACTCTTATGTAAAGTATATAGTACAAAGTAAAAATCTTCCGTAAGTAGTAATAAAATCTTTTCAGTAGGTTCCTATATCATCACTCATTACTTACTCGCACAAACTGTGATGTATAAACTGGCCATACACATTAGATAAATGCCAGTCAAACCATCGATTTTGGTGGAACTGACTGACCATTTATTGTGTATGGTGGGGGCTCCTGTCTCTCCCTCGATGGCAGATGTCAGGGGAGAGAAGGATTGGACAGTTGGATTTCAATATGTTGATCCTTTATTTCTCAGGAAGAAAACCCGCCAGAAGTGCATGGCAGCTGCATACTCCTCTCTAGGAATTATAGGAGGCTGTAACTGGGAACTAACGGAGAAGTTCAACAGTGAAGGAGCACAATATGAAGTGCATAAAAGGGGGGAGACTTGCCCTTCGGCAGCCAGGTGAATACGGGGAAGGAGCTAGGAACATATGACAGCAATACATCATGGGGACTGTAGTCTGCTACCCACATGGGCTGCTGCTGAAGACAAGCCCACCCTTGCATCGAGGAGAAGCAAATAAGCAACAATGTGAGAAGAAAAGCTAATTATATAAGTTTAGGATGTAGTATCAGTGATGTATTGCTGCTCTGTGTGTGACCCTGCAGCCTTAAGTTTCTCATTCTGAAAAACTACTTTAATTATTTCCTTAGATATGAAGTCCCTCATATTGCATTTAAATGAAAAAAATGACATTGAATCACAGCAATTCGCCTATATCTACAGTATTACCTGTCTCATAGTATCACAGAACATTACATATTTGCATCTTGGTCTTTTCAATGCAACATCTTTCAAGTGCAACTCTTTAAGTGCACATACCGAATTACACCAGAATGTAATATTATGGATATGGAATCCACTTTGTCATCACTGCCTACTGACCATCACCCAATTCTCTCCTCTCCAGGTATGTCTGTATTGAACCTAACTGCTGCACCCAATGTTTCCAGAGTCTGATATTGTCCACAACCCTGATATTTCCTTCTCATCCCCTGGTATGTCTGCATTGAACCTAACTGCTGCACCCAACTTTTCCAGAGTCTGATATTGTCCACAACCCTGATATTTCCTTCTCATCCCCTTGTATGTCTGCATTGAACCTAACTGCTGCACCCAACTTTTCCAGAGTCTGATATTGAGCATACCCCTAATCTCTCCTTCTCATCCCCTGGTATGTCTGCATTGATCTTTTAATGTCGCTTTCCCTGCTGGATTTATTGAGTATTTGTTTACATTGACTATTTCACCCCTGTATCTGGTTCTCCCTCGATTAGGCCATATGTAGCCCCCTCCCCTCTTGTTCACACCTGATTGAACACAGTGGTATAAATCTAAGTCCTTAGGTCTTTCAGACCTTGGTCTTTTCAATGCAACATCTTTCAAGTGCAACTTTTAAAGTGCACATACCGAATTATACCAGAATGAAACCAAAAGGGGACCAAAGTTAATTACAGTAATAGTTAATGCAGACAATGTTTCAATCTTTCATCTTACTCTTCCCACTTTTCCAAAACCTACTGAAATACCCCCACATCTATTCACCCAGCAAGGAACTATTCATCTCTCCCTCCATCTTACCTTCTCACCTGAGAGCTTGCACAAACCTGTTTGGTAATGTAAAACACTTCCTTCCCAAACACATACAGATACCTCATGCCCTCTCTTATTCTCACCTTCTAACACTTTCTCTGCTTCTCCTTATTGCTGGTGATATCTCTCCAAATACAGGCCCCCCTCAGCAAATCCCCACTATCACCTCTACCACCTACTAAAAATATCCTTCTACAAATTTCTGCAACCCCTTAAACCTAATAACCATTCCTCTGACCCCTGCTTCTTTGGTTCCGCTTGCAGGAGCATTATGGATTGCATGCTCTGTCTGTAACAAACTGTCCTACATTCATGACCTCTTCATCTCTCGAAAACTTTCCTTTCTGACATGGCTGACACCCTTTGACACCTCCTCCCCTGCTTCACTCTCTTATAGCGGATTTCATTTCACTCACACCCCCCGTCCCGGCAGCAAACATGGTGGAGGAGTTGGTCTTCTCCTATCAGACACCTGCTCCTACAGCCCAACTCCACTGCCACCCTCCATTACACTCACTTCATTTGAAGCACACTCTGTTCGCATCTACTCTCCCTCCAAACTCCAAGTAGCTGTCATTTACTGCCCCCCCAGGTCCAGCCACCATCTTTCTTGACCACTTTAACAACTGGCTCCTACACTTTCTTTCTGCCAACATCCCTACTATCATCATGGGTGACTTCAACATCCCTATTGACACCTGCCTCTAAACTCCTATCACTCTCTTCCTTCTTTGGCCTCTCACAGTGGTCTTCCGCTCCCACCCACAGAGATGGTCACATTCTGGATCTTATCTTTAACCACCTCTGTTCCCTGTGTGACCCTTCAAATTCACCTCTCCCCCTATCTGACCACAACCTACTCACCTTCTCTTCACTGGTCTCTTCTGCTGCTCCCCCGGTTCACACACTAACACCTTCCCCCTTGCAGGAATCTTAAACATCTCGACTTTTGCTTGCTTTCTGACTCTGTTCTGCCACTCTCTACCATTTGTTCCCTCCAAGATCCAGATACTGCCACCACCCTATATAACACCACAATAAGTACAGCTGTGGACATTGTTGCCCCCCTCACACACAACAAAACATGAAAAATTAACAGACAACCCTGGCACACCAACCTGACCAAAAACTCAGACAAGCTTCCAGGGCTGCTGAGCGGCGATGGAAGAAATCCCACTCTAAGGATCACTTCACCCCCTACAAGCAATCCCTCGTCATTTTCAAATCCTCACTCGCTGATGCAAAACAGGCCTACTTCTCATCTCTCATATCTTCCCTGTCCCACAGCCCTAAACAACTTTTTAACTCCCTTCTCCGTCCCCCAGCGCCCCCACTCTCTCATCTCAGCTGAGGACTTTGCCTCATACGTCAAACAAAAGATAGTCAACATCAGAGAAAGCTTCAGTGCACAGTCCCCATAGAACCTCTACACAACTGCTCAGTCCAGTTCTCCCAAAACCCGCTGCTCCACCATTACAGAAGAAAAACACTCCACTCTACTCTCCAGATAACATCTCACCACCTGTGCACTTGACCCAATCCCATCCCACCTCATCCCTAACCTCACCACATTGTTTATCCCAGCCCTAACTCATCTCTTCAACCTATGACTAAACTCTGGTGTCTTCCCCTCTGGTTTTAAAAATGCTACCATTACACCCATCCTCAAAAATCCTTCACTTGACTCATCTTCTTTGTCCAGTTATCGCCCCATATCACTTCTTCCATATGCCTCAAAGCTACTTGAGCAACATGTCCATTTTGAACTGTCCTCTGATCTCTCCTCCTGCTCCCTCTTTGACCGGCTACAATATGGCTTCTGACCCCACCACTCAACTGAGACTGTCTTCACCAAAGTCACCAATGACCTACTAACAGCCAAAACCAAAAAAACATGACTATGTCCTCCTTCTCCTTGACCTGTCCTCTCCCTTTGACACTGTCGACCACTCCCTTCTGCTAAAAACTCATCTCTTGGCATCACTGACCTGGCCCTCTCCTGGATCACATCATATCTCACAGAGCGGACATTTAGCGTCTCCCACTCTCACACCACCTCCTTGTCTCATTCCCTCTCTGTTGGTGTCCTGCAAGACTCTTTCCTAGGACCCCTGCTCTTCTCTATCTACACATTCGGCCTTGGACAACTCATAGAGTCCCATGGCTTTCAGTATCACTTTTATGCTGACGACACACAAATCAATCTCTCTGGTCAAGACATCATCACCTTACTATCCAGAATCCCACAATGCCTATCTTCCATATCCTCCTTCTTCTCCTCTCTCTTTCTAAAACTTAACATTGATAAAACAGAATTCATCATCTTTCCCCCATCTTGCTCAACCCCCCCAACAGACCTATCTATCACGATCAATGGCTGCACACTTTCTCCGGTCAACCAAGTCCGCTGCCTTGAAGTGACCTTGGATTCTGCCCTCTCCTTCTGACTGCACATCCAAGCCCTTTCCGCCACCTGCTGCCTCCAACTCAAAAACATCTCCCGCATCCGCGCTTTCCTCAACTTTGAGTCTGGGAAAATGCTTGTACATGCCCTCATCATCTCCCACCTAGACTACTGCAACATCCTCCTCTGTGGCCTTCCATCTAGCACTCTCGCACCCCTCCAATCTATCCTCAACTCTGCTGCCCAACTAAGGCTACTTTCACACTGGCGTTTCTGGGTCCGCTTGTGAGATCCGTTTCAGGGCTCTCACAAGCGGCCCAAAACGGATCAGTTTAGCCCCAATGCATTCCGAATGGATAAGGATCTGCTCAGAATGCATCAGTTTGCCTCCGATCAGCCTCCATGCCGCTCTGGAGGCGGACACCAAAATGCTGCTTGCAGCGTTTTGATGTCCGCCTGATGATGTGGAGCCAAACGGATCCGTCCTGACTTACAATGTAAGTCAATGGGGACGGATCCGTTTTCACTGACACAATATGGTGAAATTGAAAACGGATCCGCCTCCCAATGACTTTCAGTGTAAGTCAAAACGAATGCGTTTGCATTATCATGAACAAAAAATAAATAAATAAATATTTATTTTTTATTTATTTTTTGTTCATGGTAATGCAAACGGATCTGTTCTGAATGGATACAAGCGTTTGCATTATCGGTGCGGATACGTCTGTGCAGATACAAGACGGATCCGCACCTAAAGCAGGTGTGAAAGTAGCCTAATCCACCTCTCACTCTGTTACTCCTCTGCCTCTCCCCTCTGCTAATCCCTTCACTGGCTCCCCATTGCACAGCGAATTCAGTTCAAAATACTAACAAATACATACAAGGATGTTCACATCCTGTCCCCTCCCTACATCTCTGAGATACTTTCCCCGATACATCCCCACACGCAATCTCCGATCCTCACAAGACCTCCTTCTCTCCTCTCCTCTTATCACCTCTTTCCACAATCGCCTCCAAGATTTCTCCCATGCATCCCCCACACTCTGGAACTCGCTACCCCAGCATATAAGACTCTCACCTACAGTGGAATCCTTCAAAAGAAACCTAAAAACCCACCTCTTCAGACAAGCTTACAACCAGTGACCCTGCTGCCTCTATACCGCCATGACCAACTTTACCCTCTCCTACTGTGTCCTTCTCCCATACCATGTAGATTGTACGCCCTCACGGGCAGAGACCTCTCTCCTTCTGTTCCAGTTTGTAACTCGTCTTGTTCATGGTTAGTGCAATTGTCTGTATTATGTATGTATACCTCTTATCATATGTACAGCACTATGGAATGAATGGCGCTTTAATAATAAATAATATTAATAATCTTTGGCTAAATTCACATATGCGTAAGAGGCTCAGTTCCATTGCAGATTTCGTCAAAACCAGCGGACAGAAAAGTCCTGCATCCAGGAAGTTTTTATGATAAAGGAATGGACCCCATTATAGTCTATATGGTTCAGTTATGCGTCGATCTGTCACTTTCGTTATCCTCATTGATGGAAATTGGTATTGTTGGTGTGGACCCAAAATACAAATTTGAATACAAAAAGTTTCAGGATTGAAATTTATCATTAGAAAAACAGTTTCTTATTACTAATGAAAAATAAATTGGTCTGTAAAACAGGATTGGGGAGTTCCCAGACAGAGGGATGTACATGGTAATGCCTGGGATAGTACTGGAGATTTTTTAGCATAGCCTCATACATCCCGTGTTCCAGATGGAAGGTTACAAAGACAACTGTGTGTCAGTGTAGATGGTGGAGATCATATCATGATTTTATATTTCAAATAATGAGCCAACTGATATTTCATAATTCACTGATATTTCCAACTTGAGGACTGCATCTACTTTTATAAAGATGTACTCCCAAGTGGCATGGTTGTGGTAGTCATCAGAAACTCCTACAAGATTCTCATTGTACTGCATTATTATTTCATGACAATACTCGCATTGTTTGCTCCCTTTTTTTTAAAAGTCATGGCAAGTCAATTTTACTTGTCTGCGATCACACCCTCTCCAACAAAGCTGAAAAACAGGTTAAATTGCAAGCTTTTTTTTGTATGGCATAGCATGACCTCATTATACTGTTCATATCACCTGCAGGGAATGCTCTATTCATGAAATAAACCTAAGGTATCATGGTACAAATGTAGTAAGCAGGGAATTATTTCCAATGGAATTAGGTTTTAAAGAGGACCTTTCACTGCTCCTGACAAGTCTGTATTTTAATAGCTTCATGCATTCCCTGTGTAATAACAATACTGGAGCATCTAATCTTATGACTCTATGTTGTGCCATTCCTTTATTATTCCTTCTAGAAGTTATGAATGAATTGCTATTAGCCTTCAGTAAGGGTACAGAGGGGAGGTAACAAGTTGGGGGTGGGGGGGGGGGGTGTACCTGCACAGTCTGAAAATGGCAGCACTGATTGGATAGAGTGAGACTGTGCAGGTACACCCCCCCCCCCCCAAACTGGTTACCTCCCCTCTGTACCCTTACTGAAGGCTAATAGTAATTCATTCATAACTTCTAGAAGGAATAATAAAGGAATGGCAGAACATAGAGTCATAAGAATAAATGCTTCAGAATTGTTAATACACTGGGAATGCATGAAGCTATTAAAACAGGCATGTCAGGAGTGGTGACAGGTCCTCTTTAAATGCCACAAATGAAATCTAGTCAAAACGTAAAAAGTTTTGGTTGGGGATAGGGAAGCACAGCAAAAAAAGTTGGTACATAGGCCAAAATGTCAAGAGAAACAATGCAGCATTGCAAAGTATATTGCTTTACATTATACATCACAGGTCAATATGCGTAGGAGGCCATGGAAGAGAATTCCTTTTTTTAATAAATCTACATTATATAGACATAAGTATTAGGACACACCTCCTAATAAGTGAATTCAGGTGTTGCATTCACTCCCATTGCTATAGTTCTAATGCTATGGGCCTGTTTTTCAGGAATTAAACAAGGCCTATTAGTTACAGTGAAGTGAAATCATAATGCTTCAGCATGCCACAACATTTTGGATAATTGCATGCTTCTAACTTTGTGGTAACATTTTGGGGAAGGCCATTTCCTGTTCCAGCATGACTATACCCCAGTACATAAAGCAAGATCCACAAAAACACGGGTGACCTTGGTGTAGAAGAACTTGGCTATCTCACACAGAGCCCTGATCTCAACCCCATGGAACACCTTTGGGATGAACCAGAAAAGAGATCGCAAGTCAGGCTCTCTTGTCCAATATTAGCGGCTGATCTCACAAATGCTTTCCTTGATGAATGACCAAAACTTCTCACAGGCAGACTCCAAAATCTTGTAGAAAGCCTTCCCAGAAGAGAGGAAGCTGAAGAAGCTCTTCTAGAAGCAAGGTGGTGGGGGGCTGCCCAACTCTATATTTATGTCTATGGATTTAGAATTGGTTGTCAGAAAAGTTCCTGTAGTTGTAAAGTTCCTGCACATATAACATATGTATACATTTATTGAATGTGACATTGCAAATACCTCAGTTCAGTGAATACAGCATTTTATTCTGAAAGATTATCTTAGGTTTTCATTAAATCTTTTGTCAAGGAACAATTGATGAACAGCTGGGTCAGCACAGCTAACTAACAAAACCTTAGTATTCTCTCAATATTTTACACACACTTTTATTGATCATCTCCTCAGCTAAAATAAAATGCAGAGTGTAAAAGGCAGTCTCCAATACAAACAATTGAGAATTTTCATAAATACTTACTTCATAGTAAATACTAGGAAGGAATCAACCAAGTAATCAAGTGATTATTTTCTAATATTTGTATGGACAATACTTGTACTGTTACTTTGCAACCCGCTTGACCAGATGCATACTGTATGGCAACTTGGTGCTAAAGTCTCTGTCATCAGAGGTCCAATACTGTACAAAAGGCTCCCCCTTTTAAGCTTCCTCCATGTGTGGTGAGGATGTAGTGCTAGTAGTAAATAGTTTTGTGTTATGCCTGGCTGGTTATGTGGCACTTTCATGCAGTAAAACCATCAGGCAGAATTATGAGGTCACTCAATAGTAGGGCTTCTCAATCTTTTTCTACGCACCAGTAGTGGGGCCAAATGCTGGTGTCTTATGTATCTTCTACTACTGAAGGTCGAGGTCTGCACATCCTTGCCAAGTGCCTCGCCAGTACCTTGAGGGGAGTAGGGGCTTACAGTTTAGGAAGCTGTTGCGCTGGTGGGCAAGTGTTTCATGTACTCACCCAGCTGGCTTCTCTTTTGTCCCAGAGGTCCAGGTATACTTACCCCCCTCTACTTGCCAGCAGCATTTCAAACCTCCAGTTTCTCACGTGTCTTTTTCCGTTGCAGGCCACGGCTTGCACTTCCTTGCCAGTTCTCTCAGATCTATCCCTAGGGCATGCACACTCTCCAGCTGTCAAAGGGCCAACACATGTCCGCCATAATCTTCACTTAATGGCTGGCCACCCCTGTGCACTTAAAGTGATTGTCTCAAACAGAAGATTCATACTTGTCTGCTCCACACTGCTCTGGTCTTCCTAGCTGCCTCTGTTGTGTCAATTTTCTGGTCTTCCAGTGAGTAATGGGCATGGTCACCTATACCCCTCCAGCCAATGCCTGGCTACAGCAGGCGGTGCTTCTTGTGGTTACATTACCACTGAAGCCAGTCATTGTATGTTAAAAAATCATTATTACCAGAAAACCTTTTTAAGACACTTTCCCCTAGGGGAAGGTGTCTGAGTTTTAGGTTGTCTAGCTTGCTAGTTTCCTGCAAAGGTGTGCTGTTCTGTTGGTATGCCTGTGAACCGACCTCTGCCTGTTCACCGCACCGATTCTGACACTCTTCTCTCTGACTTTTACCTGTTTACTATATCGACCCTCTATTAACTGCCCTGACCTTGGATTCGTTTCACGGATTCTTACATACTATGCCTGCCCTGACTTTTGCTGGTTCCTGACTATAAGTATTACCTGACCCCTGAGTGCTTCGCATTTGTGTCTCTGACCCCAGTGGGTCAGCAGCCAACCACACAGGGTCACTCCAAAAGGTGATTGTCTATAGCTCCCCTGCAGCGAAGCCTAGTTCCCTGTATAGGGGTTAAAGGTTGAAAACAAGGGGACTGCTAGGATAGCACCCCTAAGGACTAGCACTCAGTCAAATTGGTTGGTTCCACACCCACTATATGGTGGTTCATTAAGGCATTGTACAGTTATATTAAGTATAGTTGGCACTATTCTCTTTTGCAGAGGGAGCAGGTCAAGGCATTTAAGATGTCCACTGACAAAATTGCAAAATGTGCTCAACTCACTCTATACATACACACTTTGGAAAATGCACACATGGTAGAAATCTATGTCAAAATCAGTATACATGTTAATACATGTGGACCTTTTGTGGATTTTGCTGTGTACAGACTTTAAACCTAATATTTTTTTTTGTAAGAGTGGGTCCAAAACAGAACAAACTAGAGCCCTGAAATTGTTCTTTTGGAGGCAGAAGTGAAAACTCCTCAATTATTAATAGGTCTCCTATATAATTGGTTTTCATTTTGAAAATTCCACAACTACTTTATTGCAAAAGTAATTCAATTGTTTCTATACAGAATTACTAATTAGCATCCTCTAAATTATGTAAAAAGATTGCCGCCAAGGGGCATGTAAAATGTTCTATTGCTTTGTGCTGTGACTACAGATGAGGAAAGAAAAGAGTTACATGGAGTGCATGAACTAGTAGCTAGTTATACCATCAGACAATGGACACATTGTAGAATAATACTAATTTTATGGAGCACAAGAGCCTCAAGCCAGTGCCAAACTCTTAAATGACACATTTACTAGCATACAGGACCTCGGCAGGATAATTGGATTCACAGCAAAATCTATTGCAATACTTTAAATGAATGGCATTTTATGACAGGTGTATTTATATCTCCTGTGTATGAAAGCTAAATGTTCCTAGTCCCATATTTATGAATGTATTATAGAATCACTGTATTTCTCTGGACCTTCTCACTTATGTATAGGATAGCAGATTTGTGAGTCGTACAGTTTAACAGATACTACACAGTAATTTTTAAGGCATTGAATAATGGTTACACTTAATAACTCAAATAGCAAAGTACCAGATGCCCACAGTACCAGATTCTGAAAGAACCCTGGTCTAGTATTCATGTGACTTTTCTTGGTTCATAGAACTTCACTGTGCCAAGAATGAAAAAAGGCTGTGGTGGTCAGCTTGTTGACTTTTCTAAAAGAACAGGATAGTATTGCATATTTACACATATTACATGATGGTATTCCTTCAGAATTTATGAGTTTGAGGCCTCCAATATCCTGCACCGGAATTAACCGTGGCCTTAGCTTGGGTCATGACTCTATGTTGGTTAATATTTAGGAGCTTAGCTTCTAGCTTGGCCAATAAATAGTAACATTTTTATGGCACTGTTATATGCTCACTGTATGGCGGTACTGATGGCCATACATGTATGTAATATGGGGCCTCCCAACTCTCCACCAAAAGATGATGTCGGAAGAACGAAGAATCAGTCCTGATCTTTTTGTTCTAGCAGGAGATAAGCTGCCCCAAGAAGTGTCTGACTGTGGCTTTCTCCTCTTCTGCCATTGAAAACACATGTATGTTTGACCAAAGTAAGCCTGCACATGTATGGTGGAGTTGGAAGGAATAGCTGGAGAAAACATTTGACAGACAACTATTGAAGGAGCATGGGCACCATTATTCCTAGAATTGAAAAAATCCTAAATATCAATTAAAAAGAAAATGATGCAATAAACAAAATGGCCAGATCACATCTTCCTCGTAGTGACTCATTCTCAAACATTAATGTCGTTCCTTGCTTATATTGACTGGCAAGACTCCAAGAACCTCCTTTTGGCAAGAACGAGCATGAATCCAAACACATATATCCAGGACAAGGTGATCGCTGAGGACTACTCCCATAACTATTGGTAATTGTGTATTTAAATGTTTTGTTTTTTAAGAATCCAATACTTATAATTAAGTCTTCCCTAAAAAGTGATCCTGTCATCACTGTTAATAATTTTTTTTATTTAACAGATTTGCAAATAAGTTATATTGTGCAACATGAAAGGAATCAGGGGATCTGGAGTTCTGTGAAGAATATACGGTACTCTAAAAATATATAATTAATCAGTAAAGAATTTGAATCTAGATCATAAAAATAGGTACAGTTTAAAGGGGTTTTCCTGGCCTTACTCATATCAGACCGGCAGGCTCCTGACTCCTGGCACTGGAACTACACATCTGCATCTACTGTGGCCAGGACTGATTACTGCAGCTCTACTCCCATTCAAGTGAATGGGAGCAGTGCTGCTGTAACCAGACCTGCCCACTACACAGTGAATGATAGCATCACTACATATCTAATTGTATATCATTTTTGGCTAGCTGCAAGGGTGCACTGTATGAGAGACAAGATAAGCACTACATTTTAGTAGAATTTTGGAAGATATGCAGTCAATCCCAGCACTAAGATCATTTTCTAATCTCCATAGGGGAAGGGGAGCACAAATTTACTTTCTGCCTCAGACTTTCCAATAATATAAAGGTGCCAATTAGGGTTGTGTCCTTACAGTCTGTGTCCAATCAGAGCAACAATGCCGGACTGTGCAGATATAAAGCATTTAAATTAAGTACTGTTAATGTACATGATATATTATGACCATATAATAGGGCAAGTACAGTACACATCATGCTTTGAAATATAGTATAAAAATTGCATTGTTTAATAACGAATCAGCTAGGGTTCTGTTCACATTATATTTGGGCCATACAATTGAGCTATATGTTTATTTTCCTTCGTAATAAAAGTATGCTTAACTGCATGCAAAATAATGTATGCTACTATATGACAATACAGCTATATTTCATTGACTTCCATTGTAAAAACACATATATGCCTTGAAGGGTTTTTCCGTGATTTTGATATTGATGACCTATCCTCTGGATAGGTCATCAATATCAGATCGGCGGGGGTCCGACACCCGGCATCCACACCGTTCTGCTGGTTGAAGAGAAGGCTGCGCCCTGTTCTCTTGTTTGTTTACCTGCTCACCGGCGACAGTGCAGCAGTGAGCCGGTATAACTACAAGTCGTCCCATTCACTTCAATTTCAGCTCGTTTCTATTCAAGTGTATACTACACAGCCGTCCCATAGAAGTGAATGGGATAGCTTGTAGTTACACCTGCTCGCTACTGCACTGTAGATTTCGCGTGGTTTCTCCAATCAAGATGGCAGCGACGGCCTCTCCGCGAGCAAATGAATAAGGTATGTTTTTTTTTTCACCTTGATTAACCCCTGAAAGGCCTCAATTTTAGTGTCAGAAGCCGCAACCAGTGATGAATGCGGCATCTGAGGGCTTCAATGATGGGGAGCCAAAGCAGCCGAATAAAAAATGTTATAACTTCGCTCATCACTAATAAGGGACATCCTAAAACATTTAATGTGAAAATGGCTTAATGTACCTTAATGTACCATAATGTGCCTAAACCTCAATCAATTGCCTTAAAACTTTGCATAACCTTAGGGTCCATTCACACATCCGCAATTTCGTTCCGCATTTTGCGATGTGCTGCTCGGATATGGAATTGCGGACCCGCACTTCCGGGTCCGTAATTCCGTTCCCGAAAAAAATAGAACATGTCCTATTCTTGTCCGCAATTGCGGACAAGAATAGGCATATTCTATTAGTGCCGGCGATGTGCGGTCCACAAAATGCGGAACGCACATTGCCGTGTCCGTGTTTTGCAGATCCGCGGATCCGCAAAACACGCTACGGACGTGTGAATGGACCCTAAGATCTCAGCTTCCCAAACCTATCCTGGAAGTTTTATGGATTTTGGCTACTCACAAGGCATAAAATCTTTTTGCATTGCCACATCCATAACTTTTTTATTTTTCTTTCTATGTACTGTAGTTGTGTGAGGACTTGATTTTTGTGAGATGACTTGTTGTTTTAATTGGCATCATTTTGGGGTAGATAACACTGTTTGATCGCTTGTTATTAAGGTTTTTTTTTTTCGCCGGTGGCTAACAATAAATTAGCAATTCTGCCGGGCTTTTTTTTTACGGCATTCAGCATATGGGATAACTTACATGATATTTGTCTAGTGCGGGTCGATACGGATGTGGCGAAATTATATATATGGAGGAGATTTTATTTTTTCATTTTTTTTCATTGAAAAGTGTAATTTTTTTCATTTAATACATTTTTTTTTTTTTACTTTCTTTAACCACTTAATAGTCCCACAAGTGGACTCTAGCAGGCAATCTTTTGATTGCTTTTAAAATACAATGCACTATTCCTATAGTGCATTGCATTTTGATGTCAGTGCTATACTGACATTGACCAGCAGGCTGTGCCTTGCTCAAGGCAGGCTTGGGGCCTACATCAGGTCCCAGCCAGCCTATACACACATCGGCCCCCCGATTCCTCTGTCACCACATACATGCGGCGGGCGCCATTGCCCACGTCATGTAAGGGGCTAGTTCGGGCTGCTAGAGCAGGAGTGTGGCTCTCATGTGAGATCCCAGCCCCCATTCTCTGCTGCATGGGGGACCCGTGCAGTGGTTAGACTGGGCCACTGTGAAAAGGTGATGGCCCAGCCTAAGAATGCTTAGTGGCTGCTGTAAAAAGGCGTATGAGTGGACACTAAGGGGTGAAATAACAAAAACCCTGAAATAATGGCACAATTGCATTATTTTCCAATTCCATCCCATTAATGCCTTTCAGACCTCTTCCATACATACAGTATATGGCAGTGGTCCAATGTTTAAACATGGTACCTGCTCAGAAGCTGAGCGGGCACCATAGTTGCTGGGTGCTTGCTGTTTTACACTGCAGACACTCAAGGCTAATGTCTCTGATTGGTGATAATGCAGATCGCATATATTTAACCCCTTTAGATGCCACAGTAAACTGTGACCATGGCACCTCAGTAGCTTTAATCCTGGGAGTGCTGCACTCTTGGGGCCAAACGGCCCATACTATTCAAATATAAACATACTCATCCCGTAACAGCCTATTCGCTGTTTTTCCATCACTTCACCTCCAAATAAAATTGAACAAAAAGTGATCAAGTCATACACACTCACAAAAAATTAGCCCTCGCACAGCTATGTAGACGTAAATATAAAACAAAAAAGTTGAGAGTCAGAATATGGGGATGCAAAGAAAAAAAAATCTAATATTTTAAGTTTAAAACACAAGAAAAACCTAATAAATGTGGTATCGCTGTATTTATACTGACTGCGAGAAGGAAGGTCATAGGTCTCTTTTACTGCATAGACAATGCCTTAAAAACAAAACCAATAAAACTGTGCCAGAATTGTGAATTTTCTTTCTAACTTCATCAATTTGGAATTTTTTCCAGCTTCCCACTACATCATATGCAATAATAAACAGTGCCATTAGAAAGTACAATTGTCTCAAGCGCTCATATGGCTATGTAAATGGAAAAATAAAAAAAAGTTATGGTTCTGGAAAAACAGGAAGTGAAAGACGAAAACATAGAATATCACAAGGTCCAGAAGAGGATTCATAGTTTTTCACAAAAAAAAGGGATTCAAATGATTCAGCCGAATCACGTTACAAGTTAGGTCAGGTTTAGCACAGGAAAAGAACGTGACCTAAAATATACCTTTAATATCAAAATAATGGGTATTAGTACAAACAGTACCTATCAATTAACGATACGTGACGTAATCCCCTAAGGGAAGATATATGATAAAGCAGCGGGGAAAAAAGGAAATAACCCCGGGGTTTTTTGCTTGCATAAGTGTCCGGTATCCGATTATCTGCGGTGTACCGAACTTAATTTATATATTTATATATCTTTGAAACATCTCTTTATTCATCTAACTTGTATGTTATATCCCTTGTTTATAGGGTTTTTAACAGGGATGCTCTAGGATTAGGCACGGGGACAGGGAACCTCCACCATCAGGGGGTGACCCTGGGCTGAGGACAGACTAGGGTATTACAGGGATAGCATCCCCTGTGGTCCCCTGATCATCCTCCTTTTCCTTCTTTCTTTGATTATTTCCTTTTTCCCCCGCTGCTTTATCATATATCTTACCTTAGGGTATTACGTTACGTATCGTTGATTCATAGTTTTTCCAGCTTCCCAATACATTTTATAGAATAGTAAAATGGTTCCATTAGAAAGTACAACTTGTCCTGCAAAGAAACAAGCCCTTAGGCTGCGTTCACACAGGCGATATTTCCGCGCGGGTGCAATGCGTGAGGTGAACGCATTGCACCCGCACTGAATCCGGACCCATTCACTTCAATGGGGCTGTGCAGATGAGCGGTGATTTTCACGCATTACTTGTGCGTTGCGTGAAAATCGCAGCATGCTCTATATTGTGCGTTTTTCACGCAACGCAGGCCCTATAGACGTGAATGGGGCTGTGTGAAAATCCAAGCATCCGCAAGCAAGTGCGGATGCGATGCGGTTTTCACGCATGGTTGCTAAGATGAAAATCTATTCACTGTATTATGGTTAAGGGAAAATAATAGCATTCTTAATACAGAATGCTTAGTAGAAGGTCAATAGAGGGTTAAAAAAATTAACTCACCTCCTCCCCTTGATCGCGTAGTTGCCGATCTCTTCTTACTTCTTTAATCATGAGCTGCCGGCTAAAGGACCTGTGGTGACGTCACATCACATGGTCCAATTACATGGTCCATCACCGTGGTGATGGACCATGTGATTGGACCATGTGATGAGCTCAGTGACGTCACCACAGTCCTTTGACAGGTCCTGAAGAAAGAACAGGAGACCGGCAGCTACGCGATCAATTGGAGGAGGCGAGTTAATTTTATTTATTTATTTTTAACCCTCAAATGACCTTGTACTAAGCATTCTGTATTCAGAATGCTATTATTTTCCCTTATAACCATGTTATAAGGGAAAATAATTACATCTACACAACACCGAACCCAAACCTGAACTTCAATGAAGAAGTTCGGGTCTGGGTACCACAGTCAGTTTTTTATCACGCGCATGTAAAACGCATTGCGTACCTACTTGCGCGAGTTTGCCGCAATGCACCCGGGACGCATCCTGAGCCAAAACGTGACGCCCGTGTGAACCCAGCCTTAGATGGCTATATGAATGGAAACATTAAAGTTATGTCTTTTGGAAGGCAGGGATTAAAAAATGAAAATTGTTTACGGTGGGAAGGGGTTAGTAATATTCCCTCAAAAGATGGAGTACATTAAAGGGGTTATGCCATGATTGATGTAAAAATGAATATCATATATGACATATACATGACAATCTCTTTCTAATAAAGCTAGAACCAGCCCTGCACCTCACATGGATCCAGACATCTCCACATTCACTGTTCCAGTTGCTCTGCTAGATCATCTTCAGGCTGGGAGCTCAGGGTTGTGTCCTTTCACTGCAACTTTCTCCCTGTAACCGCCATAGAAACATAGAATGTGTCGGCAAATAAGAACCATTTGGCCCATCTAGTCTGCCCAATATACTGAATACTATTAATAGCCCCTGGCCCTCTCTTAAGGATGGCCGTATGCCTAGTAGTGCTAGTTTAGTAGCTCTTCTCTGAACTCTCTCCAAAGTATCAATATCCTTCTGGAGATATGGTCTCCAGTACTGAGCACAATACTCCAAATGAGGTCTCACTAGTGCTCTGTAGAGCGGCATGAGCACCTCCCTCTTTCTACTGGTAATGCCTCTTCCTATACACCCAAGCATTCTGCTAGGATTTCCTGCTGCTCTATTACATTGTCTGCCTACCTTTAAGTCTTCTGAAATAATGACCCCTAAATCCCTTTCCTCAGATACTGAGGTTAGGACTGTATCACTGATTTTATATTCTGCTCTTGGGTTTTTACGCCCCAGGTGCATTATCTTGCACTTATCAACATTAAATTTTAGTTGCCAGATTTTTGACCATTCCTCTAGTTTTCCTAAATCCTTTTCCATTTAGTGTATCCCTCCAGGAACATCAACCCTGTTACAAATCTTTGTGTCATCAGCAAAAAGACACACCTTACCATCGAGGCCTTCTGCAATTTCGCTGATAAAGATATTAAACAATATGGGTCCCAGAACAGATCCCTGAGGTACCCCACTGGTAACAAGACCATGGTCTGAATATACTCCATTGACTACAACCCTCTGTTGTCTGTCCCTCAGCCACTGCCTAATCCACAGCTTCTAACAGAACATTTGGCTGGTGGCAGTTGAAAATTTAGTCCCCTTTCACACAACTGTAATTTTGGTCTGCATCCGATCCTCATTTTTTTTTTCAGATTTGATGTGGACCCATTCATTTCAATGTGGCCGCAAAAAATAGTATGCTGTCTGCTTCCATATATCTATTCTGCAGTCCCGCAAAAGAGATAGAGCATGTCCTATTCTTGTCCGTTTTGCAGACACGAATACACATTGTTACAATGGGTCCACACAAAAATGGATGCAACATGGACATCATCCATATTTTTTGCGGATCTGCGTTTTGCAGATCGGAAAATACATACAGTCATGTATTGAATAGCTCAGTGGCTATACTAAATTATTAATTACAAGCAATTACAAAAGTATTCAGATCCAGGTGCTGATTTTTCTAAATTGGAGAAAACTGTAGAATGTGTTGTGACACTACCACTTTAAGTGCTCACAGTTTTCCATTAAACCTTCTGCACCCGGTGCAGATCTTACAAATAGATGATGAGTGCATATAGTGCATGTGTCTGTGCCCTTTCTAGGCAATCTTTACAGAGATCCATTTCTGTAGCTTGACAGTTACATTCAGGCATATCTTAAGGTACATCACACAAGATCTGGTCTTTGTGGACTGACTTCCAAAGGTTTAGTATGAAAATCACACTGTGATCTCAATTTATTGGAGGGATCTGCAGCTTATGTGTAAAAATAAATAGGCACCAATCACATAGGTGTTCAATTCACAATATATTTCATCACTGGATCCTGCTTCCCATGAAAAGGGTATTCCCATCCTTCTCAACATCCTATAGGACTTGCACTTTATTGGACACAGATAGGCCATAAATATCGAGATGGGAATAATAACCCTTTAAAAGATATTGCAGCTGGGGAGTATATGCAGCGTTACATTATCAAATGTAAGGCCGACTACATAACACATGGATGTATGCTTCTGAGAGTGAACATATCTCCTGCTCTGGCTAACAGCGGGATCCCTGGCATACGGAAAGGGATTGTCTTCTTGAGACACAACCTCTAAGAATAGATGGCTTCCAAGTATAACACTTTCTGTATGTAACTGTATTGACCTATTAAAAAAAAGTGCACGTTACTAACTTTTTCAGCTTTAGAGGATTGTAAAAGGAATATGTTAACATATAAGAATAATCTTGCAAAATACGTAGCTCCCGAAGCAATTTCTATGGCACAAGAGGCCTGCTACAGAGTGAACACAACTACATAGACAATTGTTTGTTAACTCTGCCCTCCCTAAATTGTTATTTAATGGTTAAAGTTACCAATTTGTCTCCGAAGCTTAGTAAATGACGCCACAAATAGGGTTCTTTGTTGCTGACGAATAAAAACGTGAGCTGTCTCAATCCACCCATAATACTTTAACGCTGCTGATAAATACATCTATTGAAAGACTACAATGGAGGTGGTGTCCATGGTCCATGCTAGTGAATGACTGAAGAAATGACTCATGCTCATAATGAATGGTACACCTTGTTTTCATCAAATAAGTGCGCTTCATAATTGCTAGTTTGGGAGGATATATCATTAGAAATCTGTCAAGAATACTTGAAGCTGGAAAGTTTCTAGGTCAGCTATTTGATATATAATTATATGAAAGGTAAAATATCTTTCAAGTTAATCCAGTTTTTTACATTTTTACATCCAAGTGTATGTTAATTTCAAGAGGTTTTACAGAACTGTAACACTGGTGACCTATCCTTAGCCTATTCTTGACCTATCAAAGGGCTTCAGATTCCCAGCACCAAATCCCAATGAGTTGTTTGAACAGTCTGCTGCTGTCTGGAATAGCACGGTTCTATACACTGGGTAGTAATTGTGAATTTTACAGTAGTTGTGCTCCCATTGCAGTTGTGCAGTTCTGCAATCCCCTCCACTATATGGGGATGAGCAATCACTACTGCCATTGCTTGCTCCCTCAAAACACCCTTGTCACAACCATGGTTGTGGTCGTGACTCCTTGGTTCGCATGCAGTTGTCAGCGGTTTGTTTTATGTTGTCAACCACAGGTGTGAGCTCTGTGTCTTGCCTCACGTGTGGTTGCCGTTGGCAACATAAGGTTGTTGGCAGTAGAGCGGCCTGAGCGCTTGCTAGGCGCTCGCTGTCACGGCATGCGGTTGCCTCTGGTAAAGTGTGGTTTTAGTGTTCACTTTCTATGTCTGGTGTGCACGAGGTTTATGTAGGTGTGCACTGCGACACTTCCCTTCACTTGTGGCTGCCCGTGGCAACGTGTGGTATTGTGTACATGTGGTGGTAGTGTCTCGACCTTCTGGCTGTTTCCCAGGACATGGGTGCCACGCATGTCGTTGCCTGCGGTAACAGCTGCAGTGTGATAGTGGATTGTACACTTCCCCTTTTAGTGGCAGTCTTCCTTTGCCTGGTGTAGGAAGGGTAGGCTGTGTGTCTGTGGCAGGTAGGTGGTGTTACTAGTTGTATTTACCTGCCATTGCCATAAGCTGTTTATGTTCCCCTTTCTTTGCAGCTTGGCCAGTGAGACTCATGTTCGTCCGTATCTTGGAGGAACAGGTCGTCTTACCCTGCTCCTAGTTCAGGGCCACCCTGAGGGCTAATAGGGACCCCAGGTTCCGGAGTATGAGCCCTCCTACCATCAGGGTCGGCTCATACAGCTAGGAGTCAGGGTCAGAATTAGGGACGTAATAGGAGGTGACCTGCTCCCTGATTCCTGTCCTAGCCTAGTAGCGACCACCATCTTCTGCCATCGCACGGCTGAGGGTTTTTCCCATCCTCAGCCGTGACAGTATGACCACAAAGGCTCCTCACGTGGTAACCTTCGGAAGAGGGTGCATCATGCATCGACATCGGTTTGTGGGGTGCATGCGCGTTCTCCGGAGGGAGAGCGTTTTGGGGATCACCGTTAACGGCGCGGTTGGTGGCTTATTCCCCGCCACCTTACCTGCCGTGTCCATGTTGGTGATCCCTCGTCCCTCTCTATGTTCCTATCTCTGGTCGTCTGCTGGCAGCATTCCGTTGGTGTTCCGGCTGTGTGCTGGTTAGGAGTATCTGTTGGCAGCGACTGGAGAGGGAACGTGAGTAGAGAGTGGACGCAGCGTCAGTGCGGTCTCTCCGGGCTGTTTCTTTGCTGGTCTCTGGTTCCTGTGTGTTGCTCCAGAGCCTAGCAGTCAGATCCCTGGTTACTGTGTGTTGCTCCAGGGTCCGGCAGCAGTCCTGGGGAGACTCGCATGTTCTGGCGCTGATTCCCCTACATTTCCCTTCTCCCATTCCTGTTTTTGGTCCCTCACTGGTTTTCCCCTTTTTTTTTTTTGGTGGGGGGGGCTTTGAGGGGTGGGAGTGTCACGACCATGGTTGTGGTCGTGACTCCTTGGTTCGCATGCAGTTGTCAGCGGTTTGTTTTATGTTGTCAACCACAGGTGTGAGCTCTGTATCTTGCCTCACGTGTGGTTGCCGTTGGCAACATAAGGTTGTTGGCAGTAGAGCGGCCTGATCGCTTGCTAGGCGCTCGCTGTCACGGCATGCGGTTGCCTCTGGTAAAGTATGGTTTTAGTGTTCACTTTCTATGTCTGGTGTGCACGAGGTTTATGTAGGTGTGCACTGTGACACTTCCCTTCACTTGTGGCTGCCCGTGGCAACGTGTGGTATTGTGTACATGTGGTGGCAGTGTCTCGGCCTTCTGGCTGTTTCCCAGGACATGGGTGCCACGCATGTCGTTGCCTGCGGTAACAGCTGCAGTGTGATAGTGGATTGTACACTTCCCCTTTTAGTGGCAGTCTTCCCTTGCCTGGTGTAGGAAGGGTTAACTCCCTTCCTTGTGTGTGAACACTGGGTGTGTCTGTGTGTGGCCACTTGGGGCTATTTAGCTCCGGCTGGATGCCAGACTCTGAGGGGTACTTCAGCCATGGTTAGCTGGAGTCATCCTCCTGGTTATATACCATCTGCCAGTAAGGGCCACCCTTCTGGTCATAAGTTTATGTCTGATGTATGAAGATGTTTCTTTGGTCTCTGTGTTTATTGCAGCTATGGTTTCCTGGGTTCCTGTGTGATGTGTGGTGTGTGCTGTGTCTGTTAGTATTGTTGTAGACAGCAGCACTTGTACATGGGTTCCAGGCTGTGTGTCTGTGGCAGGTAGGTGGTGTTACTAGTTGTATTTACCTGCCATTGCCATAAGCTGTTTATGTTCCCCTTTCTTTGCAGCTTGGCCAGTGAGACTCCTGTTCGTCTTGGAGGAACAGGTCATCTTACCCTGCTCCTAGTTAAGGGCCACCCTGAGGGCTAATAGGGACCCCAGGTTCCGGAGTATGAGCCCTCCTACCATCAGGGTTGGCTCATACAGCTAGGAGTCAGGGTCAGAATTAGGGACGTAATAGGAGGTGACCTGCTCCCTGATTCCTGTCCTGGCCTAGTAGCGACCACCATCTTCTGCCATCGCACGGCTGAGGGTTTTTCCCATCCTCAGCCGTGACAACCCTTTTTTGGGGAAGAAGATTCCTGTTTACTCCTCAGAAAGGAGTATTCTTGTCAATGATGCTTTCTGATTAGTGGCACCTTTACACAGGGTAATTATCGGGAATGAGTGTTCCTAGGAACACTCATTCCCGATAATTGCCCTGAGTGCTGACCCATGTAAAGGGGCCTTTAAGGGGGGGACATGTTACCAATGCAGACAGTCATTAGCTGCAGCTGAACATGTGAACTTGTCCAGGCCAGAAGTTTACAAGCTGAGACCAGAGTGAATGAAATGCAGGAGCAGACAGAAGGAACCAGATCTGAGCAACATGGAGGCAGATAAGTATCCTTCCGTCCCTAGGTCCACAAGGGGAAAAGGAGGACATAAAAAGTTGTAAAAAGATGCACAACCCATTTAAAAATAGGTTATTAATATTACAGTTCTGGAAAACCCTTTTAATATAGTCACACTCTCTATGGAGCTGTAGATTTTTGGAATCACTATTACATTAGGTATATTTTGTATAGCAGGAATATGGTCAACAAATGCTTTTTTCCGCTAATCATATATACATATTGTCACGCTTCAGTGTGGGAGGGAAACACCACATCGAGCATAAGAGTGAAGGGGGGAACAGGGAATCAGGACTGAGAACTAGGGAAGGAAAATGGACACCTCCTAGTGAAAACCATAACCAAAATCCTGACTAACTACCAGTATGAACAGACACCAAAGGTAGGGGAGTTCATACGCAGGAATACCTAGAGTCCTATCAAGCCCTATAGGACCCCGGTACTAATGGCAGGGACGAGACTACCTGTTCCTCCAAAAGAAAGGACAAACAGGAATCTCCCACAGGCCTAATACAAACAATAGGGAAATGCAACACACAGAACCCAAACAAAATACAAAAGGGAAAGGAAAGACTGAACTTTAAAGGAGCAATGGAAGCACCAGGAACTCAGCCGAGATCCAACCACAATATATCCAAAAGGTCCAAACAGAAGCTATAAACCATACAGTATTGTGGGAGAAGCAACTATAAATAGAGAAGGTTAAATGACCATAATAGCCACACCTGGGGAAAGAAGGTGTGGCAAGCACCAGAAACAACACAGACGTCATTTGATCCAAACGGAAAACGTCAGATCAAACCACGTGTTCAGTCTCAACGATCTCCTGACACCTGTCGCGGGAACGTCCGTGACACATATAATCGGATATTTGCATATTTTCTTAACCTATGCAGCAACTTCTAGTGGTGCTTTGAAATGGGAAAAAATATGCTGACCTGCATTTCATAGTCAGTTGCTTTAATTTCTGCCCATACTGAGGGCAAAACATAGACTTGTTGCACAACATCTTCAGAAGCAACTGCAAAAAGTGTTTGCGTGTCTGTTTGTGTGTCACTGTTTCTTTCTTTTTGATAATTTTTATTATTATTATTATTATTACTATTATTAACTTTTATTGACAGTCACATGTACAGTACATGCATTCTAGTAAATGTTCAACTACAAAAAGTATGTGTGTAATCTTGGGCTGCTGTACTGAGCGAACAGACACAAAAAAGGTTGTACAAATTTCTTAAGGGGTTTCCTTTCTGTTAAAAAATGCACTACTGATCTAATTATGACTCCATTGTATTGCAGCTCTGCCTCACTCATATACAAGAGTAGCACTTTAGGAAAAACTTTTTCCAATCTAATGCAACAGCACCACTCATGTCCACAGTTTGTGCCTGGTTTTGCAGCTCTACCCTAACAGGCCCAAGAGTCCCTTTTTCAAATCTCATACAACCTACTGCATTTAATAAGGCATGCTTGTATTTTATTCACTTTGTTCATGTACAAAGAATACATCTCTTGTGGAAGGTCCTTCTTAACATCAGCCTTGGTCATATATAGGAAAAGGCCACAATTCGATTTTTTGGCATTGGAAAATAGATGTGGAGCTGATCATGGATCTACATCACTTTTGCTGACTGGATGATAACATCTGATCTCTGAATTATTGTGCGCCGAATTCAGATATCACATTTGTTTATTCTAGTGAGGTCCATGTTTTGACAAATTGATGTTTTTTCTTTTTTCGATAACTGGACAGTTCATCATACATACATGTACATTTGCCATGTTTGACATGTCAGCATGAATGACGTATGAGACGAATGAGCTAAAATCTAAAGGCCGAGTGACAGATAGCCATGAATGGTGCTTTCAAATGAGATTAAATGGCCAAAGAGTTGGAACTAATAAATATTGAGCTCTTTCTTAAGTCCACCTGATGAAAATAGGATTTAATATACTGTATCAATCCTAGTGCAGTATGATTACTTTAATAGGTAGTTAATCTTGTAGAAGAAGCTAAGAGGCAAGACTACATATAAACCGAACAACATAAACAGGCCTACCAGGTAGAAACCTATAGTCATTGTGCCAACATAAACCAGGGATAAGGATTAGGGATGAGCGAACTTCATATTTTGAAGTTCGAGTTTGGGTTGGGGTATATGCTGAATTGCGTTATGGATTCCGTTACCTTAGACCATAAAGCAATTCCATAACGTAATGCCTTTAGAGGCATTCCGTTATTCATTCCGTCATAATAGAAGTCTAAGGCCAGCATAACGGATCCGTCCGGTTTTCGTTATGCTGGAGTCCTCTACACAATAACTACACAATAAGTTTGAAGACAAGGGCTATAAAATAAATCAATTAGAATCGATCGAAGTGATAAAAATGGACCACAACATTCTTCTGCAAAATAAAACACCAAAAACTATTAAAAAAAAGGAGGAATGCATGCTAAACACAAATACAATTAAGATTCCAATAATCACACAGTACAGTGAGGGGGAGCAGATTTTCAAAAGAATTATTAAACAACATTGGGATATCCTGAAGCAGGATAAATTAATAGGGGAAAAGATATCAGAACACCCAATATTTACGTTTAAAAAAGCACAGAATTTATGGAATTTGGTGGCTGCATCTATACGTTCAAACCAACTATTTACTAGTAAAAGTGTAGACAACTTCAGAAAGAAAGGTTTTTTCCATGTAAGATGTGTAACAATTGTCGGCTAGCGAAATAGAAAGAACCCATTTTAAGAACAACAAATGGGCAAAATTAATTTAATATTCAGAACCATCTGACATGTAATACAAAGGGGCTGATTTATTACATCAAATGTCCCTGTGGTAAACTATATACAGGGATAATGAAAGGAGCCCTCAAAATAAGAATAAGAGAACATAATAATATTGCGAAAGGATTTGAGGGAAAATCATGGAGGAAAATTTCAGGGATACTCCTTTGGAGGTATAGAACAGGTGAAATTTGACATGAGAGGGGGGGGGGGGGGATCAGATAAAACAAATGTCAAGATGTGAAAGTAGATGGATCTACAAACTGAATAGCTTGGCACCGAATGGATTAAATCAAGAAATAGAGTTGTTTGCCTTTTAGCAGATACACATGGAAACACATCAGGAAAGATCACTATTAAAAACAATTATAATATTATTAATCGTAACATATGTAAGTATTAGGGCTAAATTGACTAAATATCAATAAGAATAGATGCATATTGCACGTAGATAAAGATATCAACTGGTCTGAGTAAACATCCAATGCAAACTCGTAAGAACAGTAAGACATAGGGCTATATGTAAACGGGGCAGGTAGTTACCATGGGAACCGGACGCCTATTTAACCACAAGGAGGAGGACTTACACCTATCCCTGACGAAGGAATACAAAGGTTTTTGGTCCTTTGGGGTATCCGTAGAGGAGTGTGACATCACCCAGAAGCTCCCATTCAGCAACTACTTGCCGACTTCCCCACGCGCGCATTAGCTTCCGGCCGGAGCTGAGCGCTGCCAACGGGTGCAAGCAGGACCAAGTCTCCCTTTTCCCTCCCATATATGTCCATCACGGCAAGTATACTTTTTTAGAAATATTATCAATCAAGACTTTCAATAGTGTGCCACTACCAGAGCGGGTACCAGTTTTAACCCTTTGTGTTACTTATGCTAGAATAACGGAATACCTCTAAAGGCATACCATTATGCATTCCGTCATGGAATTGGGCTATGGTTTGTGGTAACTGATTCCATAACGCAATTCAGCATATACCCCAACCCGAACACACAAAATATGAAGTTCGCTCATCCCTAATAAGGGCATTAAGACCATGGAAAACTGATATCAAGGCAGGTGGAACATAAACATGATGCCAGACTACTGTTGGTGTTTGCCATGTGACAATCCTGATCATAGCTCTTCAAGAAAATCCAAAAAGGATAGCGCCAAATAGTTATTTACAGAACTGTTGATCTTTTGGTTCATTTAAAAACTAATCTTTTTGTACGACACTACAACAATATTATGAGTTAATATGTTTTTCGCAAGTTCCGTATTAACTCATATTAATCTAGACAATATGCCGAAAATATTTCTTAGTTGAAAAATATTTGGCCCTGAGTCTGACACATAATTTCTGACTTGATATTTGGAATCTGCACTTTCAAATTGTTTAACATTAGTACAAATAGGTCTGTGTTACAAAAAAAAAAAATCTTCAAATGTAGACCATTGAATCATAGTAACAACAAACCTGTAATACTCAACATGAAATCTTCTAGCACATTAAGCAATGTAAATCTAGAGCTGTAATACACAGGCACCAGGTTCACCAGCTATTCTTTTTCTTTTACCAAAGCAATTGATATGTCAGCCATTATAAAGAATGGAACAAAAGATTATCTACAGCACTCCTTTGTACGATCCTAATATGTCCACAAGAGAATCCTGCATTTGTAGATCGCTGTTTCAGGGTTCTTGCTGCTTGTCAGTACAGTGTAGGGTACTGGGTGGCTGGATGAGATGCTTTTGATGCAGATCTGGAGGCAGTGGCTTAACTATATGGATTACATCAATTGCAACTAGGCCCGAAGGTCATGGGCACCTACAGGTTCCCCCTCAGCACACAAAGTGCTCATTCAGCTGACCGTATGTATTTGCGGTCCGCAAATTGCAGAACCGCAAAACACAGATACTGGCCTTGTGAGTTCTGCATTTTGCAGAACCGAACCCCCAGCCCTATGATAGAAAACCCTATTTTTGTCCGCAATAGGACATGTTCTTTTTTTGCGAGGCCGCGGAACGGAAGTATACGGTGTGCTGTCTGCATCTTTTGCCGCCCACTAAAAGGAATGGGTCTGCATCCGTTCTGCGAAATTGCAGAACGGATACGGACACAAATATAAGGTTGTGTGACTGGGCGCGAAGGCGGAGTGTACTTCTTTGCTCTCCTGAGCACTAAGATGTTGGACTTAAGGAGCTGTGGAAGATTTATTGATGCACAGTCTGCCAGACATCCCCCACTGTCACAAAGGAGATCATTAACCTTTTAATGGCAAATACTGCATCATATAGTCAAGGAAGGAAGGCTGTGGAGAAGAATGCAGACAGGCAGCTAGCTGCAAAGGTTACAGTGTTCTCATAGCACATATATACAGTCGTGGCCAAAAGTTTTGAGAATGACAAAAATATTAGTTTTCACAAAGTTTGCTGCTAAACTGCTTTTAGATCTTTGTTTCAGTTGTTTCTGTGATGTAGTGAAATATAATTACACGCACTTCATATGTTTCAAAGGCCTTTATCGACAATTGCATGACATTTATGCAAAGAGTCAGTATTTGCAGTGTTGGCCCTTCTTTTTCAGGACCTCTGGTCCCCGAGCCACTAAGTTATCACTTTTGCCTTATGGCACGGTGCTCCATCGTGCTGGAAAATGCATTGTTTTTCACCAAACTGTTTTTGGATTGTTGGAAGAAGTTGCTTTTGGAGGGTGTTTTGGTACCATTCTTTATTCATGGCTGTGTTTTGGGGAAAAATTGTGAGTGAGCCCACTCACTTGGATGAGAAGCAACCCCACATATGAATGGTCTCAGGATGCTTTACTGTTGGCATGACACAGGACTGATGGTAGCGCTCACCTTTTCTTCTCTGGACAACCCTTTTTCCAGATGCCCCAAACAATCAGAAAGAGGCTTCATCGGAGAATATGACTTTGCCCCAGTCCTCAGCAGTCCATTCACCATACTTTCTGCAGAAGATCAATCTGTCCCTGATGTTTTTTTTGGAGAGAAGTGGCTTCTTTGCTGCCCTTCTTGACACCAGGCCATCTTCCAAAAGTCTTCACCTCACTGTGCGTGCAGATGCGCTCACACCTGCCTGCTGCCATTCCTGAGCAAGCTCTGCACTGGTGGCACTCCGATCCCGCAGCTGAATCCTCTTTAAGAGACGATCCTGGCGCTTGCTGGACTTTCTTGGACGCCCTGAAGACTTCTTAACAAGAATTGAACCTCTTTCCTTGAAGTTCTTGATGATCCTATAAATTGTTGATTGAGGTGCAATCTTAGTAGCCACAATATCCTTGCCTGTGAAGCAATTTTTATGCAACGCAATGATGGCTGCACGTGTTTCTTTGCAGGTCACCATGGTTAACAATGGAAGAACAATGATTTCAAGCATCACCCTCCTTTTAACATGTCAAGTCTGCCATTTTAACCCAATCAGCCTGACATAATGATCTCCAGCCTTGTGCTCATCAACATTCTCACCTGAGTTAACAAGACGATTACTGAAATGATCTCAGCAGGTCCTTTAATGACAGCAATGAAATTCAGTGGAAAGGTTTTTTTGGGATTAAGTTAATTTTCATGGCAAAGAAGGACTATGCAATTCATCTGATCGCTCTTCATAACATTCTGGAGTATATGCAAATTGCTATTATAAAAACTTAAGCAGCAACTTTTCCAATTTCCAATATTTATGTAATTCTCAAAACTTTTGGCCACGACTGTACATAGAAGAGACTGCTTTGCGGTAGAGATGATTATTATTATGGTGGTGGTATGGTCCACTTACTACAGTAATGTGAAGTCCATATTAGGACCTACAGCACGGGTAGATTAAAGTTTGCCATTCATAGACTGTCTGATGTCAGAGAGCAAGTGCATGCATAGAACTGTATGCTACAACCACTCTGAAATTGCTGATCAGTAGGGGGTGTAGAGTGTCAGGCATACTGCCGATTATATATTGATGGCCTATCTGTCACAGTGTAAGGGAACTAGGCCTCAAGGCTAGGGAAAGGGAAATGGTGACCACCAAGGAAACCCTAAACCTAGCCCTCACTCCTGTAAGCATGAATAGACCCTGAAGGTCGGAATATTCATACACCAGAAACCTACGCCCTAGTAACCCTGAAAAGCCCTAGGATTAGTGACAGGGTCTGAGACTACTGGTTCCTTCCCAGATGAACCAACCAGCATCTTCCTGAGGCCTAGTAAACAACAAGCAAATGGGAGCAACAAAATACCAAGAGAAGTACACTTATCTTCAATAGAAAATGGATGAGCAGGAACTCCAATGAGGACCACACACCAGCTCTTCCAACTCCAGGCAGAGAATATCAACCGCATGGTATGAAGTGTGAGTCCAGACTAAACAGAGGAGCAGTAATGACCACAACCTACACCTGAGACAAGAGGTGTGGTCATTACCAACAGCAGCACTGCAACAAGTGAAAACAGATAGGCTGTCAGATAACCTGCACGCCAGTCTCTCAGATCTTCTAACCTCTGTCACTGGAGGGACCGTAACACTATCCTTCTGGCAGATAATAGCCTGCCAAAGTTCTTGGAATCCGGCATGGCTATTCTCTGTCAGAACAGCCTGCGGATTGCTGTGCCGCATATGTGAAAGGAGCCTTACTGTCAGATTCCCCACAGATTCCCCCCACATAGTCCCATCTAGGGGACACTATGTGATCAGTTTACAGTTAACAGACTCTTCTAGCAAGTAGGGATTATCCAATGCTGAGAACCCCTTTAAAGCATTTGAGCAAAATATTAGAAAAAGCAGAAAAAGACGAATTTTCTACTTTACAATGTCTGTTTCGGAATTTTATTAACTGAACAGCAGGACAGATTCTCATTTCTACACTCATTTTGCTTGGTGAATTTTCACTTATTACAGTTAGCACAACAACCACATTTCATTCTGTAACTTATTGAAGACCTCCTACCTAAAAAGAAAATACGGAAAAGGTCTTTGATATAATATCAGTGTTCTTTGGATATATGAAATCATAGTCTTACATCCAGTTCCATATTCTAAAAGGTGAAGCTCTTATATGGAGCTCCTTTAAAGGAGCTGACTCACCACAAACAACCCCACGATTACGACTATCATGTTCTGAACCTCCTGGTGAACATTTGATTCTAATGGTGGAATTAAAATCATGAAATATACAGTAGCATTAAATAGTTACTATTCAGATGAACAGCCATCTATTTAACACATGGAAGACCAATGTCCACCAGCTCTAGCTCATAGGGTTCATATGGGATGAGTCAACCCCTTTAATGTTTATACTAAGAAAATCGATAATTCGATTTATGATATCATCAGTTTCGATGCGTTTACAGGAAGACTAAAATTACAGGGTAATTTGTGTTACCACATAATAGGTCTCCGTAGCTGCAACCTTGACTTTATTAATAGCTATCTGAAGAAGGCCGGTCCCCTTTAATAATATATAAAAAATGCTGATGAAGCTGGCGATTAAATAACTTTTTTTTAACCTAGCTAATAAAAGTGCTAAACATAGTTATTTAACATATATGTAATAATTAAGTGCTGCTCCGATTAATACCATGATGTTGGTATCTAAACCAAGGCGTCTGGGCCATAGTTGCCATACTGGTTCCATTATTTGGCACCAGCCCAGTTCAAACTGGTTTACCTACTGAAAAGCAAGCTATACAGTGCTGACGTTTAAAGGAGTCATTCTAGAAGAAATAAAGGGAGGGAAGGGATGCAAATTAGCTCACTCCCTAAGGAGAGTTAGTTCCCCCCTGACTGAGAAGAAATAAATGAATGGTCTTTTCATGTACAGAGGTACAGTAACTCAAAATAATCTTCTGATATGTAATAGACCCATGTAAGAAGATTACATTGATAAAATGTGTGATCTCGACCTCCATTGATTTCTATGAAATCCTCTATAAAATGGTTAACCCCTTCGTGACCATCAATACGTCTTTTTATGGAGGTCACTAAGGGGCCTAAAGCTGGGCCGCCATCTTTTCACAGATGCCCAGTCTAAGCGCTGCATGGGTATCCCACTCATATGTGAGCTGTGCTCCTGCTCTGCATACTGAGCCAGAGAATAAGGTCATCATGTTATTGAACACTGCTAAATTTTCAATGTAAAGTATTGCTGTTTTTTCCTATCCCCCTCCCAGAAAGTGTTAATAAAAGTTAATTGGTAGGTTGTGTGTACACCATTAAAAACTACAAATTGTCCCGCAAAAAACAAGCCCCCATATGGCTACATAGACAGAACAATAAAAAAGGCAAAGATACAAAAAACAAAACGCTAGGCCAGTAAGGCCCAAAACAGGCTGGTCACTAAGCAGTTAAAGCAATTCAAAACAGCTTTTTCTACATCACATTTGGCAGTTTCTTGATGTCTATTTTAACCCACAAGGCCAATTTTGGCCTTTATGTCTCTTTTAACCAAGGCCAATTTTGGACTTGAGGACATGTACATTTTTATTTTTTATTTTTTTACTTTCAGTAATCATAACACGCTGATTTGTTCTTTTTCTCTTAATCCTATTCAGGTATGTCCTAGAAACAGACTGAAACAGCCTTGGGGTTTTCCAATGATCCAGGGCATGCCAAAAAATGAAAAGAAAATGAGCACAGATCGAGCTACAAGAATTTGATCATCATGATGAGTATGTTCATCACAATGCTTACCACTAACCAGCATACTCGTCATATGTCTTCAATGGGTTAATTAAAAGGAAGACTGGATTATGGCACAAGGGAGACGGAAAACATTCTGTCATTAGGCCAGTTTCACACAAGCGTATTACAAGTATATTTTTGTGCCCAACCATGGGACTACTGACTCAAATTGATAGCATCATAAGGATCAATGATGCTATGAGTTTGAGTCACTAGACCTTCACTGGTGCAATATGCTCCTGTGAAACTGGCCTTAGAGAATGTTTCTCTTGTGCGGAAACACGATTTACGGAGACCTTTGATTAAAACAGACATAAGGGAGGACAGCACTTTCCAAGTGATGGGTCTGACTGTTTTTATTTATGTTATTTTTTGCTTATGTTCTTACGTTAAAGAGGTATAGACTTTGACCTAAATGCACTTCATCCTTCACTATGTAAGCCGCAACACTTCATGTTAATTTACTGTCTGACAAACCTTGGATTTTTTTTCTTCTTGAAATATCTCTGGAGAAGTGTTCTGCTAAAAATGTATCCCTCATTATTGCTCCTGAGAGACAGGCCACTCTGAAAGAAATCTTCCACAGCTTATTTAATACATTCTCAGAGTGGAAATTGAGCAGCCAACATTCTATTGAAAGGCTGTATTTTAAAACTAGTCATTCAATGAAATTAATTTTATGCTTAAAAGCACTAGTAAGACCTGCACGATGGGAATCATACATATGAATAATTTTACCTGCTTTGGAATTCAGACTGATGCTTCCTCGTAGCGGCATGTCTGCTGCCTGTCTGACTTCATTACCTGTCACTCTACAGTATCAGTAAAACTAATAATTGGACTACATGCCTGTATGATCTGAAAAAAAGAGCTTTCTCAATATATTTTACAAGCACTTGCAGGTTCTTCAGAGAAAATAAATGTGGTTTTCTGTCCCCATGACAAGTATTAAAAGCGTTGTTCAGTTACAGAGAAGTTTCTCTTACGTTTCTTCTTAATACTTCAACCAATTCTTCAACTTGAGTTCTCATTACATAGCACCAGCATTCACTATACGAGCCTGTCTCCAGCCCAGGCGACAGACCTAGGGTTTCTAGAATGGAATATTGTTGGGATCACTAAAAGGCTACATTCACATGACAGTGAAAATGAACAGCTGTTAAAAATGGATGCAATGTCAGTTTTTCATAGCCATTTTGCATAATTGTTTGCATCCATTTTCAGCCTGTTTATCCGTTTTTAACCCCTTGACGACATCTGCCGTACATGTAAAGCGGATGCTGTCTCTTTAAAGATGGTACCAAGTGATCGCAGACATTTAAGCATTCAGTGATATGGCCATAAAATGTCATCCCGATATTATTATATTTTTAATAATATCAATTATTTACTGTCAAAATTATTTATCTTTTCCTTATTCATCATGATATTTAGAGCCAAGGGGGCTTACCCTGGCAACAGGGGTGCTGTTGGGCTGGCAAACAACCAACCCCCCACAGGTGCTGCATTGTGGTGGTGGCAGTCGTCATAGGGTGCTGCGCCAAATTAGTGTAGGTACCCACTTGAAAGGAGGTGGCTGTGACGTGGACTTATGTTCTTGTTTATAAACTCTGCTTGTAAACAATAGTATACACAATAGTATACACGTAACCCCGACGTGCGTTTTGGTGGATGCCCTCCTCTGGGGGATGCCTTCCTCTGGGGGAGGCATCCGCCGAAATGCGCGTCGGGGTTACGTGGCTCTCCTGAGGTGTATATCCTCATACTATGGGTATGTAGATATGTAATGCTCTTGTGGATTTTTGGGGATGAGTTTACTGGCTCTGGTGCTTAGCTATACCCACTTGGGTTATCCATAGGTGGCTATTGCCGTGCACCTGAGCCATATTTTTATGTATATGGAGTTCTAAGTTGTCACCACAGTTTCCATTGTGATATTGGACCATTGATGTGGTGACTCTCTATGCACTTGCACTTTAATTTTCTCTTGGCTGTTGTATGTTCCCATACATCTATTGGAACAATTACACATCCATACGTTGCGGTGTAGTCTGTAACCATTCATTGATGTGGTGTTTTATCATTTGCACTTGCACCATAGTATTTTTAGGTGTTTTTTTGCCCCCTTATACTGAGTAATTGTGGTTACAGAAGTACATGCAGAATTTAGTGAGGCATTGTACTCTCTTTCTCTGCCTCCGTTCTTGTACTCCATCCCTGCCCTTTATGTTTCACCTGTGCTGATATGCCTCCTCAGATGTAGCCATTTTTTATCTGTTGTCTCACCTTCTCGTCTATATATGTTATTTATTCAATAAAGGATTTATTTTTGATGATATACCCGTCTAATCTCAGTTCATTCTCGTTGTTTGGTGTATCTATGTACACTGAGTGGGTTTTTACTTACTTTTTCCGGGTCTATTTAACATAGTACATCTAATTACTGTTTATGTGTATGTCTATGTTTTGTGTAACCTACTTGTAATATGCACCAAATTAGTGTAGAGACCCACTTAAAAAGAGGTTGCGCTGACGTGGTGAGTGGGCCTATGTATTAGGGCGCATTCACACGACCGCAGTGTTTTGCAGATCCGCTAAACACGGATACTGGCCCGTGTGTGTTCAGCAATCTGTGGACTGCAGATGGCTGGCACTATCATAGAAAATGCCTATTCTTGTACGCAATTGTGGAATGGGTGCGGACCCCTTCATACGGCCGTGTGAATGGGCCTTTATGATCAAAACATATACAATAGACCTTATGTTCATGTTTATAAATTGTGCTTTTGATGAATGCATAGCATATGAATGTGCAATCTATGCCCTTTTTTCTATAATTGATATATTTATATTTTAACTATAATATATTGGTGCATGTCATACATTAGCCTGTGTACTAGAAAGTAAACAAGGAGCTACTTCCCATATGTAAGAATCAACAGGCAATACAGCTAGACAGACATGGAGTCCTTTAGCTGTCTGTGAGGGCCATACGTGCACAGTGCCTGTAAACTGACGATCTGCAATATACTGGCCGTGTGCACTCCTTGGTGCGGATACGGCCCCATTGATTTGAATGGGTCCGCAATCTGCAAGATACGCCTGAAGATAGGACTTCACCTATCTTTTGCAGAGTTAAGGCACGGATTGCAAGCCCACAGAAGCACTACATAGCACTTCCATGGGCTTTTGGGTCCACACCTCTGCACCGCAAAAAGAAAGTACATGTTCTATCTTTGGCCGTAACTTGTGGATCATGGACCCATTCAAGTCAATGGGTCCACATCTGCAGCACGGGGTGCACACGGCCGATGCCTGTGCATTTCGGACCACTGTTTGCAGTCTGCAGCACAAACACTGAGCGCTTACGCTAGTGTGCATGAGCACTGACACAGTAATATTCTTTCCTTTAAATGTGACAATCTGCGAGTCTTGTAATGGAGTCTATTTCTCCTGACAGCACTGTCATGGTGTGCCACAAAGTTACATTTATGTAGAGATATAATCCATACAAATTTGTGTAACTTTGTTAATACATTACATAACTTGTCCTCATTACAAATATCTTGACAGCTCAACGTACTTCAATGGAAGAGTATGATTTAAAGTGATTACCAGTAATAAGCAGATGTGCAAAATGTTCCCCAGGATAATACTAAATAATGCTAGGAAGAAGGAGTTAAAGGAATCATAGGCCCTCAAAAATACGCTTCTATACAACAATACTCATTACACAAAAAACGGAATAATTAGCTGCTGACAGCTTGGGAATTTTAGGTACATCACAAGTAACTACAACGTCAGGTTAAAAGGAGAGGCTAAAGGAGGAAACCTCATCTCTTTACACTGAATTTTATTCTATCCACATACAAAAGGTAGAATTTGATATACCTAGTGCTGAAGCTGATGAAATGCTTAAATACTAAACAGATAGGAAGAAGAAGCTTAGAAATTCTCTAACCCTGGTCTCAGGTCAGTTTCTACAAAATTCAGAAAAACCTGCAAATGATAGTAAATACCATGTATTCGTTAACTTAGGTATAGGTCACCATGGAGAGGTGGATATCTGTTGTAAAATCATATAAGGTATCTAACTCCTGCAATAAAATTCATTGGTTTCCCACAATGACCCTGTTTGAACCCCATAAAGTACTTCTACAGGGTGTTACTTTATAAATACATTTCCAGACGTTATTTCTATAGATTTATAGATTCTATAGAGATGTACCAGTCAGCATGGTAACAATAAACTGGTACTAAAGTGCACCTGTACTTAATTTTTTTTTTTATATATATCATTGCAACATATTAAACGTTTTGGTCAGTTGGTATCTGAATGTCCCACCGATCGCTAGAACTAGGAGAGAGAAACGATCACATAGAACACTCTCTCTCCTTGCTGCAGAACACCGACTAGTGATGGGCTCATGACTTTCTAATGAGCCCATCTTCAGCCGCGAGAAAAGTACTCTATGTGAATCCTCGTTCTAGCAATTGGTGAAGTACTCAGCACTCGGACCCCACCTATCAGAACCTTTGATATGTGGCTATACAACATCAACATTTTATTAAACGTTCAGGGACACTTTAAGTCCCCAGTCTAATGTAATGATCTTTTCAAGACAACTAACTAATGAGTCCTTGATATTAAACTAATCCATTGGTGATCTACTCTCAGAGATCTACCAGGTGGCCTTGGTCTACTGGTTGCCGTCAAATACTAACCCCATGCACCTGCTGTACTGCTCCCGAGTGGGAGTTTCGTGAGCCATTTAAAAGCAAGCACCAAATACTAATTACGCTACCTGCCAGCTGGATTGGATAGGAAGAAACGTATCTTTCCTTACGGCTAATCAGAGAGGGAAGCACTGAAATTACTATACAGCTCATAGTTTTGAAGGGCACATCATGCTCCTATGTATGGAGCAGTTTTGAAGATGCAATACCATGCACTGAATCAGTTAAAATTAAGCAACTGTATGATAATAGATTTCCATTAAATACGCATGCTAATGCTCAAGAGAGTGCGTCACCATTTTATCTCTATAGTTGGGGGACAGGACAAAGTGGTTACTCTTTCTGTTTTATTAGTTATGGACACAGCCTGCCACAATGCAAGGAGAAGTGAGGAGTACTGGATCTTCTTGTATTATAGCATGACGCTGCACATGACAAGTAGAGCCAGGTCTCTTACAGTAAACTGCACCTTGTAAGCCCAACTTGTATAGGCAGAAGACATTTCAGGCTATTTTCATACTTGAGTGTTAGTGTACCATATGCAATGGGTAAGTTCCATCCACTGGGATCTACTCATTGGTATCCATTTTAGGGGCTCTTTAATAGATGTACTATGAGCTTTTCTGGCGCATACAGTGAACGAACACTCAAAAAGATGTGAAAAGAGCCTTAGTGTGGGGTAGCCTCCTAGACCTAGAAAATGCAAAATGCTGCTACTTAGCACTGTGTAGAGATCATGTGCAGTAACCCCTTCAGGTTTATCTAACGAAGACTGTGATTCACCAACATTACATCCCACCATTTTCATATTAAGTAGAGATGATCAGTGGGTACTCTGGAAGAAGGTGGGCTGCCGGAACATGTATCCAAGTAGAAGAAGCGGAACAGCACTCCCTTTTTGATGCAAAGCAATTTTCACTTTATTGTCATAAACAAAATAAAAGCAGATGTGACGCATTTTGGCTAAATTCTTCAAACAAGCTTTCAAACAAGACTCAGCCAAAACGCATCACATCTGCCTTTACTTTGTTTATGGCAATAAAGTGAAGATTGTTTTGCAACAAAAAGTGGAATTCACCTTCCAAGTACAGACATGTACAAAGCATAACATAATCTAAAACAAAGGATTCTCTGAAACACAGGCCAAATCAAACATACCCTGGCACATTTTCACACCAACCATTGCCAATACTGGAAATTAAAAAAACTGAAGAGAAAGAGAAAAACTGTAAATCGAATGGAACACAGATATTATTATATGTGATGTATTATAATACTAATAATAGGGAGGCACTCACACACAATATACCGTATATAATATATATAGTAAATTCTTAGTCTTACCCCTTCTATAGGCATTATTCTTGTCTTTGGAAACAGTCTGTTTTGTGATTCATGATTTGTCTTCTGTTCTGGACCCTTCCGAAAAGAATCAGAGGTAGATAGTCCTCCCACCCTTTGAAAGGAGTTCTTTCTCACCAGGCTTTGCCCACTCTTTAGGCCTTCCAGAAGACGGACCAAGAGCAGGTTTGCCGGTAGCTCCTCTATAGTGCCGTTTACCGAGGTCCTGCATTCTGGACATTTGAGCTCTTTTCGGGCTTTCAATATCCTCTGTAAGCAAGGCTGACAGAAGGTATGCTGGCATGGCAACACCTTGGCAGTGGCATCCAATTTTCCTAAACAGACCGGGCAGTTCAGCAGGTCAAGGACAACTAATTCATCCATTTTCGCCAAGGATTTTATTAGGAACCAGAAGATAAAATCTACATGATCATCCCACTGGAAAAAAAATGAAAAAATTTACAAGATATAAAATGTGCAGGTGCACTGTTCACAGCAGACCAGACGTTGGATTTTCAAACCTCACAGCATTTCCTTGGAGGAGAAATCTTCCCCACAGATGTTACTGAGCAATGCTTCACAAGACGTGCACCTTAGTTTTACAGCTCAGTTCCAAGTGAGTCATTTATGATTCACAAATACAATGGAAGCTATAAAATGCTTCTCATCATCCTCCTGTCAGGATCTAAGTTGCTTTGCTATAACAGGTTGTTGGTGTATAGACGGTGATTCCGAAACACTGACCCTCACCCAAGCCACTGCTTATGGTAAACAGCATTTATGGATATAATCTCTGTGCAATCAAACATGATTGTGTGTGGACAGATCCCGACTGCAAAGACTATGTCATGTCGCTTCATTCCTACCTCTTCACTCTGAAGTAATAAAGTTTATACAGCAAAATAATTATAAGCCAGACTTGAATGTGTATGTACATAGAAATAGTCTAAATGATCTAAGTGGTGGATAGACAAAGATAACTATAAGACCCAGAAAGTTTACAAAAAATTTGTTAAAACAGGTATATGAAAAAACAAAAATGTGCGTCATATGCTAATGTCCAGCAATTTCTGCCCTTATTCTTAACCTAAATGGTATGCTACACTCATGTACAGATAGTGCATAACCTTGAGGTCAGTTTTGCACAGGCATGTCTAGTAACATGCCATATGGCAGCTGCATTTCCTGGACAACCGTGGCTCAGCTGAACCAAACTCTCTGCCTCTTACTGTCTTATGCTGCTGTAAGTACCAGCCCGACCGTATGAATGTTGCGGTCCGGAAAAAATGGATCCGCAAAAAATATGGATGACGTCCATGTGCATTCCGTATTTTGCGGAACGGAACATCTGGCCCCTAATAGAACAGTACTATCCTTGTCCGTAATGCAGAATAACAGGACATGTTCTATTTTTCTGCAGAACGGAAATATGAAAACGGAATGCACACGGAGTAACTTCAGTTTTTTTTTTCTGACCGATTGAAATGAATGGTTCTGCAAACTATCCGCAAAAAAACTGAACGGACATGGAAAAAAAAAACGTTCTTGTGCATGAGCCCTGAAAGTGAGTTTGAGTCAGCTGAGGTGCAGTTAATCCAGGAAAAGCAGCTATATAACACTGGCCTAACATCAGATATTGGAAAAAACACTTTGGGCTAAAGGACATAGTAACATTTTGACACCATATCTATCTATAGGCTAATGTGAGGAAGAATCTATTCAAAACAAATGAAATAAACCAGGTAAAGTAGGTCAAATGTTTCCTTGGAAACAGTCACTGCATATAAATGGTAGATGTCCCAGATTTCACAACACTCTTGACCCATATAATAATTCTATACTCCAACCTTGCACATTCAATCCACTGAATGTTTTACTTAAAGGGAACCTGTCACCTGGAAAACACATATTAAACCAACCACGGTACCTTAAAGTATCCCCCAGTGTGTTGCTAATCATGATTTTCTTTCCTCATTCTGTCTCCTCATATTTGTTAAAATCGCAGTTTTAATGTCTGTTGGTGCCTTCTCCAAGTCAGGCTTGAAGTCAAGGGGGCAGCCTTCTTGCTTCAAGTGACGATAAGCCCGCCCCTTACTACTCCTCTCTACATTGTGATGGACATCTTGCTGTGATGCCGGGACCGCGCTCTTCTCGCACATGCGCTCCCTCACTCAACGCCTTCATTTAGCAGACTACACATGACCCGTTCAGTTCCAGCATGCTCGCGCCCGGCCGTCGCTTCTCATCTTTAGCGTGAGCGTGATTATTGGCTTCAGGCGCTGGAGAACACAAGCCAGTGATCACGCTCACGTGCCTGACTTGGAGAAGGCGCCAACAGACATTAAAACTGCGATTTTAACAAATATGAGGAGACAGAATGAGGAAAGAAAATCATGATTAGTAACACACTGGGGGATACTTTAAGGTACTGTGGTTGGTTTAATATGTTTTCCAGGCGACAGGTTCCCTTTAAAGGGGTTTTGCAGCTTTTTCTTCCTGATGATCTATCCTCCGGATAGATAATTAGCATCTGATCGTCGGGGATCCAACACCCGACAACCCTGCTGATCAGCAGTTTGAGAATGTCGCACTGCTGGCAGTAGAGCAGCGGCTTTCTTGTTGTTTTATGCAGGCCCAGTGACGTCACTACTAGTATTCACTTCAATGGGCCTTAGCCATACCTTCTCAAACAGCTGATCGGTGGGGTTTGTGGGTGTCAGACCCCCGCTGATCAGATTCTGATGATCTATCCAGAGGATAGATCATCAGTAAGAAAAAGCTGCAGAACCCCTTTAATTGCAGTGGTTAGATATGTTCTGTATAGAAATAAACAAGGAACTTGAATGCAAACTATTCTAAAAAAAATTCATGTCAAAGAAAATCGGAGAAAACAGCAGCGATGCATTAAATCAATAGACTGAGAGATCAAAGAGGTTTTACCTTATTTTCCTGCTTCAAGAAAGATCCATACAGGAACTGTATGAACTAATTACATACCACACCTAACATGAATGTTTACATGTACCAAAGGCCCGTACGTAATTAAAACAACATGCAGCAAGAAAAAAATAGGCTTTTGAGTTAACATTTTGGGTATCTGCACACAAAACTGCACATAAATCCGTACTATTTATTGCAGTTTTGGTGTGTTGCTCGTGTGGTTTTTATGCAGTTTTTGGTACAGATTTTAACAACCCTGTTGAAGTCTATAGGGAAAACCACTCTACATAAGGGGTGGAATTGCACAAACAATTGACATGCTGCACATTTTAAAATCTGCATATCAGGTCAGTTTCCACATGAAAGAAAAAAGCATGTACATGAAAACTCATTTGCTGGTGCTGTATTATGCTGTGAGAATGCGCAAAGAAAAAACCTGCATAATCTGCAAGGTGTGCAGGTAGCCTAATAGGTTTTCCAAACTGGACCTATAACTTTTATTAGAATCATTGCTTTAAATGTATCTCCAAATAAATCAATAAATCTTCAATCCTGAAATTTTTAGTTCAGTCACTATGTGCAGTCTTTACATGTTTCAGACTTTTCTTGGACATAAATAAACTTTATTAACAATGTAAAATACATACATGAAGATAAAAAAAAGGCAGCACAAAGGTAGAACACGAAGGAGAGGAATAGGACCCAAGGAGGGGCTGGGAGGTCAGCACACCAGGAATCAGGGGAAAATATTATAGTCTGTTTATCCTCACATTTGCCTCCATTTTCCATTGTTTGGGGCTTATTGTCTTGAAGTTTCTTGGTGACTAGCATTTGATTACTATAATATTTTCCCCTGATTCCTGGTGTGCTGACCTCCCAGCCCCTCCTTGGGTCCTATTCCTCTCCTTCGTGTTCCACCTTTGTGCTTCCTTTTTTTTATCTTCATGTATGTATTTTACATTGTTAATAAAGTTTATTTATGTTTACTATGCGAAGATTTTTGTGCAATTTCTTTGGTGATAGTTAAGGCTCCTTGTGGGTCCGCAATTCTTTGCGATTTTTTCTGTCCAGTATTAATTTGGTAGCCAGACTTTTATTGGAGTGAGTTTATTACACTGGCTAACGTCATGTTAGCGATATTAACCTACATGCGCTAATATCACTGGTTCCCTGACAAAAAGCACACACCCCTCTGTCAGCTTTACCTTGCAACCAATCTTTGACAAGATTTATTTCCATAGGGACAAAGATTAAAAGGGGTTATCCCATGACTTATGTAAAAAATGAATATCAGACATCAGATAGTACATGACAACCTCTTTCTAACAAAGCTAGAACCAGCCCTGTACTTCACATGGATCCAGAGATCTCCCCATTCACTGCTCCAATTGCTCTGCTAGATTTGTATCAGGCTGTCAGCTCAAGGGGAGTGTTGTTTCTGCTGCAGCTCAGGGGGCGTGTCCATTCTGCTACAGCTAAGGGTGTGTGTCCATGCTCTCCCTATCACAGCTCAGGGGGCGTGTCCATTCTGCTACAGCTAAGGGTGTGTGTCCATGCTCTCCCTATCACAGCTCAGGGGGCGTGTCCATTCTGATGCAGCTCTTTCCCTATCACAGCTTAGGATGCAAATAAAGGATGAAACTGAGCATGTGCGGCCTTCTCAGTCACCCGGACAAAGAAAAAAGAATGCATTTTATTGAACAACTCAGTAGCTAGACTACATGTTTAATTACATGCAATAACAAAAGTATTCAGATCCAGGTACTGGTTTCAAAACTATAGAATATTTCTCGTGGGACAACCTTTTTAAGGGTACTTCCATGTAGGACGGATAAACGGTGGATTTGCTGTTGCGGATTTGCATGGGGCAAATTCATAGCCTTTTACAGTACCAGCAATGTGGATGAGATTTTAAGAAATCTCATCCACATGATGCAAAGAATAAGTCAGCGCCTGTGGTGCAGATTTTAAATACACTGTATGTTAAATTATGCTAAGGATTTCCACAATGGATTCCACCCTTTGTTATCCGCATGCGCGGTGTTGTACCTTCAAGGGAGGCAGACTACATGACTGCTACGAGGCCCAATGGGAGGAAGGGCCTGGTACTGAACTCCTTCTTCTGTTCCCAAGTTAAAACACTGCATTTTCACACAAGAGATGATTACAGCTTCCATTGCAGATAATGGTAACTGTATAAACTCCTATGCATGGAACTCCCCTACTGGTAGCTGCAGACAGACAGCTTTGTAATATGTGAAGGGCAACAAGAGATTTATCAGTGTCTTTACGCCATTTGCCTAGTGTAAATACTTTTTAAAATATGGTGTCCAGAATAAGCACAGTATTTATGAACCACCAATGACAACTTTTTTTTATTGCATTTTTTTATCTAATTTTCTTCAAAATTGTAAAGATTCCACTTTACCAGGGAAAGCTTGATGCACGCATACTATGAAATTGGTGGTGCAAAAATGTATGACATACTGATGCCAGACAGAATAATAAAGGGACACAATCAGAACGGAACATAGGCCTGGAGTCAGACCTGAGGATAGGTCTTTAATACTGAGCTCCCAGAAAACCACTTTAAGACAAAGAGCTTTTAAATGGGGACTATAGCTAGTTATTGTATGGCACAGCGTGTTTGTTTAGTATGAGACATATACAGTAGAGTGGTAGTCAGAAGCAGAAATTTCTGGACAGTCCGTGAAAATAGGTGACTTTTTTCCTGTGTACGTGAAAAAAAATAGATGTGTCCATGATTTTTTTGAGGCTGGTGTTACTTGACTAGATTATTTTGGTGGCAATTATCATTATTTTACAGCTCACAATAAATGCTGATAATGAGTTCTTATCATTATATTGAGCTATAGACATGAATTACTTATAATCTTTATCATTCATTATTCTGTTTTCAAATTTGTCCGTAAAAAATGTTGGCTGTCTGTGATTTTGGGATAAGTTGTACAGAAAAAAGAAAAATTCTGGTTGGCAACTCTGGTCAGAAGTAAAACATAAAAATAATATTCTAGATGTTGAGTGTAGAGGTCTGTTCACTGGTAATAGAACCACAGGCATTTCAGTCTCTTGGGGTATGAAGTGTACAAGGATTAAGCACTTACACAGTGTAACAGTTGCACATTACAGGCATTGTAAACATTGGCGCCCGTCACATAGAATATCTGGAGTCTTTCTGCTTTAATGCGACATGAAGACAATGTTGTTACAGTACCTACACTGTGCAGTTTTATGAGTTCAGTCTAAAGATCTCTGCACAACCTGTACTTCAATAATGTAAGGGATTAAACTACATTTCCTTCATTTTTGACCTAGTTGATCAAGAAGATGGCACACCCAAATGATTAGAATTCTTTATGTTGCCATTGTCTAAGCTAGCAATTAATGTGTCTATTTGCCTCCAATCTGAAAATTGGGTCGGCAGACAGACATACAGCAGGACCTAGCAAGATCAGCTGTTATTGCTGGGCAATGTCACATATGGTCGCTGCAATGGAAATGCAGTACTGCATCCCAGCAGTCCAAATGAATGGCTGACCATGTATTGCATGGGTGCACCAGGTCCAACCCAGTGGAGGCTACTCTTACAAAGGCACTGTAACCAACTGGCTCACAGAGTGGGATCCAGAATGGGTACCATCTCTATCATGTCCCTATAATAATCATCTTTTACTTTTAGATTGTTAGAATCAGGAAGGCTGGTATTCAGCAACCCAAAAGCATACTGGCTGACTATCCGTGACTCATTTGTTAATTACTGTGACCCCATTCAGGGAATAACTGAAATTACAGGTTCTTGGAAAAAAACAGCAATGAACAACAGTGGAAAAATAGATAGATGGTAGATAGATAGATAGGAGATAGATATGAAATAGATAGATAGATAATATATAGATAGATAGATAGATAATAGATAGATAGATAGATAGATAGATAGATAGATAGATAGATAGATAGATAGATAGGAGATAGAGATAGATAGATAGATATGAGATAGATAATAGATGTGAGATAGATAGATGATAGATAGATAGATAGATAGACAGACAGACAGACAGACAGACAGACAGACAGACAGATAGATAGATAGATAGATAGATAGATAGATAGATAGATAGGAGATTGATATGAGATAGATAGATAGGAGATAGATAGATAGATAAATAGGAGATAGATAGATGTGAGATAGATAGATATAGATAGATATGATATAGATAGATAGATAGATAGATAGATAGATAGATAGATAGGAGATAGATAGATGTGAGATAGATAGATATAGATAGATATGATATAGATAGATAGATAGATAGATAGGAGATAGATAGATGTGAGATAGATAGATATAGATAATAAATAGAGATATATAGATATGAGATAGATAGGAGATAAATAGGCCACTGAGTTGGAAGAAGGGTTTCTTAACCAGGGCCCCTAATGGGGTCTACGCATGGGCATTGATATCACATGCTGTTTGTTGAAAAGATTGCCAAAAGTAATTTACACTCAACACTGCTTAAAACTACTACAAAACATGATTCATGGGCTTCATGAGACCACTCATGAGGTTTCATAGTAGCAAAAGATTACCTAGGAAATATTAAGCTATTTATCTATGGAAATATTGCTAACAAAGTGAATGTAGAGCTTCAAACTATACAAGATTGCCGTAATCGTACTAGAATTTCAATAATTATTATTGCACATCGTTTTGTACCATGACATCTACATTCAAAGCTATAAAATCTCACTACTTGAAACATACATCCTACCCAGGTTTATCATGTACAAAGGATGAAAATGAAAATACAGATCAAATACTCAATAAGAACATCTTAAGCAGATCCCCCAACTAAAGTCTTTGTAGTGACTGACCTTCCTTCTTCAATTGGAAAGCTCTCAAGGGAGAAACCAGTTTCGCTCCTGGAGCTGCGGCTGCAATGAAACTTAGATTACTTTGAAACTATGCACATGCACAGCCCTTTTAACTCTTGCATTGCCTTTATTCATAATTGGCGTGACTCCCAGAGTAAGTTAAGAAACTTACACAAGTCCCTATTAGTATGAGCATAGTAACCTACAAGTTATAGATATGAGGATTTCTTAGATTCTTTTTGTTATATTCACAATAAAACATGTCCTAGCAATGTAGTGCTCTGCAGCCCAAAAATCCCATCACAATTCCTAGTTTATGATTAATACAGCTTAAAAGAAGAACACGGCGTAAACCTACTTCTGTAACCCTCTTCCCCAAATAAAAAAGGCTGTGGACTTTATTTTGTAGGATTTAACATTCAAGTTCAACCTATCCGAAGTCAGAACACTCAGAACTATCTCTCCGGGAAGTGTGCTCATTACCAACACTAGTAGTGTGGTATTAATGTGGGCAGTCAGACACAAATGAAGGTTAGTAGAAAATGTGAGGTATTTTTGTTGTTATAGAATTTAAATTTTTGGGCAAAATTTACCCAAATGTGGAAGTTTACTATAAGGCTAAAAAAGACAAAAATACCTGTCCGCCCACATCTATTCACTCGTTTTTTAACTGTGTTGTATTGTGTAACGGATGGACAATACATGAATGCTGCTTCCAATGTCAGACAGTGCAGCAGTGTTTAACCTTTGATTGATCCAGCTGAGCACTGCTGAAAGGCTATGAAACACCTTCATAACCACACAACCTTTCGTTCAATATACTGTATTTTGAATCTGAAGAAAATGTGTATGGAGTATCAGCCTGTGGCCTCAAAAAGCCATTCAGCAAGGGGATACTGTAAGTTTCTCCTGCTGGTCACTCCTCGAGTTTCTCCACAAATCCAACACTTTGGCCTCATGAACATGACAATACTGTGGATCTCTAGTAAGGTGGCCATAGCCTGCTTGTGGAACCATAGTGTACCTCTTCCAACTTTACACAGAGATAATATTGTTGTCTTCCTCACAGATTCCACGAAAAAATTGTAGAACCCAACAACACATACTTACTAAATGCTTCACAGAGGCATCATACGAAGTGCCAACAGCTCCTAAGTGTATATTCTCATGCACTAGATTTACTGCAAAAAATTTTAGCAACTTAAAATCAGCTCCTTAGAAATGAATTGGACACTCTCTGAAATTTCTGAAACAATTCTGCCACACACAAATATACACTAATTTAGATTTGTAGGGACGTGAAAACCTGCTACATAAGATCCATATGACATGAGGACTCAAACTCCACTAACATGGATGGCTGTCTTTACCCTGCAAAGGTTGGGAACATCTATACCCACCACCAGCCATTCTATACTAGACCGATTGACACTACTTGGTCTCCACATGTTTGTGTTCCCTTTTTATTTTATACATAGATTTGAAATGCCTGTGGGAATTTAATTGATGGCTTCATGTGGTTTTTTTTTTACTCAAGTTACCCTGTAAAATAACCACATTATATTAAAAGACCAACAAACTTTTTTTTAGTGGTAACTTGGCTTTACATTTTCAGATTTAAAATGAGTAATATTAAAGAAAATGTATGTCATATGTGGCTTTCCATCTAGCACTCTCACACCCCTCCAATCTATCCTAAACTCTGCTGCCTGACTAATCCACCTCTCACCCCATTACTCCTCTGCCTCCCCCCTCTGCCAATCCATTCATTGGCCCCCCATTGCTATATAAGGCCGTCCATAACCTGTCTACTCCATACATCTTTGAGCTACTTTCCTGATACATCCCCACACGTAATCTCCGATCCTTACAAGACCTCCTTTTCTCCTCTCCTCTTATAACCTCTTCCCAAAGTCGGCTCCAAGATTTCTCCCATACAACCCCCATACTCTGGAATTCTCTACCACAACATATCAGACTCTCACCTATAGTAGAATCCTTCAAAAGAAACCTAAAAACCCACATGTTCAGACAAGCCTACAACCAGTGACACTGCTGCTACTGCCATGACCAGCTTTACCCTCACCTAATGTGTCCTTCCTCCATACCTTGTAGATTGTAAGTCCTCGCGGGCAGGGTCCTCTCTCCTTCTGTACCAGTCTGTAACTCTTCTTGTTCATGCTTATTCCAATTTTTTGTATTATGTATGTATACCTCTTATCATATGTACAGCACCATGGGATTAATGGTGCTTTAACCCCTTAGTGACCACCCATACGCCTTTTTACGGCGGTCACTAATTACAATTAAAATTATGCTTTTTTCCATTAAAAATACGTTGTTTGGTACTGCCGCATCCGTAAAGACCCGGACTACATAAATATCATGTAAATTATCCCCTATGGTGAACGCCGTAAAAAAAAAAAAAAAAAAGACAGAATTGCAAATTTTTTCTTAGTTGCCACCGAAAAAACATAATAACAAGTGATCAAAAAGAGTCATTTACTCCAAAATGATACCAATGAAAAATACAAGTCTTCCCCCAAAAATCAATCCCCCGCACAACTCCATATAAAGAAAAATAAAAAAGTTATGGGTCTTGGGATGTGGCAATGCAAAAACATTTTGCATATGCATATGTATCAAATCGGTTTTTATACACAATAAAAGCACACAGAGCTATGGGGACTGGGTATTGCGGATGTGCTAGTGGCCAACTAGCAACCCATGTCCTCAGCTCTATAAACAAAATCCCGGTGACAGGTTCCCTTTAACACTGACCTCCATAACGGACTGTCCCCTTAACTGTGACCTCCACTGCAGCCTGCCCCTAGGGTGGCCAGAGGTCCGGTTTTAGGCCGGACAGTCCATCTTTCAGACTCCCTGTCCTCTGTCCGGCACAGGGCCTGGACAGACATGGGATGTTCTTTTGAACAGCTCACTCTCAGACAGTAGCACTGTGCTGTTTGAGCGTGAGCTGCAGGGAGTAAGTTACCCTCCCTCCCACCCCTACAGCTGACAGAAGTTTATTTTTACCTTCATTTTTTCAATCCCTGTGGGCTGCGGAGTGGGAGGGGGCATGGCTTAGCAGATCTGGGGGCAGGGTTTTTAAGTCCGCCTTTTGAGGGTGGCCTGAATGGCTGCCCTACCTGCCCCTGAACTGTGACCTCCACAGCACTCCGCTCTCTTAACAGTGTCCTCCACAGCGCCATGCCCCTTTAAAGCTGGCCTACAGCAGTGAAGAAAAATGGCTGGATCTCACAAACGGAAATCAAAATGCCAGTTTGAAAGTAGCCTTAAACTCAACAGATGTATCCCACCTCTGACAGTTTATCTCCCCCTTGAATAATGTACTTTCTGCTTTAAGGGGAATTGGAGAAGGTTTGAGGATAGAGTCTGAAGTGACTCCGTCGGGCTGCGTTGCCCATGGATGAATGAGGATGTTGCAAAGTAGGATCCACGGTGGTCAACATTCCTGGGGAAAGGAAAAATCTGCAGGTAAAGGTGGACCTTTTCATCTGTTTGATGTGTACTTCGCAAATAAGTGTTGTTTCCTATGAACAGAGCCTCCATAAGGAATTTCTGAGTCTCTGTACCACCCCTTTACTACGAAAGGGGGCTTGGCAATAGAATGGAAGCGGGAAGGACAATGTTGAGATGCAAACTGGCAGAGTTCTATCGAGGGCCTGGGTTGAGACAGTAGGTTAGCTGAAGCTCCTCCTCACATGCAGCACCCCCATCATCTGTGTAGACCCAAGACCAAGTGCTAAAATTAATTTAAACCTCTGACGGCCAGCAAACACGGTGTACCAGACACACTTTGGGCAAGCCGTCACACTCTGAACACCCTTGAGGGCCAGGGTACTCTTCATCCGCCTCTAGCAGGAAGTGGGACTTTCGCAGAGCCCTTACCGGGTGTCAGTAGCATGGTGGCTGGTGGCTGGGCACACCGGTCGCAGTTGGGCAAAACCCCCAAAGTAAATATAGTGACACTATGCCAGGGCTTTTTTTCTCAGAGAAAAGGTGGTGGAACTCACCCCCCCTCCCCTGGCCACGCCCCTACCCAACCCTAGGACCGCCCCCTACCCGCCCCTAAGACCGCCCCCTACCCACCCCTAGGACCGCCCCCTCTACCCAACCCTAGGACCGCAAGTAAAATTTGGGGGGGGGGGGAGGGGGGGTATAAAAGTCCAGCCCAGCAAAGAAACCCCCCAGATGGGGATGGCACTGTTAATCTGTTAATGGGGGGATCTGAGGATGGCACTGTTATGGGGTGGAGGATCTGGGGATGGCATCCACAGATCCCCCATCCTATAACAGTGCCATCCACAGACCCCCCCCATCCTATAACAGTGCCATCCACAGACCCCCCACCCCATAACAGTGCCATCCACAGACCCCCGCCACCCCATAACAGTGCCATCCACAGACCCCCGCCACCCCATAACAGTGCCATCCACAGACCCCCCCACCCCATAACAGTGCCATCCACAGACCCCCCCACCCCATAACAGTGCCATCCACAGACCCCCCCACCCCATAACAGTGCCACCCATAGACCCCCCCACCCCATAACAGTGCCATCCACAGACACCCACCCACCCCATAACAGTGCCATCCACAGACCCCCCACCCCATAACAGTGCCATCCACAGACCCCCCCTCCTTAACAGTGCCATCCACAGACCCCCCCACCCCATAACAGTGCCATCCACAAACCCCCCCACCCCATAACAGTGCCATCCACAAACCCCCCCCCCATAACAGTGCCATCCACAGACCCCCCCCACCCCATAACAGTGCCATCCACAGACACCCACCCACCCCATAACAGTGCCATCCACAGACCCCCCACCCCATAACAGTGCCATCCACAGACCCCCCCCCACCCCATAACAGTGCCATCCACAGACCCCCCCACCCCATAACAGTGCCATCCACAGACACCCACCCACTCCATAACAGTGCCATCCACAGACCCCCCACCCCATAACAGTGCCATCCACAGACCCCCCCTCCTTAACAGTGCCATCCACAGACCCCCCCACCCCATAACAGTGCCATCCACAAACCCCCCCCACCCCATAACAGTGCCATCCACAGACCCCTCCACCCCATAACAGTGCCATCCACAAACCCCCCCACCCCATAACAGTGCCATCCACAGACCCCCCCACCCCATAACAGTGCCATCCACAGACACCCACCCACCCCATAACAGTGCCATCCACAGACCCCCCACCCCATAACAGTGCAATCCACAGACCCCCCCCCACCCCATAACAGTGCCATCCACAGACCCCCCCACCCCATAACAGTGCCATCCACAGACCCCCCACCCCATAACAGTGCCATCCACAGACCCCCCTTAACAGTGCCATCCACAGAACCCCCCACCCCATAATAGTGCCATCCACAGACCCCCCCACCCCATAACAGTGTCATCCACAGACCCCCCATTGCCGCTCCAGTAGAGACTTATAAAATGTGTAATTAAATGAATAATGATTCCTGCTGCCCCTCAGTAAGATAACTTTCAATATATTGTACTCACAGCCGGCTACTGTTATCGTAATGCAGGCGGCCGGGCAGGCGAGCGGCAGAGTCACTGACTGACGTCACGTGCGTGCGCCGCCTACTTTATGAATGAAGCAGGCAGCCCAGGCAGGTGACGTCAGTCAGTGACGCTGCCGCTCGTCTGCCCGGCCGCCTGCATTACGATAACAGTAGCCGGCTGTAAGTACAATATATTGAAAGTTATCTTACTGAGGGGCAGCAGGAATCATTATTCATATAATTACACATTTTATAAGTCTCTACTGGAGCTGGGGGCCGGAGCACAGTGAACGCACCGGCCCCCAGCTCCTCCTCCCAGTCCCTCCCCGCTGATACATCGCAGGCTGCGATGTCAAAAGGTGGCGGAACGCCGTTCCGGTGCGTTCCGCCAGAAAAAAAGCCCTGCACTATGCAATGGTCAATAGGGAAACACAAGAATGGCCAGTAAACGCAAGCCAGGGCACAAGAATCAGAAGATAACCAAGACCAAAGCCAGAGTCAATAACTAGAGAAACCATTCACCAGATAGCTTTAGATCCAGAACCAGGGAAGCAACTAAATAATCAGCAGTGAGTGGGAGAAAAGACCAGGTTTAAATATCCCTCCACAGATCACCTGCAGGGCTGGTGCAATGATTTTTGCCACCCTAGGCAAAAGCTAATTTTGCCGCCCCTTGACTCCGCCCATTGACCACACCCCTTTCCCGCCCCTTTTTCAGCCACCTATTGCATGCAACATTTAACTATGGTCGTGTACCCTGTGCCAGTCTATAGTCATGTACCCTGTGCCAGTCTATGGTCATGTACCCTGTGCCAGTCTATGGTCATGTACCCTGTGCCAGTCTTACTATGGTCATGTATATATAATATCCAGCCATTGTCTGCCACCTAGTACCATCCCAGTGATGCCAATCACTCTGCGCTGTTCAGCAGGTTGGCACACCAAACACGAGCAGAGCCACCTATTTACTGCCAGGCGCCATTCAGCCACTGTCTGAAATCCTGTGCCACCAGGGCAACATAAAACAGTATGCTGCCTTGTGCCCTCTGCCAGTCTGGCACTGTCCTGCACCCTGTACCATTCATAGCCCTTTAGACAGTCTGTGCCACCTATTAGGCTCCATGTGCCACTGCTGGGCACCCTGTGCCAGTCAGAATCTATGGCCCCTAGTCAAGCAGCAGGTGTGCCCTGACCCCTGTACACAAGTGTGTGCCACCCTGCTGTCACTGTCCTGCAGCCTCTGACACCCTAGTGCAGGTTGTCAGAGTGCGGTTGCCAGGGGTGCTCACCAGGTTCTGCTCCTTGCTGTGCTCCAGGTCCACATTGCCTTGGCTCTTGCCAAGATCATGTGTCTTTGGCACGTGATCCCGCGAGACCCACCTCTGAAGGTCACTGGTCTCGCGGGATTGCGCGCCCGAAGTCAGGGCCGGTGCAAGGATTTTTGTCAACAGAAGCAAATCTACATTTTGCCCCCCCCCCCCCCATCATTTCACATTTCTGCCCCTCATGATTCATGTCCATTTCTTGCCCCCCCATGTGCTAATATCATAGTGCCATCCTCTCCCCCTGCCCCCTAATGTGCCAGTATCAAGTGCCTCTCTCCTCCCCCCTCCATGTGCCAGTATCATGGCGCCAATAGCCCCTCCCCTCCCCCGTGGCAGTAAAGTAACAGTCCGGTATTTAAAAAAAAAAAAAAAACACTTTCAGAAAAGTTTCTCCTGGGACTCAAACTCACAACCTTTCACATCAGAGGCAAGGCATTTACCCTCACATCTATGAGAGCTGTATAGACAGTTACTTAAAAAAAAAATATATAAGACTTCTACTGTAGATAACTTTGATACTTAGTGTACATCCATACAGATGACAGCTGCCCCAGTACACTGTGTATAAATGTAGCAGAGCTGGGTGTGTTGGGACAGCTGACATGTGTATGGATGTACACTAGGTATCAAAGTTACCTACAGTAGAAGTCTTATATTTTTATATCATCGCAGCGCATCCGGCCGGCAAGTACAGGAACAGAAGGAGATGATGTCAGATTGATGACAAGTAGGGGGCGGGGCGCAGGCAGCGGCCGGCGCCCCCAGGCAGAGTTCGCTCTACGCGGTAGCCTACTCTGCTTATGGGTGGGGCCGGCCCTGATCACCTGACACTGCTGAGGTCACACCCAATCTCCACCCTCAGACCGGGGAAGCACAGGTGAGGGCCGAGAGTGTGCAAAGGAAGGAACCTGCCACCACATATCAGGAGACATGCCAACAGAAGTTCCATGGCAACAGCTGACACTAGTGGTTCACGCTCCCCAGGACCCCTGATCAGAGTCAGAGGTGGGAATGACACGTCCCGTCTCCCAGCAGTACCCATGCCAGATCCAGAGTGGATCTCACAGAGTGACGTACGCGTAAAGCACAAACCTTTACTAGCTCCACCCTCCGGGGGCGACAACCCACCCATTGTGGCCAGTGAGGGATGTCCCGCTAGAGACCACCTGGGAGAATGAGAGACACGTTTTCGCGTGGTGACATGCTTCCAGTGAGACTGCGTCTGTCTCCTTGGCTGCCTGACACTTCAAAATTCTAAAGCACATCTAGCTATGTATTTGAATTTGAGGTCCTCGTAGCTGGTGCTGGAGAGGCCTCAATTATTCCCTCGTATGCTTCTACCGATCCATAGAGTGCCTACACAGGTTGAGACTCCTTTATGGGATAACCCCATGTTTCCCTCTTTAGTTTCATTCTCCGGATGTCAATTTTGGAAATCCCATGGTATTCACACTCTGAAGGATGTATATCATGACAATGTATTTAATACATTTGAATCTTTGCGTGCCCACTGTGATTTGCCTAGGACAGCATTTTATAGATATCTCCAGCTTGGGCATGCTCTGAGTTCTCACTTTAGTGTTGTTTCTGGCACATAAGGCCATAGCAATCAGGTGGATGGGGGCCAGATGTTCTTCTGTAAATCAGTAGAAGTTGTTGGTAAACACTATAATTCCATATGAGTATATTGTCTACAAGAATAGGGAGTCCTCTCCTAAATTCTTTAAGGTCTGGGGATCATGGTGCTCTTCTACACAAACTTTATATTCTACTCAAGTGATGAGTAATGCTATTGCATCTGTATATTTATTAGTTTATTTACTTGTGACCTTCTGTGTACTTTTCATTCTTTGTCTGCACAATCTAAGCAGGCATGGGATTCAGCCGATTCCCTCCAGTTCTCCAGATCCGGTTGTTGAAATTACAACTGGATAGGAGAACCGAGTTACCGGCTGTGTCCTAATCTGGTGCTCTGGAGGCGGCAGGGCAGCTAGAGATGTTTGCTTCCATTGCTTCGCGCGCCGCTGATAGTTTAGCTCCTTAGTTGGGTGGTATGTGTGTGTAGTGTATATTTGGTGTATTTATGTGTATGTGTCACGGGGTTCCGAAGGTGCACTCGGTCCCCCATTGCCCGCAGAACTGTTGCTTAGCTTTTGGAATGAGGTTCTGTGTTTGACCTCATTCCCAGGGCGGCTTTACTAGCTGGGTGGCTCCCTGCTCCTAGTCTGCCTTGAGCGCCGAGCTGATCACTCGGTGCTCGACTGGTTGGTCTGTCGGTCATGTGACGCTGGCCACGTCACATGACCCTCACTCCCCACTATAAATACAGGCAGCCTGCTGGCTACAGGTTGCCTGTTAATTTCTAGGTTCCTGGCTATTTGTTGGACTACTGAATATTTACCTGATCCTGTTCCCTGACGATCCTCTGCCTGCTCCTCCTGTACTGCGCATACATCCTGGTATTGTGACCTCGGCTCCCACCTGACTACTCTCTTATGACTCCTCTTGTACTTTGCTACTCTCCTGGTATTTGACCCCGGCTTCTCCTGACCATTCTTTGCTTAATCCGTTGTACTGCGTAGCTCTCTTGGTTCTGACCCGGTCCGTTCATGTTCCGTATTTTGTCTTGTCTGTCTTCCCTGCACATATCCTAAGTTAGGGACTGCCGTCCAGTTGTCCCCTGTCATCAGGACTCGTGAGGCAAGTAGGCAGGGCCAGGGGTGAGGGTGGAGCGCAGTGGTCACTACCCTTCCCCCTGTGTGTGTGTGGACGTGACCGTTACAGATTAACAGGCCCAATAACCACTGTATCATGAATCCTCTTACTACCCTGACTGACCATGTCTCTAACTTGACACAGAGGGTGCAGGAGCTAGGAGAGAAACTCCGTTCTTGTGAGTTAGGGCAAGGTTCTTCCACTCCTCTGTCCTCCAGTCCATATTTTGAACCCCAGATCAAGCTCCCAGAACCCTTTTCTGGAGACCGGAAGAGGTTTCTCTCCTTTAAGGAGAATTGCAAACTCTACTTCCGTTTGCGCCCCGTGTCCTCCGGTCCCGAGAGCCAACGCGTGGGGATTATCATTTCTCTACTACAGGGTGATCCCCAGGACTGGGCATTTTCGTTACCTCCTGGGGCCAGTTGTCTAACTTCTGTGGAGGGGTTTTTTCAGGCCCTGGGTACCCTCTATGACGAACCAGACAGGGCCCTGGTAGCCGAGACAGCTCTTAGGGCACTGGTTCAGGGCCATCTCCCTGCGGAGGAGTATTGCACCCAATTCAGACGGTGGTGTGTCCCCTCAGGATGGAATGAACCAGCCCTGAAAAGTCAGTTTAGGTCTGGTCTATCTGATAATTTAAAAGATCTATTGGTCAATTACCAAATTCCTGAGACCTTAGACGAGATGATGACCCTAGTTGTCCGACTTGACAGACGAGTTAGAGAGAGACGACAAGAACAACAGTTCTGTTCTCAGATGGTGGTCCAGCCAGAGACCTTTTCCAGGGACAACACTGAGGTCTCCACCGAGGAACCCATGCAGGTTGGCATGACCCGGGGTAATCTTCGTCGCAGACGCGGAGAGTGCTTCTACTGTGGAGATCCTGGCCATTGGATCATCAAGTGTCCTAAGAGGGACCTCTCTGACAAGTCTTCTAAGGCAAGACAACCTAAAGACCAGGTACACCCTGATTTTTCTAAAGGTAAGCTTTTGGTACCCATAACAATTTCTCTGGGGGTTAATAAGTGGCCGGGTAAGGCCTTTATTGACTCCGGTTCAGCGGCCAGCTTTATTGACTTTGAGTTTGCTTGTAAATTGGGTATTCCAATGTTTGCTTTACCTACACCTATCCATGTCATGGCTATTGATGCTACTCCCCTGATTGGTGGTACGGTGAGGTCATGTACCTCTGAAATTTCTCTGTCCGTGGGTGTGTGCCACTCTGAGAGATGTTCTCTTCTAGTCCTGGAGAACCTACCGGTTGAGGTGGTACTAGGGTTGCCTTGGCTCCGTTTACATAACCCCACAATTGATTGGTCCAAAGGAGAGTTGGTGAAATGGGGACCTAAGTGTGACTCATGCTTGTCCGTGGTCCAGGCTGGGGTTTCAGTAAGGTCTAATACATTACCCTCTGTTATTAAGGAATATTCTGATGTGTTCTCGTCCCTTACTCCAGAGGTTCTACCCCCCCATAGACCTTATGATTGCGCCATAGAGCTAATTGAGGGTGCCGAATTTCCTAAAGGTCGAATTTATAATCTTTCAGGGCCCGAACGCAAGGCTATGGAAGATTATATTAAGGAGAGCCTTGCTAAAGGGCATATTAGACCTTCAGTCTCTCCTATGGGAGCAGGGTTTTTCTTTGTTAAAAAGAAGGATGGTGGTCTTAGGCCTTGTATTGATCACCGGAGATTAAATAAAATCACTGTCCAAAATAGATACTCTCTCCCATTGATTCCGGATTTATTTAACCAGGTTTTGGGGGCAACCTGGTTTTCCAAGATTGACCTGAAAGGGGCATACAATCTAATCCGAATCAAGGAGGGAGACGAATGGAAGACAGCGTTCAATACTCCGATAGGACACTTTGAATATCAGGTGATGCCTTTTGGACTCAGCAATGCCCCAGCTGTGTTCCAAAACTTAATGAACGATATTCTTAGGGAGTTCTTAGGTAAATTTATTATTGTCTATCTTGATGACATTTTGATATTCTCTCCTGATTTCGAATCTCATGTGTCCCATGTCAAACAAGTATTAGAGGTGTTGAGGGAGAACCAGCTATAAGCTAAGCAAGAGAAATTTGTCTTTGGTGTACAGGAGATACTGTTTCTAGGGCATGTTTTGATTCCTCACGCCTTTAAGATGGATCCTGGTAAGGTTTTAGCAATTAAGGAATGGGTAAGGCCTTCATCCTTAAAGGCTTCACAATGGTTTTTGGGTTTCGCAAATTACTACCGTAAATTTATCATGAATTTTTCTGTAATTGCGAAGCCATTGACCGACCTTACTAAGAAAGGGGCGTATTTGGAGAATTGGTCTACCAAGGCCATTTCTTCATTTGAAACATTAAAAAAGGCATTTAGTAGCGCTCCCATTCTGATCCAGCCTGATCAGGAGAGACCCTTTATTGTGGAGGTGGATGCGTCCGAGGACGGCGCAGGAGCAGTCCTTTCACAAGGTCCTGCTAGCCTCACTAACCTGAGACCGTGTGCCTTCTTCTCTAGGAAATTCTCTCCCACGGAGAGAAACTACGACATAGGGAATAGGGAGCTGTTGGCCATTAAATGGGCATTTGAGGAGTGGAGACATTTTTTGGAGGGGGCAAGGCATCGAGTAACTGTTGTCACTGACCATAAAAACCTAATGTTTCTCGAGTCCGCTAAGAGGTTGAATCCCCGACAAGCCCGATGGGCTCTGTTTTTTACCCGTTTTGATTTCTCCATTACGTTCAGGCCGGGAAGTAAAAATGTGAAGGCAGACGCATTATCTCGGAGCTTCCATGCTTTTCAACCCACTGAGACGCCGCCTGAATCCATCCTACCAGCAAACATCTTCTTAGCGGCTCTAACCCAGGATATCTTGGCTCGCATTAAGGCTGAACAACATCTGGCACCGGCATCCACCCCAACAGATAAGTTGTTTGTTCCCATACAATTTCGTCTCCAGCTGTTGGGTGAGTGTCACGATTCTGCCTTTTGTGGACATCCGGGTATTGAGGGCACTAAGGATCTGGTTTCTAGATCTTATTGGTGGCCCACTCTGACTAGGGATGTCAAGTCCTACGTGTCAGCCTGTGAGGTTTGTGCCAGGTCTAAGACACCTAGGACTCGCCCTGCTGGTAACCTACGACCCCTACCCATTCCCAGTAGACCCTGGTCCCATATCTCGATGGACTTTATAACTGACCTACCGCTGGCGGAGGGTAAGACTGTGGTTTGGGTAGTGGTCGATAGGTTTAGCAAGATGGTTCATTTCATTCCCCTGTCTAAACTTCCGAATGCTAAAACCTTGGCGTCTATTTTTGTGAGAGAGATTGTTCGTTTACATGGCATCCCGGAAAATATTGTTTCGGACAGGAGTGTGCAGTTTGTGTCCAAATTCTGGAGGGCCTTCTGTCAAAGATGTAAAATTTCGTTGTCTTTTTCTTCCGCCTACCATCCTGAGAGTAATGGGCAGACTGAACGCCTTAATCAGTCTGTGGAACAATTCCTGAGGTTGTATGTTGCTGATGACCAGCAATTATGGGTCAAATTCCTTCCGTTGGCTGAATTTGCTCTGAATAACCGTGTCAATTCTTCTGCTGGGGTCTCCCCTTTCTTTTGTAACCATGGTTTTCATCCCCGTTTTCATTCTGGGTCGTCCGTCTCCTCCTCTAACCCTGAAGCTGATAAACTCTCCTCCGAACTGTGCACAGTTTGGGCCCGGGTTCAATCGAACCTAGAAAAGGCTCAAAGTTCTCAAAAACTCAAGGCCGATAGGAGACGTTCAAGGGGGGTGAACTTTCAGGTTGGGGATAAAGTATGGTTGTCCTCCAAGAATCTATCTCTCAAGGTAGCTTCTAGAAAATTTGCTCCTCGTATTATTGGACCATATAAGATCACGGAGGTGATTAACCCGGTATCATTTAGGTTGGAGCTGCCCGAGTCATTCCACATTCATAATGTGTTCCATAAATCTCTACTTAAAAAATATTTTGAACCGGTAGTACCATCGAAAGCCTCGCCTCCGCCGGTTCTTGTTAATGATGCTGTCGAGTATGTCGTGTCTAAAATAGTGGATGTCAGGAAAGTGCGTAACTCCTTGCAGTATCTGATTCACTGGAAGGGGTATGGACCTGAAGAGAGATCTTGGGTACCTGCCAGGGAGGTTCATGCTCCTAGACTGGTTCGTAAATTTTATTTAGAACACCCTGATAAGCCATCGCCTGAAGTCTTGGGTCCGGTGGCCCCTCGTAAAAGGGGGGGTACTGTCACGGGGTTCCGAAGGTGCACTCGGTCCCCCATAACTGTTGCTTAGCTTTTGGAATGAGGTTCTGTGTTTGACCTCATTCCCAGGGCGGCTTTACTAGCTGGGTGGCTCCCTGCTCCTAGTCTGCCTTGAGCGCCGAGCTGATCACTCGGTGCTCGACTGGTTGGTCTGTCGGTCATGTGACGCTGGCCACGTCACATGACCCTCACTCCCCACTATAAATACAGGCAGCCTGCTGGCTACAGGTTGCCTGTTAATTTCTAGGTTCCTGGCTATTTGTTGGACTACTGAATATTTACCTGATCCTGTTCCCTGACGATCGTCTGCCTGCTCCTCCTGTACTGCGCATACATCCTGGTATTGTGACCTCGGCTCCCACCTGACTACTCTCTTAGGACTCCTCTTGTACTTCGCTACTCTCCTGGTATTTGACCCCGGCTTCTCCTGACCATTCTTTGCTTAATCCGTTGTACTGCGTAGCTCTCTTGGTTCTGACCCGGTCCGTTCATGTTCCGTATTTTGTCTTGTCTGTCTTCCCTGCACATATCCTAAGTTAGGGACTGCCGTCCAGTTGTCCCCTGTCATCAGGACTCGTGAGGCAAGTAGGCAGGGCCAGGGGTGAGGGTGGAGCGCAGTGGTCACTACCCTTCCCCCTGTGTGTGTGTGGACGTGACCGTTACAGTATGTCTTACATATATGGTGTATGTATATGTAAAAATGTGTCATGATGTCGTGCTTCCGCCGTTGAGTAGAGAAACTGTTGTTAAAATTTTGAATCCCACCCCTGTATCTAAGACTTAAAATGTATAGATATAGGCCCAGATTCAAGAAGCACTTGCGCGGGAACAAGTGTGATTTGCGCCGCGCAAGTACTGATTTGCTCCTATGCAAATTTGCGGCTGATTCTGTAAACCAGTTAAGCCTGAAATGTGGCCATTTTCCCGCGCACGCAGCCTAGCTGTTCCTGCGCAATTTTCGTGCAATTTTGCGCGGGGTGTAAGTTGCGCCTTCATGGAATTCCCTCAGCGAATATGCAAATTAGGTACTGCCGATGATTCAGAAACATGCGCGTGTGATGCGCATCTTGCGCTGGAAGCGTGCAAGCTTTTTTCCCTGGGCAAACTTGCTCCTGTTAAAAGCAGGGGCAAGTTAGCAAAAGATGGCCAAATGTCATCTGAAGGAGCGCGCAACTTCAGCAGCACCTAGACAGACGATCTGAACAAGCAGAGCACCCACATTTTCGGGACCTCACATCTGTGCACCAACATGCCAGGGGCAGCTATGGTTCTTGATATTCTATTGACTGAGCCGACTCGTAGGAGGGCACGGGAGAGGATTTACAGAGGGCGCTACAACCTTTTTCAGATGACTGATACTGAGGTGTATCGCATGTTTCGCTTTAGCCCTGAAGTCATCCTTGAGTTGGTAACAATCCTGCAGGATGACATCAGCAGCCCGACCCATCGGGGACAGGCAGTGCAGCCACTGGTGAAGGTAGTGGCAACCCTTCATTTTTTGGCAACTGGCTCATTTCAGCGCACAGGTGGAGTGGTGGCGGGGATGTCCCAATCCAGCATGAGCAGGTGTGTGCACCAAGTGATCCCTGCAATACTCAGACGAATGGGCACACAATTTATCAAACCAACCACGGCTGACGTGCGGCAGAAGGCAATCAGTGATTTTTATTTATTAGCCAGATTTCCACGCACTGTGGGTGCAATAGATTGTACCCATGTGCCACTCCCCCCCCCCCCCTCGGCACCTCGAGCATATCTACTGCAACAGGAAACATTGGCATTCGATAAATGTGCAGATGATTGTGGATGCACATGGCCTCATATGGCATGTCCGTGCCAAACACCCAGGGTCAAGCCATGACAGTTTTATTTACCGACACAGCCCCATCCCAACCGAGTTTGACCAGAACATGTATGGAGACAGCTGGCTGATTGGTGAGTGACATGGGTGTCAGGTATGACTGCCCCCCCCCCATGATGCACACATCACAAGGGGCACATGCACGACTAACATCCTCCTGTCTTTTCCCTTCCAGGTGACTCTGCCTATGCCCTGGGACCTCACATGATGACCCCATTTCGTAACCCTCAAACACCAGGAGAGGAAAGATATAACGAAGCCCATGCACGTACCCGTGCGGTGGTGGAGCGCACATTTGGCATCCTTAAATCTCGATTCAGATGTCTGGATAAATCAGGGGGGACCCTATTGTATTCACCCAACTTTGTATGCCAAATCGTAGGGGCATGTAGTATTCTCCACAATTTAGCTCAAAGAAGGGGCATGCACATTGAGCTACGCAATGACCTTACCCCCGACCCCCGCAACCCCCCCCCCCCCCCCAAGAAACACTACCGGATCTTCTGAGGGAAGAGCAATCCGGAATGGTCTTGTGGAACGTCTCTTTGCACATTAAACACACCCTGATCTTGTCACAAGTATAATGCATGTATGTACACCACTGTAGTCCCTAGCACACACCCGACACATGCACCCCCAATTGGATTAGACCCAACAATACCCCATGGTATTAGGGAGCAGCAACGCCGCGTCAAGGCTCCAATTATGTTGCTGTCCATTCATACACCTTTCACATGGCAGAGGGTGACACCCCTTTTCCAGCAGGAGTGCCACCCCCCCCCCCATTCACACACCAGTCACACTGTAGTATACACTCCTCACCGTGTGTAGGGACTACAAATAAATATAAAAACTCATATCCTGAGCATATAAAAAAAATAGAAACTCATATCCTGAGCATATAAAAAAAAAATAATCTCATACCCTGAGCATATAGAAAAATAATAAAAAAATCATATTGTGTTGAGCAAAAAAATGTAGACATAAAATTATTTATTTGTTTTTTTCTTTGGGCCAAGGGTGCCCCGGCTCTGGCTCCTCAATCTCCGTGGTGCGGAGGAGGCATGGGGTGGGGATGGAGGGGTGGGGGGAGGAGGGGGGGAGGAGCATCAACCCCTACTTCCACACTCCTTGCAGGTGGTGGCTGCATGCCCTCCATGGCGTTGGCCAGGCGGGCAAGGATGATGTTGGTCTGGGCCAACATCCGCATTTGGCGGGTGGTGGTATCCCGCTGATGCCGGCGGGTAACTCTCGCCTCCTCCTGCACTGCAGCGGTGTTGGCCTGCACAGCAGCGGTATTGGCCTCCACCGCAGCTGTCATCCTGCTTAACAAAGCTGGTGTGGTCTCCAGAGCCACCAAGCAGGTGACTATGGCCTTAGAGTTGCCACTAATTTCCCCCAGGCTCTGTGCCACATGTTTGTCCCGGTCCTCATGCAGGGTGAGGGCATGCTGCATAGAGGTGGAGGTGGATGCCATGCTGTCCGCCAGACGACGCACCTCTCCCACCATGGCCCCTATATGGCGGTTCTGCAGGGCCTGCTCCTCCAGCAGACCGTCACGGAGGCTGGAGGATATATGCCTCGTTTTGGACAGAGCCTTCCTGGGAGGAGAGGCTCGGCCACGGACAGAGGGAGAAGGGGAGGGGTCCACAAGGGAGGGGCTTGCCCTGGAGGGGCTTGCCCTGGAGGGGGATGACGTGCTGGGCGGGGGGGTGCTGGGTTGCACAGGGATGGTGGTATCCTCCTGGAGGGAGCCAGAGTCCTCCTGGATGAGGAAAAAGGAATCCTCCTCCAATACCACTTGCTCCTCCATACTTGGCCCCGGTATGATCTCCTCCTGGACCAGCATAGCCAGAATGTCCATGGGGCCTGACTGGACCCCTGGCTCTGGTCTGGATGGGCTGGGTCGAGCCGCAGCCGAAGACGGCCCAGCTTCTTCTTCCTCATCACCACCTGTGGATGACACCAAAACGACATATTTTGCTGGTGCAACACACTTCTCATATGTTCACTTGTACCCCCTCCCATGATGCACAGCAGATATGAAAGAAAAATAATACTTACATCTTCACTTCTACCCACAAATATGTTCACTTGTACCCCCTCCCATGATGCACAGCAGATATGAAAGAAAAATAACTTACCAGTCCCCAAGTTCCCAACAGTGGAGTCGTACCCTTCAAGTCCCTCCACCTGCTCCTGCACGAACGTTTGTGCAATAAGCTGCTCCTCCTGATTGAGCCGGATCATACATCGCGGACCACCTCCCGTGCCACCGGTATGCTACCTGATAAGAGCCAGTTTTTCACGGACCCTGCGCCTCATATCATTTAATTTCTTCTGGATGTCATCCCAGGTACGCACTTCATTACCCAGGGCATTGATGTCCAGGGCAATGGCTTCATATATAGCCCTCCTTTGGGCAATGGTGGTGTTTGCCCGCTGGGCACCATATAGGACTTCCTTATGCTGCTGGAGTGCAGCAATCAGGATGTCCATCTCTGCAGCCACAAAGTTGGCCTTCCTTATTTTGGTGCCTTTGGGAGGTGCCATGTCTTGCAAAAGGGCTGAATTTCCTTGCTATGGGGGGGTAGGAAAAAGCAGGATGAAATTCAGCAAAGAACCTGCGCAAGTCTGCTCCTATTTATTTGCTCAGTGCAAGCAGCTGAGCAGGATTTGCCCTGAAATTATGCTAGCAAACCTCTGCTGAGCCGAAAATTCCTCATTTACATAGGGGCACACCCACTTTGACTTGCACGGCCTTGCGCCCTCAGCTTTGCCTTAAACAGGAGCAAATTAAATGAACAAACGATTCCTGAATCAGGTGGCAATTTGGCAAAATTGCTCCAGCGCAGAGAAATTCAGCTGAGCGGCTCAGGTGTAAGTAATGGGCAAATCTACCTGAATCTGGGCCATAGTATCTACCTCTGTTATCAGGGCCTCAGTCCTGACTGGTTTTATGTAATATAATAAATCTCAGCGGTCGTTTCTTTTTCTCAATTCATTTGCTTTTTATTCCATATATGGATAAATTCAGCAAAATTGAGTGCGGACTGCTCATTGCTTTGGTTTTATGTAATGTCCTGTTCTTCAATAAAGTGAATAAAAAATAAATAAAAAAACTCTGCCAAACATCTTAATTAATTTTGACTCCAGACCACTAAATTCAGATCTAAAACTACAGTCCACAATTTCAAATCCAAGGCCAGACCCCAAAGTAGCTACAGACCCTAATTCTACACCCAAAATGAATAAAAACCTCAGACAAGAGCCCCTATACTAATACCAAAAATACATTTCAGACCCAAAAATTAATTCAGACCCCAGAGCAGACACCAAAATTATTTCAGATCCAAGACCAGAACCCTGAATAAATATAGACCACACCTAAACTGGATTGAGACAAACCTCAGCAGGAGTAACAGTGGAGGGGGCAGAAAAGATAGCAGAGAGGAAACAATTTATGCTGCACTTAGACTGCCCAATGGAGCAGGCAATTGACGGGAAGGCACCATTCCTTTCCAATAACTGCCTGCACATCAATGGAGGTACATGCAGTCACTAGCTCCACTATATGGGGACAAGCAATGGCTTCTGCTATCGCTTGTCCTCATACAGATTTACACAACAGGATCTGCTACCCCGAAACTATGCTTTTATGTGCTGCATGAAAGATCATTTCATCTGCCTACTATTGTGAATGAGTGTTCGTAGTAATGTTTATTCTTGATAATTGACCCAATGACTGGACTGTGTAAACCCGCCATTAGACCCTGAGTTGAGGGGCAGCATTATTTGTCAATCAGCAAGCCAATAATAAATGCACTGAAACAACTTCTAGTACAGAAAAATGTGCAGGATGCAGCTTCAGGAGATCTCTCTAGCGTCCCTTAAAAGCTTGCTGCTCTTGCTGGCTTCTGGTCCAATGTCAAATAGTGGCCTCAGAATTTATGCCACTGTGGTATAAATGATAACATCTCCTCCTTCACACATGACCATGAGATGACATACATCATGACAAAGCGAAGGAAGAGAATAGATGAGAGAGGAGGACAGCCAGGTACTAGTCCAGACTGCAGCAGTCCTGTATGTTTGGGAGCCCCTATAATTTGTCTCTGGTAGAAAGATTATAGACTAAACAAAAATCACAGAAAAAGATAAAAATCATCCTGCACAATGTAATAAATGAATACGTGGATGTGCATGGCTACATTTATTTAAAAAAAATCACAGAAAATAATGCACTAACACAATAGATGCAAACATTATATATGGACTAAGCCCTCACTCTGATATGCTAAAGTCTGAGACTCTCAGCCAATATATTTTGATCAAAACACATTTGTGCCCGCCTACCAGGGCCAAGGTGCTCTCAATCAGGCAGGACCTACTCTAGTCCACTGGGCATCTACATTCAGGAGAGCAGACCCTGCACATATAGTGTGCTGCTTCTTGTTACCTATATTCTTTCTTTTAGAAAGATTATAGGCCTAAATTGTAGTGACCATATCAATGAGTGAGAAGGTCTCTTGTGTTTTAAATTTCTGGTTGGGTGCCTGAGGGCAGTACCCTCAGTATCGCCCTGATGGCACCCCTGCTTATGAGGTGCAGTTATAATTAGTCCCAAAATGTTTGATACTATGCGATACTCTAGACCAGTGATCTCCAACTTGTGGCTATTCAACTGCATTTTACTGTAAAAGAAAGAGCAGCTTGCTGTGCTATTCTGTCCTGCATTTGTTACGGATTCTGATAGATCCTCCATTACAGATGTGGGCAAAACCTAACATAGACTTCTGTACATGTAAACAATCCCTGTCAATCAGATCATAATGTACTTGCTTTTTGATTTTCACATATGTGATGTTTTTATTTTTCCAGAACGGGAGTGAAAAGATAAGTACATGCTCATCTAATCCCCTCTGCACCTCATTAGGCCAATTTATTGACTACATCAGATTAATTGCGCCAAACACACAAACATCAGTAAAGTTTATATAAAGTTACATTGTTCCTCCTGTCCATACTGGATCATTAGGGCATGTAACAGGTATCACTAGAGAAGCAGTCCACATGTTTTATTCTAAGGGCCTGTTCACATGGCTGGTTTTACAGCACAATTTTGGAGCGGACAGCCATGTCGAAATTTTCACGAAAAAACATTAGCAACAGCGTCCTTTCTACCTCCCACTCATTTCAATGGGAAATTGAGGATTGCGGAGCAGCAGCTTAAAATCGTGGCCGTACTAAGAGCAGACATGCAAAAAGCTGGCGCTCTGCGATCCTCAGCGCTGCCTACCATTGAGATGCATGGGAGACAGAAAGGATGTGTCCGTGGCCAGGTTTTCTGTAGAATTTTGGTGCGCCATGTGAACAGGCCCTTAGGGTAAAACATGTGGACTGCTTCTCTGGTGATACCCGTTACATGCTGCAGTAATAGCAATGATGACTATTACTAAGGCCTCTTTCACAAGAGCGGGTTTTCCGCGCAGGTGCAATGCATGATGTGAACGCATAGCACCCGCACTGAATCTTGACCTATTCATTTCAATGGGTTTGTGTACATGAGCGGTTTTTTTCACGCATAAGTTCTGCGTTGCGTGAAATACTCAGCATGTTCCATATGCTACATTTTTCACGCAGCCCTGGCCACAAAGAAGTGAATGGGGCTGCTTGAAAAACACATTGCATCCGGAAGCAATGTGTTGCGTTTTAAACGCAAGTAACTTAGCAACAGTGAAGGAATTTTCAACAGGAAGTAGTGTTTCTCTGTATGTGGCTCCAGGTAGAGGAGTGAGAAAAGTCTGTTTGGAGAGGTTCCTGCCCTAGCAGAGTAAATTTCAGAATGCTGAAGGCCCCAAAATCCATGGATGTGGAGAATCTGATTGTCCTAGTCCAGGAGAGGCACTGTGTATGTATATATGCATGCGACCCGCATGTATGATATATATATATATATATATATATATATACAGTACAGACCAAAAGTTTGGACACACCTTCTCATTCAAAGAGTTTTCTTTATTTTCATGACTATGAAGGCATCAAAACTATGAATTAACACATGTGGAATTATATACATAACAAACAAGTGTGAAACAACTGAAAATATGTCATATTCTAGGTTCTTCAAAGTAGCCACCTTTTGCTTTGATTACTGCTTTGCACACTCTTGGCATTCTCTTGATGAGCTTCAAGAGGTAGTCCCCTGAAATGGTCTTCGAACAGTCTTGAAGGAGTTCCCAGAGATGCTTAGCACTTGTTGGCCCTTTTGCCTTCACTCTGTGGTCCAGCTCACCCCAAACCATCTCGATTGGGTTCAGGTCCGGTGAGTGTGGAGGCCAGGTCATCTGGCGCAGCACCCCATCACTCTCCTTCATGGTCAAATAGCCCTTACTTTCAAAGTTTTCCCAATTTTTCGGCTGACTGACTGACCTTCATTTCTTAAAGTAATGATGGCCACTCGTTTTTCTTTACTTAGCTGCTTTTTTCTTGCCATAATACAAATTCTAACAGTCTATTCAGTAGGACTATCAGCTGTGTATCCACCTGACTTCTCCTCAACACAACTGATAGTCCCAACCCCATTTATAAGGCAAGAAATCCCACTTATTAATAAACCTGACAGGGCACACCTGTGAAGTGAAAACCATTTCAGGGGACTACATCTTGAAGCTCATCAAGAGAATGCCAAGAGTGTGCAAAGCAAAAGGTGGCTACTTTGAAGAACCTAGAATATGACATATTTTCAGTTGTTTCACACTTGTTTGTTATGTATATAATTCCACATGTGTTAATTTATAGTTTTGATGCCTTCAGTGTGAATCTACAATTTTCATAGTCATGAAAATAAAGAAAACTCTTTGAATGAGAAGGTGTGTCCAAACTTTTGGTCTGTACTGTATATATGCATACATAGATAGGCACATTGTAGGATGATGTGCGCAGATGTGCCCAACATCTGCACACATCTGTCCTTAATATTCCCCAGGGGCTCATTGTGGCCCCTGTGGGGAATATGTGCCCCCTCATGTGTCCCATATATATATATGTGCCCCCATATGTATCCCCTTATAATATATGTCCCCTTATTATATATATCCCCTTATCCATAGGCCCCATTGATGGGAAAATGTCACCTAAAACCAGAGGTATTAGTGTGAATGTGCCCCAAGCATTCACACTGATGCCATCTGGTTAATTGCATCAGAATGACCGGACAAGAGTCCGGTCATCCTGTATGCTTCAAAGAACTTCGATTCAATAGAATCTGAGTCCTTTATATTAATTATCTCCAGCGCCGCTGGAGATAACTATGCATAATAGAAAGAGGGGAGAAACCTCCGCTCCTTCCATTATGCGCATTCCGGCAGCGCGATTACCATCACGCTGCCCGGAATGCAAAGTGCTACAGGCGGGAGATCAAAGGCTTCTCCCGCCTGTTAGCAAGTGGCGCGGCCCCGACGTCATCTCACTGCGCCGGCCCACGTGTCCCTGATGGTGGTGCGTGTGGGCGGTGCGGCAGTGCGGGCCGCCGGACATAAATATCCCGCGGCCCCTGCACTGGGCAGAAGAGCCGAGCCGCCCCCCCAAAGAAGACCCCTGGAAACGAGCATCCCTGTAAGGCTGAGTATCATATATATTAACCCCTACCTACCCTATCCCACCAACGGACCCCTCTGATTACCCCTATTCCCTATACCACCAACGATTTAACCCTCCCTATACCAACCCTTATACATTCTATCCCACCAACGCATACTAGCCCTATCCCATCAACCATACCCCTATCCCACCAACGCACCCCTACCTGCCCTATTACCTCTATACCCTATCCTATCCATCCCCAACAATTATCACCAATCCCCTACCCTAACCCTGTAGGAGCATCACTGCTCCCTATTCTGTGTTAACCCCCTTGGGAAGGGAGTAGAAGACACGTCATTGGAGGAGATACATCTTCATTGGAGCAGCGTACAAGTCCGGCTGGTCGGGAAGAAGCGATCCGGTAGAAAAAGGACTTCTTCCAAGCAGCTATGTAGGACAAAGAAGTACGGCACCAACGAGAAGATGGACGCTCAGCAAAAAGGGAGTATGAACTTCTCCACACTGCAACACTTGAGTAAACACAGCACTTTTAATCCCATTGTCCACACTACATACAAATCCGCTGAGCTGCTATGGTCCGCTTTGTTGGACCAGGCATACGCTCATGACCAAATTTGTATCAGTAGGAGTGTCTTCAACAAGACAAACAAACGCCTCCAAATGTTAGCCAAATTGGTTCTCACCTTTGAGGATACCATTTGGAAGGCAGAACACACAGAGACACTCGCCAACCCAGGAAAGGCAGGGGAGGTTGCTGATAAGGCAAACTTCCACTGCAATTGTTGTGTTGACAACATTAGGAGAATATACACACTAGAGGCTCAGTTACAAGAAGAAACCCAGTGTACAGTCGAAAAGGGGCAGAGAGATCTGCGTGTTAGAGTCGAGACTCTTGGACAAGGAGGGTTTCTGCACTGACATGGACAGAGAGCTACTCCGGCTGTACACTGAGAATAATCAGTACAGGAACAATGCGGCATCTACGGATGCCCTGATTGTTCAAATGAGGGAGGACCTGGCTGCAAAGACGCAAAGCATTGCGGATTTGCAACAGGCAATCTCCAATTTGTCCAGGCCTAGTACCAACGGTATGGTGCCCATGAAACAGGTTTGCGTTTCGGGAACAGCGCAGGGGGAGACAGCGGCGACAGCGCCAAGGTCTTCAGCGGATAACACATTCGCAGTGGTAGATACTAGGGGACAGGTGGACCGGTCGCTACGATTCACCCCAACACCCGGGAAGAATAGGAGTAGCAGCTGTTTCCAGGAACAGGACAACGGATGGGAAGAGGAAAGTGGATGGCCATATTCCGCTTCCAATCCACCAACACGTCCGGAGAAACAGGAAGGGGTTTATCCAAACCATTCCAGTATGGAAAGGATAAACTTCCTGTTACGGATCTGCAAGGAGATCCCAAAATACGATCCCAATGTAGATCCGTTCACTTCATGCGATATTTTCGAGGGTCACTGTAATAAATATTCAGTGGCTCCGGAATATTGCATGGAGCTGTTAAAATTGTGGTTACTGACACACCTTAACCAAAGGTATGAGGTAACAGGGAGGATGCAACCCATGAATGGCCAGTTTCATGATAAGGAGGAATGCCTCTCCATACTCACGAGACTGGCCACGGGTCATTGGGACGTCACTCCAGAGGTCCTGTCAAAGTTCAAGCCTACTATACATGATGAACCTTTGTCATTGTGTAGTCGGTATGAAGCGATGTACAGGAGGGTTAGTAAGGATCAGGGTATTGGGATTCCACAAGGCATGGTGCGCATGTTTGTGGAAAAGTTCCCATACCTTGATACTGCAATCTGGCTAAGTGCAGCTAGGGAGTCATCCGTCACGGATGCGGCCATGACTATTGAGCAGTATAGACAGGATATATGGCCATAGATGTTGCTAACGGGTTCTCCATGATCTCCATCGAACTCAGAGTCATGCCGGTACAAATTTGCCTTTACGGTGGGGGACAAACAGTACATGTTTGCTGTACTGCCCCAGGGGTTACACAGCAGCCCCACGTATTTTCATCAGGCATTGGCGGCCGTACTGAGTGTGTTCTCACGGCCGGAATGCCTTCTACAAATACGTGGATGACCTGCTCTTGCATACAGAAACCATGGAAGAACATTTGGTTCTGTTGAGAGAGCTGCTGGGACTCCTGGCAAAGTCAGGACTCAAGCTGAGTCCCAATAAGGCAAATTTGGCCAAAACTGAGGTAACCATCCTTGGGGTCCAAATTTCCTTTGGAACCAAAGGAATCATGACAGCCCGTGTGGAAGCCATGGTGAAGTTACCCAGGCCCGGCACTCTTCAGGATTTGAGGAAATTTCTGGGGGTGGCCAACTTCATGAGGGAATTCATAGAGGATTTCGCTGCCAAAGCGAAACTTCTCTATGAGCTCTTTCGAGGAGAAGAACCCTCAATCAAAGGTTGGTCCGACGCGCAGGAGGAGGCCTTTTCAACTTTGAAAAGGGATCTTTCCTCTGCGCCTGTGTTGGCCACTCCACATCCAGATGGGGAAATGGCCATACAGGCGCATGCAGGGATGGAGTCTATCTCAGCGGTCCTTCTACAGAAAGTGGGGTATGAGACCAGACTGCTGGGATATTTCTCCAGGCTACTTTTGCCCGTCAAACGAGGGTTCGATGAATGTGCCAAGCAACTGGCAGCCATACACTATGCCGTCAAGATCACCGAGCATATTGTAGGCTTCCGACCCCTCACCTTGCAGACTCTACATTCTCCTTTAGCCCTCTTGCTCCGTGATACTCTCCCTGGAGTCTACCAACAGAGATTCGGGACATGGATCATGGATCTCAGTGGCCGGAATCTGCAGGTAGGCCAAGTATGTTCTGTCCCAGTTGCTAAACCTGACTGGAACCGAACATGACTGTGGCCAACCAGACTGGACGACTCACCACAGATGTTCAGGACTGACAGGCGTCCAGATGACAGAGTCATCTTTGTTGATGGCTCTCAATTCTATCTGGATGGGGAATATGTCACGGGTTTTGCTGTGCTGGATGAGACCACTGGTACCCAGAGTCTTGTCAGGTTACCGGGTCACATGTCGGCACAGCGGGCAGAGCTAGAGGCTGTCAAAGAAGCTCTGCTCCTTCAGCCCCCAGGGAAATGAATTATATATAGCGACAGCTCATATGTAGTTCGCTCCCTCACCCTGCATCTTGACATATGGAAGAGGAGAGGATTTGTGGGAGTGGGGCATGGCACACATGACGGAAGCAGCCATTATCAAAATCCCGGCGCATCAAAAAGGGGACGAACCTTTGATAATGGGTAACAACAAGGCAGACGAGCTGGCTAAACTAGCGGCAGTGTCTGGTACCCTCCGGGAACCAGGCATTGGGCCACTACCAACGCACCGGATTGCAGCGCGTACCCATCTGAGTGACGGCCCGCTGTGATTTGAAGAGGAACAAGCCAAAGATCCTCTTCTAATGACACATATCAAATCACCACAATATCCCTGGTCTGTACAACAAGGGATCCTGTGTTACGATACCGGTACTCAGCAACTTCCTCTTCCGGTGGTCCCGCAGCATCTGCAAGCAGAGCTGACGCGATTGAACCACCAACTGTTTGGACACCTCGGCCGGAATAAACTCTTGCCTCTCCTGAGAGACAAATTATACTGGCCAAGAATGTCCAATTCAGTAGAGGAGGTTTCTCAACAGTGCCTGGTGTGTGCTCAAGTCAACCCAAGGGCGTCTGCCCTGAAGCCGGTGTTGCAGCGAGTTCCTCCTGCTGATGGTTCGTGGTCCGCGATACAAATTGATTTTAATCGGACCATTGCCGACCGGAAGTCATAACTGCCGTTACGCACTGGTAATAGTGGATGTCTTCTCAAAATGGGTAGAAGCCATCCCCGCGGTCAACGATACGGCCACCACCACTGCCCGTGTTCTTTAGGAACAGGTTCTGTCACGATGGGGTTTCCCCAGAGTGATAGAATCAGACAGATTGACCCATTTCAGGTAATGAAAGCGCTTTGTGGTCTCTTAGACATAAAGCAAAGGTTTCATGTGCCTTATCACCGGGCATCGTGGAGCGGAGGAACCGGACCATCAAAACCCGGCTTTCCAAGGCACTGTTGGAGAAGGGTTCCTCTTGGGTAACCTATCTTCCAGCCGTGCTAATGGGTATTCGAGCCACCGAGGCCTCCAGTACCGGTATCTCCCCGTTTGAACTTATGACCGGACGTAAGATGCCCCTATGTCTGCCTAACGAACCCCAAGTGTCGGAATCCACGAAGAATGCCATCACCAGAGACATGTTTCTCCAACAGGTTCAACAGAACCTGAAGGAGTTACTGCCTCATGCAGCGATACGGTTGCACAAACCGTATCTACAGGGGGAAACACCAATGCCCGCTGTAAGAGAAATGGTGATGGTGAAAGTCTTCCGTCGGGCTGGCCCATGGGAGGCAAACTTGGAAGGACCCTACAAGGTCCTTGAAGTAATGGGAGACACCATGCTGAAGGTACAAAGGCCAATCACAAACAAAAATAAATCCCGTAGCCGGCAGGAAGTCTTGTGGATTCACATCGACCAGGTCAAGGCCACCCGGACCTCCCTAACTCAATAACGCATACCGTTCCGAGTTGGGTGAAGGGAGGGAGGAAAGGGCTTGGTGGGTCGATGGCGAATCCATTACACTTATCACACTCCATCTAATTTCAGAACACAAGAGGGAGATATGCCATGGGACCACATGGCCAGGGAAGAGCTAGGCGTCCTCAGAACGGGATACGTCTCCAGCTTGTGACACTGGTGGTAAGCATGTTGATGGCAGGATCGGCCTCTTCAGGGGAGAGCCTGGGGACTAACATTGGTATGGCCAACATATCACTTAATGGACCTTAATGTTTGGGTGGCAAAATCCGGAAACCATACGAGAACTTCACCTTTACATCGGGTCAGTGGTATCTGTATGGTTTCCAGAGAGAGGGTTTTGCCAACGGTGTAATTCAGCATTATACCCCGGTGAAGAATGTGTCTGCCATACAACATGACTTACACGCCCTCTGTCTCAAGGAATTCAGACATTTTCATGACTCGGACCCTACACCTATCAAATCCTTAAGATGGGTATCTAGGGACCCACACTTGCACTCTTACCAGCAAGTGAGAGCCAACACTACTACGGTGTTGTGTACCAATGAGGGAATGCTGAGTCCTGAAGATGTTACTGGGGCAGAGTACAGCGGTTGGTACATCCTGAAGGCTACCTTCCTGGGGAAGGATAGCCAGGACAGGTTAAAGGTTAGGACGTATTTTGATATGCCCATTCCAGTAAAAGGCACCCTGAAGGCTTATTGCATGTTGAGGGATTCCCAGATGATTATCACCAGGGAATCCAGTTATGTTCAGGGACATGTGTCCACGAACTAGTATAATGATGTTAAAGTTAAACTGCAGTGACTCTGGTCAGGCCATTTGGAACGATTAGAGTGGTCCGGTAAAACTGAAAGGCTTATATCGAGTCACAGTTTTAAAGGTACGGACCGATGCCAAGGACCCTAGGTATGTTCAGTTAAAGGGATCTCCATCCATACGGTCTTTCATGATCACAATCATGAGAGACAACTGTGTTCCTGAGGTGACAGGATACTATTTTGTCACCTATGCCCACTGGGAGCAAGAAACCCAGATGGTGATGTTAGACACTAATCCCTGGAGGTGGGATTTGGTGTGCAACGGGGTAGATACCCCTACGGTTGATGTATGTATGGATGGTACCCCTATGACTGAAGAATACCGGGGTAGGTATGGGTCTTCCGATTGGAAAGACCCCAGGGGCAGAGATATTAACTTTGACATCAATATAGATGGTTCGTGTAAGTGGCCTTTTTGCGAGGGAGTAGACGAAGGATGCTGGACCTTTACTCAGTGGGTCTATCTGTCCCAAACCAAACCTGTAGGGAAGCTAGTGTTACAGGCTGGAGAAAACGATCAGTGGTATCCGTTCAAAGGAAGGGGGCAGATCTGTGTAACAGTGGTGAGGGTCCCCTACGATACAGAAGATCTCCAACCGGTAAAACCACATTCGGACTCTTGCACTGCCCCTATCCATCAATTGGCAGATCCTATAGCTCCTCAATTGTCATCCCCCTGGAAGATCATCACGGATGCCAAATTTATCCTGTTTACCTGGAGAATTTCCGTAGATGACTTCCGAGTTGACCATTGGGATCACAGGTGTGAGGAGTTTGTTAGGAACCAAATAGACATGGTAAGAGGTTGGATAGAGGCGGGGCAAGAGGTAAGAAAAGATGACTCCGGACATAGGAAGAACAGGGGGAGGAGAGATCTAGTGGCTATGGGACTTGGCGGAGGTGCTTTGGGAGTGGGCACCCTGAACACTATGGATATGGAAGTCCTGAAAAGTAAGCTTGGGGAGGTTGCGCGACATGCCGGGGAAGGATTCAAGACCCAGCTTGATGTAAACCACCTCTTAGAACGTTTACAGCATTTGCACATAGATGCCACTACCTCTCTATCTTCTGCTATACGTGAGAAGTTTAGGAGGTTAGTTGTGGGTCTCTTGGGTGAGCAGGATCGGGCTCAGCTTGCTCTGGCGTGTACGCAGGTCCAAAGCGAACTCTCGGACAACCTTAAACATATTGTCTCAGCGTTACACAGCGGCCACTTCCCATTCAACCTCCGTCAGCGAATAAGTCCACTGATCTCTCCTTTCGCCATCAATCATACCAACTGGTGGGTGGTTCAGTGGCATGGATGTCGAAATTTAACCTGCACTGCTTCGTCCTTGGCACCTGTGTCCGGTCGCTTTAGACAGGGATACAGTGCCATCAATCTAGGAACGGTGATGAACAACCAAACGGTACTTCATCCCCAGCTCCCCTCGAGCGTTCTAACCTATGAAGAAGGCAATCCTTCTTTGTTTGACACTGAGGGATGTTGGTTGAAAGAGGATGCCATCCTCTGTCAGGGTAGTCGGGATTGGGTGCTTAGGCACCAGTGTTGGAACACTGAGGGGACCTGTGAGATGAAGGCCAACCCAATACCCTCGTCCTCTTTAAAATACTTGGGACAGGAGTATTGGTGTTGGTACCAAGGGAGAAATGGATCGTATACAATTTATGGACTTAATTGTACCGAGCGAAGAGTACTCCTCCCCGGAGCGTAATGTACCCTTAGTCCCGTTCTAGGTCTGGACGTCGCAGAGCAGCAAGGAAGAACCCCAATTACCCCGGAAAGAAGACTCGACATTCGCCCCGATGTGCCTGTGTGACTCCAGAAGATTCCTCTTGGCTTCGGCAAAGAACTTAAACAGCTCCTGTTGGACTTCAGCCAAGAGGAAGAAACATCTTCGGGAGACGGAGAAACAGGCCACCATCCGACTTACCCATGACCGGACGAAAATTACCGCGGTTGCCACAGCATTGGACAAGGACTCTTTCATGGTGGGAGAGCCTTTTTGGATACAGTCCTAAGGCAACCTCATTTTTCAATTTACTGATACACCCGGTGATAGTGCTTCTGGTTCTGGTTGGACTCATGTACTTAGGACTGTGGTGGATGTACCAGAGGGTCAAGAGACTAGCGGACCAACTAAGCCAGAACCAGACAGCACTTCACGAACACAACCGCCGGAGGCTCAGGACTTGATTTTACCAAAGTCCTGAAGCCTAAAAAGATCCAAAGGACAGGACAATTCATGTGGGGGGGGGGGGGAATTCAGGATGGAAAATCTCCAATTTATCCTGAGACCCCATGTAATGGATATTGAACTGGTTCATATGAGGTTTTAGGAGGTACACCCTATGCCTTCTTGAGACCTCATAGTATTGTACATAAATGTCCTTGGGTTTAGGTGGGTTGTGGAGGGGAACTGTACATATATGATGTGTTTTGAATGAATGGGGATAAGATTAGGGCACAATAGGGACAGGTGCCATTTGTCACTTTGAACCCTGGAACGGTGACGTTCATAAGGGAAGGGCTGAAGGTGTAGTGTGACGGAGGTATTTCCCGCAGTTAGAATTTAGGTACCATGACATCACCTCACTTAATGAAAAATCTGACCTGCCTTGTAAAGACCTACTTATCTGTTCATGGGAGAACCGCACCCATCCTTCAATCAAGATGGAACTAGAAAAGTTGGAAGTCTTGCTTAAAGAAAGTTGGCGCAGTCGGATACTGAGATTGTGAGGGTGAAAACGCTCCAGATTCCTTGGGGGTGGACGACACCTGAAGATCGGCATTAATACCGAGAGACAGTGGGGGTGTGGTCACTTCAAACTCATTGGGGGTGGCCGACACCGGAACATGGTTCCCTGAAAGAAAGGCTTGTTCTGTGAGGGTCAAGCCACTCCGGAAGTCCGGAAAAAACGACAGTAGGAGGGGCTGATACTGAAAGACGGAAGCAAAAGATGTCAAGAAAGTTCCCGCGAGAAGAAGAAGACGGTGTATCCTGTGGATGGAGGAGTGGGTTACGGTGAAGGGCAGGTTGGAGGAAGCTGGATGTCTAGGTACCTAAGGATCCCTATCCCATCCATCCCCAACAATTACCACCAATCCCCTACCCTAACCCTGTAGGAGCATCCCTGCTCCCTATTCTGTATTAATCCCTGCTGTACCCCTGTAACCCTGTGTCTGTGGCCTGCATTTACTCTTGCAGCGCCACCATTAACCCTTCGTTCATAGGGATAGTTTAGAGCCAGGTTGGGTGGGCTGCTTATGTATGTAAGTGTATTGTATAGTTAGTTTGTGGGTGGAACTTGGGATTGAATAGTGTATATAGTACTGTATTTTTAGTACTGTATTGGTAGTGCATTGCGTGCGCTGTGTACTGTAGGTGTTAATAAATACTGTGTGTTATTTGTACCTACTGTGTAACGTGTGGTTACTAGCGGTAGTTAGTTAAGTAAGGCGCATGCAGCTAGTTTAGTGATTAGCGTAAAATAAGGTGAAAGTATTATTCTTTACTTAAGGTATAAATCGGCGGAGTCATCACTAGATGACTCCTCCTATTTATGAATATTAATTATTGATATTTGCATAAATATTGGTAATTAATATTCCCCCTTTACACACTGCATTTGGGACACAAGGTCTAGGGAATATGACGACCGCTACAAAAAAGATGCCGCATGGTTGGAAATTACCCAGGAGCTGTTTGCAAGTGTATGGGCCAAAACTAAAGACCAGGGTCGCCAGAGTTTAGGTAAGTGGCCAATCTATACATGTGTGATCCTTGCTGTTCTCCCTAGCATAGCACATGTCATACGTTGTCCTCCCTAACATAGCACATGTCATTTGTTGTCCTACCTGGCATATAGCACATGTCAGTGGATATGTAAAAAAAAAAAGAAGAAAAAAAAAAAGGAGGATGAGGTTAACAAAAACTACCTAGGGTAGGATGTAGCCCAAAGGTAGTGTTAAACCAGAGGTGCCAAAGGTGATGGAAGTGGGAAAAAAAAGATGAAAGAGAAAAGGGAAAAGGAATTGTGAAAGATAGTGAAGGCAGCTGTGATTAGTGCTAGCGAGGCTAAACACTTGGTGAACAGGTAGTAGCTCAAAATTAGGCAGTCACAGCTGAAACGTCAATACAAGGCATCTCATGATGAACCAGCTTTTGAATAGAAACAAAGAAAACAGACATAGAAGTGCCAGCACCACTCTCTACGCAATCAGGGTGGAAAAAATAATCGTGGCCCAAGAGACCCGGACAACAAGCCTCCGGGTGGAAAGGTGAGATATCCAAACAGTACAAAGTAACCGTGGTGGTAATGGTGATATAATTAAAATACTTTGGATATACCAAATGAATAAATAAGAAATGTATAAAAGTAATTAAATAAATAATTAGATAATTACACAATCATTGATATTAAATTAAAACCATGTAACACGTACTTAAAGGGTTTCTATCACTTCGTATGACATAATTAGTTGTCAGACACTAGCGATCTGCTAGTGTCTGCTCTGGCCAACCATCCTACTATAATCACTTGTGGGGCAGCGGTTTTGCTAAAAAACTAACTTTTATAAATATGCTAATGAGCCTCTAGGTGCTATGTGGGCGTCATTAGCACCTAGAGGCTCCGTCTACCTTCATACACAGCCGCCGCCCAGCGCGTCCCTCCAGCCCGCCCATGTCCTCCTCCGTGTGACGCAGCGGACGAGTTCTCGCGCATGCGCCGTGCGCGGCTGTATTCGGCGCATTTGAGATGTCTCAGCTCGGAGCGGTCAGACATTCAATGCGCATGCGCCGAATACAGCCGCGCATGCGCATTGAAGGTCTGACCGCTAGTTTTTTAGCAAAACCGCTGCCCCACAAGTGATTATAGTAGGATGGTTGGCCAGAGCAGACACTAGCAGATCGCTAGTGTCTGACAACTAATTATGTCATACGAAGTGATAGAAACCCTTTAAAAACAATCCAGAGTAAAACCCTGGTTGACTCACTTCACAGGGGGGTTTGCCACCAGGATAATGCTCAAGACACCTGGGGCAAGACCCCCCAGCCGGGATCACCTGTAGTGTATTGAAGATTGACGTCAGCGCTCCAATCGTACCATGAAGATGATAAACGGCAAGTGGGTCAGCACCTCTTCATCAATCGTTTTATTGCAATAATAAGCCTCTAACTATTGCAATAAAACGATTGATGAAGAGGTGCTGACCCACGTGCTGTTTATCATCTTGAAGTGAGTCAACCAGGGTTTTACTCTGGATTGTTTTAAGTATAATTTTAAAGTACGTGTTACATGGTTTTAATTACTTTTATACATTTCTTATTTATTCATTTGGTATATCCAAAGTATTTTAATTATATCACCATTACCACCACGGTATTTTCTTTGTACTGTTTGAATATCTTATCTTTCCACCCGGAGGCTTGTTGTCCGGGTCTCTTGGGCCACCATTATTTTTCCACCCTGATTGCGTAGAGAGTGGCGCTGGCACTTCTATGTCTGTTTTCTTTGTTTCTATTCAAAAGCTGGTTCGTCATGAGACGCCTTGTATTGACGTTTCTTCTGTGACTGCCTAATTTTGAGCTACTACCTATAGCACATGTCATACATTGTCCTCCCTAGCACAGCATATGTCTTATGTTGTCCTCCCTAGCATAGCATATGTCATATGCTGTCCTCCCTAGCATAGCACGTCATACGTTGTCCTCTCTAGCATTGCACATGTCATACGCTGTCCTCCGTAGCATAGCACATGTCATACGTTGTCCTCCCTAGCATAGCACGTGTCATATATTGTCCTACCTAGCATAGCACCTGCCCTCCCTAGGATATTTTTTGGGGTAAATTTTCCTTTGTTGTATTATTTTAAAAAGTGGGTGAAGTCAAGAATCGTTGGCGGAGCTGCAGGGACCAGTTCCGCAAAGAAATGCATCACCAAGGCCTCAGTGGGTCCGGCCCACCAAAGAAAAGACCCTACATGTTTCGGGAACATCTCATGGAACTGCGTCTGTGAGTTAATTCTAAACAATGACCACTACATGTTTATCAATATACACTGTATGTTGACTATGTTGGTAATTTAACCCCTTCCCAACCTATGATGTACTACTAGGTCATGGGAACCACTGCGTTCCCGCAATTTGACGTAATAGTACGTCATAGTGATCGCACGGGCACCGGAGCAGTGCGCACGCGATCACTGCAGGGGCCCGGCAGTCCTGCTGTATCCGCCGGCATCACTGTAAAAGCCGATGCCGGCGGATTAGCTCCTTCTATGCCACGGTCCGCACTGACCGCGACATAAAAGGGGTTTGTGTGGGGAGAGTGATCGCATCGAGTCCCCGCGCTGCTGTGGCTGGGACCCGATGCAACACAACCTGCCTTCTACGGGTGCCGAGGAGATCCAGCCTCAGGCTGGGTCCCCTAGGCAACCTGTTAGTGTATGACTCAGATGTATTGTAATGCATTGCAGAGGGCATCAGACCCCCAAAAGTGAACATCATAAATAAAGTAAATAAAAAAAGTAAAGTAAAAAAGTGTTTTTAATAAAATTAATAGAGTAATAAAATTAATAAAGTAAAAAAGAAAAAAAAACGCTGCTTTCCCCTTATTTTATAATAAAAAACAGAAAAAAAAAAAAAACACATATCAGGTATCGCCGCGTCCGTAATGATCAGTTCTATAAATATATCACATGATCCACCCTGTCCGATAAACACCATAAAAAAATAAATAAAAAATGTGTAAAATAAAAAAGCCATTTTTGTCACCTTACATCACAAAAAGTGCAACACCAAGCGATCAAAAAGGCATATGCTCCCCAAAATAGTAGCAATCATCAGACCGTCACCTCATCCCGCAAAAAATTGGACCCTACCTAAGGGAATTGGATAAAAAAGATATCACTCTCAGACAATGGAGACACTAAAATATAATTATTTTTTACTTTAAAACTACTATTATTGTGCCAAAGTGAATAAAATAAAAAAGTATACATATTAGGTATCACCACGTCCGTAACAACCAGCTCTATAAAAATATTACATGACCTAACCACTCAGTTGAACACTGTAAAAAAAAAAAAAAAAAAACTGTGTAAAAAAAAAAAGCAATTTTTGGCACATTATATCACTAAAATTTCAACAGCAAGTGATCAAAAAGGCGTATGCCCCCCCCAAAATAGTACCAGAGCGTATGCCCCCCCAAAATAGTACCAGACTGTCACCTCATCCCGCAAAAAATGAGACCCTACCTAAGAGAATCGGTCAAAAAATAAAAAAGCTATGGCTCTCAGACTATGGAGACACTAAAATATCATTATTTCGGTTTCAAAAATGCTACTATTGTGTAAAACTTAAAATATAAGAAAAAGTAGACATATTAGGTCTTGCCACGTGCGTAACGATCTGATCTATAAAGAAGTCACATGTCCTAATCCCTGTAAAAAAAACCTACGCTGTAAAAAAAAACAAAAAACGATGCCAAAACATAAATTGTTTGGTTACCTTGCATCACAAAAAACGTAATATAGAGCAATTAAAAATCATATGTACCCCAAAATAGTAACAATAAAACTGGCACCTTATCCCTTAGTTTCCAAAATGTGGTCACTTTTTTGAGTTTCTACTGTAGGGGTGCATCAGGGGGGCTTCAAATGGGACATGGCATCTAAAAACCAGTTCAGCTAAATTTGTTTCCAAAAACCATATGGCGTTCCTTTCTTACTGCGCCCTGCCGTGTGCCCGTACAGCAGTTTACGATCACATTTGGGGTGTTTCTGTAAACCGCAGAATCAGGGTAATAAATATTGAGTTTTATTTGGCTGTTAACCCTTGCTTTGCTACTGGAAAAAATGGATTAAAATGTCAAATCTGCCAAAAAAGTGAATTTCAGAAATTTCATCTCCATTTTCCATTAATTCTTGTGGAACACCTACAGGGTTAACAAAGTTTGTAAAATCAGTTTTGTATACCTTGAGGGGTGTAGTTTATAAAATTGGGTCATTTTTGGGTGGTTTCTATTATGTAAGTCTCACAAAGTGACTTCAGACCTGAACAGGTCCTTAAAAAGTGGGTTTTGGAAATTTTCCGAAAAATTTCAAGATTTGCTTCCAAACTTCTAAGCCTTCTAACATCCCCAAAAAATAAAATTTAATTTTCAAAATGATCCAAACATGAAGTAGACATATGGGGAATGTAAAGTAATTTTTTGGAGGTATTTTTGGAGGTATTACTATCTATTATAAAAGTAGAGAAATTGAAATGTGGAAATTTGCACATTTTTCCCAATTTTTGGTAAATTTGATATTTTCTTATGATTAAAAAAGTTGTTTTTTTTTACTCATTTTTACCACTGTCATGAAGTACGATATGTGACGAGAAAACAATCTCAGAATGGCCTGTATAAGTAAAAGCGTTTTATAGTTAACACCACATAAAGTGACACATGTTAGATTTGGAAAAAATGGCCTGAGCAGGAAGGTTAAAACAGGCCCGGGGTTGAAGGGGTTAATAAACAATGTTTGTAAATTAGAAATGTCATAGTTGCCGATAGCAACCAAGCAGATTCCTCCTTTCATTTGCAAAAGTAGGTGACCAACATTACAATTTGGAATTTGATTATTTGCTATGGCCAGCTATGACACTTCTAATTTCCCCAATGTTGCAACATGACCACATATGTAATACACTGCTCAAAAAAATAAAGGGAACACTTAAACAACACAATGTAACTCCAAGTCAATCACACTTCTGTAAAATCAAACTGTCCACTTAGGAAGCAACACTGAGTGACAATCAATTTCACATGCTGTTGTGCAAATGGGATAGACAACAGATGGAAATTATAGTCAATTAGCAAGAAACCCCCAATAAAGGAGTGGTTCTGCAGGTGGTGACCACAGACCAATTCTCAGTTCCTATGCTTCATGGCTGATGTTTTGGTCACTTTTGAATGCTGGCGGTGCTTTCACTCTAGTTGTAGCATGAGACGGAGTCTATAACCCACACAAGTGGCTCAGGTAGTGCAGCTTATCCAGGATGGCACATCAATGCGAGCTGTGGCAAGAAGGTTTGCTTTGTCTGTCAGCGTAGCGTCCAGAGCATGGAGGCGCTACCAGGAGACAGGCCAGTACATCAGGAGACGTGGAGGAGGCCGTAGGAGGGCAACAACCCAGCAGCAGGACCGCTACCTCCGCCTTTGTGCAAGGAGGAACAGGAGGAGCACTGCCAGAGCCCTGCAAAATGATCTCCAGCAGGCCACAAATGTGCAAGTATCTGCTCAAACGGTCAGAAACAGACTCCATGAGGGTGATATGAGGGCCCGACATCCACAGGTGGGGGTTGTGCTTACAGCCCAACACCGTGCAGGACGTTTGGCATTTGCCAGAAAACACCAAGATTGGCAAATTCGCCACTGGCGCCCTGTGCTCTTCATAGATGAAAGCAGGTTCACACTGAGCACATGTGACAGACGTGACAGAGTCTGGAGATGCCGTGGAGAACGTTCTGCTGCCTGCAACATCCTCCAGCATGACCGATTTGGCATTAGGTCAGTAATGGTGTGGGGTGGCATTACTTTGGAGGGCCGCACAGCCCTCCATGTGCTCGCCAGAGATAGCCTGACTGCCATTAGGCACCGAGATGAGATCCTCAGACCCCTTGTGAGACCATATGCTGGTGCGGTTGGCCCTGGGTTCCTCCTAATGAAAGACAATGCTAGACCTCATGTGGCTGGAGTGTGTCAGCAGTTCCTGCAAGACGAAGGCATTGATGCTATGGACTGGCCCGCCCGTTCCCCAGACCTGAATCCAATTGAGCACATCTGGGACATCATGTCTCGCTCTATCCACCAACGTCACGTTGCACCACAGACTGTCCAGGAGTTGGCAGATGCTTTAGTCCAGGTCTGGGAGGAAATCCCTCAGGAGACCGTCCGCCACCTCATCAGGAGCATGCACAGGCGTTGTAGGGAGGTCATACAGCACGTGGAGGCCACACACACTACTGAGCCTGATTTTGACTTGTTTTAAGGACATTACATCAAAGTTGGATCAGCCTGTAGTGTGTTTTTCCACTTTAATTTTGAGGGTGACTCCAAATCCAGACCTCCATGGGTTAAAAAATTTGATTTCCATTTTTTTTTGTGTGTGATTTTGTTGTCAGCACATTCAACTATGTAAAGAACAAAGTATTTCAGAAGAATATTTAATTAATTCAGATCTAGGATGTGTTATTTTTGTGTTCCCTTTATTTTTTTGAGCAGTGTATGTTGGTTAGTGAATGTGCTAAATGTTGTTTGTTGATGATAGTAATATATGACTTAACTAATTTTGTAAAAAAATTAATTTCCATGTTCTGTTATTTTTGTGAAGAACGGAGGACAACCTTGAGGGGGAAACAGAAGAGGGCACTCTGCACCACTCAAGTACGTGCGAGGAGTAGATTCCATCTTCCCAACCTCCTTCAGAGTGGTGAAGGACCTCGCACCACAGTGGCCTCTCATCCCGCAGCCTCGGGAGTGGATTACCCCCCCACTTTTACCTTACAATGCCGCAGAAAACGCCATATACCTACAGCCGAAGCATTGGGCAAATACACAGGTCCTAGACTATTTGTCTAGAGGCCGCCAAGAAGACCACTTTGAGCTGTACGGCAGGACTCTGGCGCCTCATTTGAGGAACCTGCCTCCAGAACAATTGTTGCGAATGCAAGCCGCTATAGGAATGGCCACAGAAATATTTGTGGCACTTGAGAATTGGCGCACCCATTGGCACCTTACTGGCCCTCGGCCAATGCCAACTCCCCCGGTTTCTGAGCGGCCGACACAATACCCTCCTCCAAGGGAACATTATGCCCCACAAAGACGGCCATATGGGCAAATCTATCATGGCGAGACCTCATATGCCCAGCCTGTCCCCTCCACATCATAACCAGACCCATCTCAACACTGAGAGCCCGCATCACAAACCACCTACCATGGGACTCAGTTTCAGGGTTCACCATCGCCACTTGGGCGTTTTTTCAATCTTGTAATTTTTATTTATTTATATTTATTGTTTATTTTATGTGTTACCTTAGAAATAAGTTAAGTTGACGACTCTCTGTATAAATAAACAAATTTTTATTTTCGTGCATTTTATTGTTTGTTTTCTTTATTATATACAGTTCATAATGATATTTATGTAGGACAAACACATTAAATATTTTGAAATGTTTAAACTACATAAATATAGCCAAAAGACACTTACAATCTAAACATGATTTTTCAAAAATTTACACACACAAATATACCATTTCTTAAAAACACTATTAACCCTTTCAAGACCAAGCCATTTTTCACCTTCGTGACATCTAATTTTGCAAATCTGACATGTGTCACTTTATGTGTTATTAACTTTGGAATGCTTATATTTATCTAAACCATTCTGAGATTGTTTCTCGTGACATCTCGTACTTGATGTTAGGGGCAAATTTGGGGCAATATGTTTTACCTTTTTATTATAAAAATCCCAAATTCACAGAAAATTTCGAAAAAATACAAATTTTCTAAATTAGAATTTCTACGCCTTAACCCCTTAGGGACGCATGACGTACCGGTACGGCATGTTTCCCGAGTCCTTAAGGACCCATGACATACTGGTACGTCATGAGTTTAAAACGAGATTGCAGCGCTGCAGGGTTAAATCGGAACAGGATGCCCGCTGAAATCATTCAGAGGGCAACCTGTCACAACGCCGGGGGGGGGGGGGGGGATGGGTTATATGACCCCCCCCCGTATCGGCGATCGCAGCAAACCTCAGGCCAATTCTGCAGTTTCTGATCCCCGCGGTTCCTGACCGCGGGGATCAAACTTTAAAATGCCCAAAATAAAGTTTATTTCACCCCCTCTGAGTTGCAGGCGGTGCGGGAGGCGGGTGGTGCGGCAGGCGGGATCGCGATCCCCCGCCCGCCTCCTCTAGAATATTCATTGGTGTCCAGTGGTTATACCAGAGTGTCAGCACATTGCTGACACTCTGGTAAAAACGGCTGACATCTGTGCTGTGATGTCAGCCGTTTAACCCTTTCCATACCGCGGTCCGTATGGACCACTGTATGGAAAGGGTTAACAGTCAGGGAGCTCCCTCCCTCTCCCATCGGGGGGCTGCTGTGCCTTTGCAGCCCCCAGACAGGATGGGGTCACAGAGGGAGGGAGCGCCCCTCCTTCCCCGTCTGCTCAGTTGTGGCAGACGGGGAAGGTTCCCATGTCAACAGGACGCCTTCTCAGGCATCCTGCTGTCCCTGGTGCTGAACAGATCTGTGCTAAAGGCATAGATCTGTTCAGACAAAGTGTAAGTAAAATACAGTACAATACACTATACAGGGTACTGTACTGTATTATACAGACATCAGACCCACTGGATCTGCAAGAACCAAGTGGGTCTGTGTCAAAAAAATGAAAAAAAAAGTGAAAAAAGTAAAGATAAAAAAAAACATTTATCACTGAATAAAAATAAAAAAATACACTACACATATTAGGTATCGCCGCGTCCATAACGACCTGATCTATAAAACGGTAATGTTACTTTCCCCGCACGGTGAACGCCATAAAAATTAAAAAAAATTAAAACTATGAGGAAATTGAAATTTTGCCCACCTTACTTCCCAAAAAAGGTAATAAAAGTGATCAAAAAAGTCACATGTACGCCAAAATAGTACCAATCAAACCGCCATCTCATCCCGCAAAAATCATACCCTACCCAAGATAATTGCCCAAAAACTGAAAAAACTATGGCTCTTAGACTATGGAAACACTAAAACATGTTTTTTTTTTTTCAAAAATGAAATCATTGTGTAAAACTTACATAAATTAAAAAAAAGTATACATATTAGGTATCGCCGCGTCCGTATAGACCGGCTCTATAAAAATATCACATGACCTAACCCCTCAGGTGAACACCGTAAAAAAATAGAAATAAAAACGGTGTAGAAAAAGCCATTTTTTGTCATCTTACGTCACAAAAAGTGTAATAGCAAGCGATCAAAAAGTCATATGCCCCCCAAAATAGTGCCAATCAAATCGTCATCTCATCCCACAAAAAATGAGACCCTACCTAAGATAATCGCCCAAAACCTGAAAAAACTATGGCTCTCAGACTATGGAGACACTAAAACATGTGTAAAACTTACATAAATAAAAAAATTGTATACATATTAGGTATCGTTGTCCGTGACAACCTGCTCTATAAAAATACCACATCATCTAACCTGTCAGATGAATGTTGTAAATAAAAACAAAACGGTGCCCAAAAAGTTATTTCTTGTTACCTTGCCTCATAAAAAGTGTAATATAGAGCAACCAAAAATCATATGTACCCTAAACTGGTACCAACAAAACTTCGACCCTATTCCGTAGTTTCTAAAATGGGGTCACTTTTTGGGAGTTTCTACTCTAGGGGTGCATCAGGGGGGCTTCAAATGGGACATGGTGTCAAAAAAAAAACAGTCCAGCAAAATCTGCCTTCCAAAAACCATACGGCACACCTTTCCCTCTACGCCCTACTGTGTGCCCGTACAGTAGTTTACGGCCACATATGGGGTGTTTCTGCAAACTACAGAATCGGAGCAATAAATATAGCATTTTGTTTGGCTGTTAACCCTTGCTTTGTTACTGGAAAAAATGGATTAAAATGGAAAATTTGCCAAAAAATTTAAATTCTCAAATTTCATCTTCATTTGCCAATAACTCTTGTGCAACACCTAAAGGGTTAACAAAGTTTGTAAAATCTGTTTTGAATACCTTGAGGGGTGTAGTTTCTAGAATGGGGTCATTTTCGGGTGGTTTATGTTATGTAAGCCTCACAAAGTGACTTCAGACCTGAACTGGTCCCTAAAAAGTGGGTTTTTGAAAATTTCTAAAAAATGTCAAGATTTTCTTCTAAACTTCTAAGCCTTGTAACATCCCCCAAAAATAAAATATCATTCCCAAATTGATCCAAACATGCAGTAGACATATGGGGAATGTAAAGTAAAAACTATTTTTGGAGGTATTACTATGTATTATAGAAGTAGAGAAATTGAAACTTGGAAATTTGCAAATTTTTTTACAAATTTTTGGTAAATTTGGTATTTTTTTATAAATAAAAAAGATTATTTTTTACTTCATTTTACCAGTGTCATGAAGTACAATATGTGACAAAAAAAACTCTCAGAATGGCCTGGATAAGTCAAAGCGTTTTAAAGTTAACAGCACTTAAAGTGACACTGGTCAGATTTGCAAAAAATGGCCAAGTCCTTAAGGTGAAATAGGGCTGAGTCCTTAAGGGGTTAAAGGCAGATAGTGATACCTCATTAGATAGTTTTTACTTAAGATTCCCTATATGTCTACTTTATGTTGGCATAATTTTGAAAATTACATTTTATTTTTTTTAGGACGTTAGAAGGCTTAGAATTTAAGAAGCAATTTTCTAGAAAATTTTCAAAACCGACTTTTTCAAGGACTAATTCAGTTCTGAAGTCACTTTGAGGTCCTTATATAATAGAAACTGATAGGAATCACAGCGTCCCACTTGGTACCCCTGGCACCAAACTTCTAGTATCGGCTTGGTTTGAGTCCCTTTCTGACGTCAGGAGAGCGCTTCACTCAGTAGGTAATAAAAGACACAACAGTGATGTACTGAATGAACACTCTGAGGTTTATTTTTAATGCACACAGGTTATATAGAGGGGGCTTTACCCTCTTTATTAGCATATCATCGTAAGTTATGTATTTAACCTATCATATTAACACGTTTCATTCTACAGTCAGAGAAATAGAAACAAAAACGGAACTTCCATATTAGGAATATTGTCCGGGAGTAGTGCCAAAGAGATAAGATTCAGGGTTACAGAGAATAGAAACCTTACAGTTATTAGTTTCACAGCAATCAGAGTTACTTCTTAACAGAGAAACAAAACTTCAGCAAAAAGCAGAATTGGTTTTGACATAATAAAGAACATGGATTCCTTTCAGAAACCACTCAAAGGTGACCCCATTTTAGAAACTACACCCCTGAAATTATTCAAAACTGGTTTTACAAACTATGTTAACCCTTTAGGTGTTCCACAAGAATTAAAGGAAAATTGAGGTGAAATTTAAAATTTTCAGTTTTTGTGCAGATTTTACATCTTAATCCAATTTTTCCTATAACACAGCAAGGGATAACAGCAAAATGAACCTCAATATTTATTACCCTGATTCTGCAGTTTACAAAAACACCCCAATAATGTTCGTAAACAGCTGTATGGGCACACAGCAGGGTTCAGAAGGAAAGAAGCAACATATGGTTTTTGGAGAGCAGATTTTGCTGAAATGGCTTTTGGGTGTCGTGTCATATTTGAAGGCACGCTAGGGCACCCCTACAGCAGAAACCCCCAAAAAGTGACCCCATTTTGGAAACTACACCCCTCAAACAACTCATTGAGGGGATAACTGACCACTTTGACCTCACAGGCCTTTCATAATATTTAGAAACACTTCACTGTTAAAATGAAAAATTATATTTTTTTTAAAAGAAAAGTCCCTTAAGGCCAAGTTGTTCATTTTAACAAGGAATAACAGGAGCAAATGCACCCCATAATTTTTTACCCATTTTCTCCTGAATACGGCAACACTCCATATGTGGTCGTAAACTGCTGTATGGGCAGACGGCAGAATTCAAAAGGAAAGGAGCGGCATCTGCATTTTCTAACGTGGAATTTGGTAAAATAGATTTTAAGGGCCATAGCTTTTTAATATTTTGCTTGACCGAGCTGTGTGGGGCTCATTTTTTGCGGGATGGGCTGTAGTTTTTAATGATACCATATTTTGATACATATGACTTTTTAATAGCTTTTTATGAAATTTTTTAATGAGGTGAAGTAGGTTAACAATTCTGCCAGTGTTTTTTAAAAAAATTTTTATGGGGTTCTCCATGTGGTACATTCGATAAGATACTTTTATTTTGTGGGTTGATACAGTTATAGCGATGCCAAATTTATATTGTTTTATTCACCACTTATACCAGTATACCACTTTTATATCATAAATTTTTTTATAAAAAAATATTAACCACCTCAGCCCCCAGTGCTTAAACACCCTGAAAGACCAGGCCACTTTTTACACTTCTGACCTACACTACTTTCACCGTTTATTGCTCGGTCATGCAACTTACCACCCAAATGAATTTTACCTCCTTTTCTTCTCACTAATAGAGCTTTCATTTGGTGGTATTTCATTGCTGCTGACATTTTTACTTTTTTTGTTATTAATCGAAATTTAACGATTTTTTTGCAAAAAAATGACATTTTTCACTTTCAGTTGTAAAATTTTGCAAAAAAAAAAGAGATCCATATAGAAATTTTGCTCTAAATTTATAGTTCTACATGTCTTTGATAAAAAAAAAATGTTTGGGTAAAAAAAAATGGTTTGGGTAAAAGTTATAGCGTTTACAAACTATGGTACAAAAATGTGAATTTTCCGCTTTTTGAAGCAGCTCTGACTTTCTGAGCACCTGTCATGTTTCCTGAGGTTCTACAATGGCCAGACAGTACAAACACCCCACAAATGACCCCATTTCGGAAAGTACACACCCTAAGGTATTCGCTGATGGGCATAGTGAGTTCATAGAACTTTTTATTTTTTGTCACAAGTACGCGGAAAATGATGATTTTTTTTTTTTTTTTTTTTTCTTACAAAGTCTCATATTCCACTAACTTGTGACAAAAAATAAAAACTTCTATGAACTCACTATGCCCATCACGAAATACCTTGGGGTCTCTTCTTTCCAAAATGGGGTCACTTGTGGGGTAGTTATACTGCCCTGGCATTCTAGGGGCCCAAATGTGTGGTAAGGAGTTTGAAATCAAATTCTGTAAAAAATTACCTGTGAAATCCGAAAGGTGCTCTTTGGAATATGGGCCCCTTTGCCCACCTAGGCTGCAAAAAAGTGTCACACATCTGGTATCTCTGTATTCAGGAGAAGTTGAGGAATGTGTTTTGGGGTGTCTTTTTACATATACCCATGCTGGGTGAGATAAATATCTTGGTCAAATGCCAACTTTGTATAAAAAAATGGGAAAAGTTGTCTTTTGCCAAGATATTTCTCTCACCCAGCATGGGTATATGTAAAATGACACCCCAAAACACATTCCCCACCTTCTCCTGAGTACGGCAATACCAGATGTGTGACACTTTTTTGCAGCCTAGGTGGGCAAAGGGGCCCACATTCCAAAGAGCACCTTTCGGATTTCACAGGTCATTTTTTACAGAATTTGATTTCAAACTCCTTACCACACATTTGGGCCCCTAGAATGCCAGGGCAGTATAACTACCCCACAAGTGACCCCATTTTGGAAAGAAGACACCCCAAGGTATTCCGTGAGGGGCATTGCAAGTTCCTAGAATTTTTTATTTTTTGTCACAAGTTAGTGGAAAATGATGATTTTTTTTTTTTTTTTTTTTCATACAAAGTCTCATATTCCACTAACTTGTGACAAAAAATAAAAACTTCCATGAACTCACTATGCCCATCAGCGAATACCTTGGGGTCTCTTCTTTCCAAAATGGGGTCACTTGTGGGGTAGTTATACTGCCCTGGCATTCTAGGGGCCCAAATGTGTGGTAAGGAGTTTGAAATTAAATTCTGTAAAAAATGACCTGTGAAATCCGAAAGGTGCTCTTTGGAATTTGGGCCCCTTTGCCCACCTAGGCTGCAAAAAAGTGTCACACATCTGGTATCTCCGTACTCAGGAGAAGGTGGGGAATGTGTTTTGGGGTGTCATTTTACATATACCCATGCTGGGTGAGATAAATATCTTGGTCAAATGCCAACTTTGTATAAAAAAATGGGAAAAGTTGTCTTTTGCCAAGATATTTCTCTCACCCAGCATGGGTATATGTAAAATGACACCCCAAAACACATTCCCCACCTTCTCCTGAGTACAGAGATACCAGATGTGTGACACTTTTTTGCAGCCTAGGTGGGCAAAGGGGCCCATATTCCAAAGAGCACCTTTCGGATTTCACAGGTCATTTTTTACAGAATTTGATTTCAAACTCCTTACCACACATTTGGGCCCCTAGAATGCCAGGGCAGTATAACTACCCCACAAGTGACCCCATTTTGGAAAGAAGAGACCCCAAGGTATTTCGTGATGGGCATAGTGAGTTCATAGAAGTTTTTATTTTTTGTCACAAGTTAGTGGAATATGAGACTTTGTAAGAAAAAAAAAAAAAAAAAAAAATCATCATTTTCCGCGTACTTGTGACAAAAAATAAAAAGTTCTATGAACTCACTATGCCCATCAGCGAATACCTTAGGGTGTGTACTTTCCGAAATGGGGTCATTTGTGGGGTAGTTATACTGCCCTGGCATTTTCCAGGGGCCCTAATGTGTGGTAAGTAGGTAAATGACCTGTGAAATCCTAAAGGTGCTCTTTGGAATGTGGGCCCCTTTGCCCACCTAGGCTGCAAAAAAGTGTCACACATGTGGTATCGCCGTATTCAGGAGAAGTTGGGGAATGTGTTTTGGGGTGTCATTTTACATATACCCTTGCTGGGTGAGAGAAATATCTTGGCAAAAGACAACTTTTCCCATTTTTTTATACAAAGTTGGCATTTGACCAAGATATTTCTCTCACCCAGCATGGGTATATGTAAAATGACACCCCAAAACACATTCCCCACCTTCTCCTGAGTACGGCGATACCAGATGTGTGACACTTTTTTGCAGCCTAGATGCGCAAAGGTGCCCAAATTCCTTTTAGGAGGGCATTTTTAGACATTTGGATACCAGACTTCTTCTCACGCTTTGGGGCCCCTAGAATGCCAGGGCAGTATAAATACCCCACATGTGACCCCATTTTGGAAAGAAGACACTCCAAGGTATTCAATGAGGGGCATGGCGAGTTCATAGAAATTTTTTTTTTTTGGCACAAGTTAGCGGAAATTGATATTTTTAATTTTTTCTCACAAAGTCTCCCGTTCCGCTAACCTGGGACAAAAATTTCAATCTTTCATGGACTCAATATGCCCCTCACGGAATACCTGGGGGTGTCTTCTTTCCGAAATGGGGTCACATGTGGGGTATTTATACTGCCCTGGCATTCTAGGGGCCCTAAAGCGTGAGAAGAAGTCTGGAATATAAATGTCTAAAAAATTTTACGCATTTGGTTTCCGTGAGGGGTATGGTGAGTTCATGTGAGATTTTATTTTTTGACACAAGTTAGGCCTCATGCACACGACCGTTGTGTGCACCCGTGGCCGTTGTGCTGTTTTCCGTTTTTTTTCGCGGACCCATTGACTTTCAATGGGTCCGTGGAAAAATCGGAAAATGCACCGTTTTGCAGCCGCATCCGTGATCCGTGTTTCCTGGCCGTGAAAAAAATATGACCTGTCCTATTTTTTTCACGGCCAACGGTTCACGGACCCATTCAAGTCAATGGGTCCGTGAAAGAACACGGATGCACACAAGATTGGCATCCGTGTCCGTGATCCGTGGCCGTAGGTTAGTTTTTATACAGACGGATCCGAAGTTGGTGGCCAGTGTGCGGCCTCCCATCTCCCCCCCCCCCATCATTGGTGGCAGCGGAGTTCCGATCGGAGTCCCAGTTTAATCGCTGGGGCTCCGATCGGTAACCATGGCAACCAGGACGCTACTACAGTCCTCGTTGCCATGGTTACTTAGCAATAGTACAATAGTAGAAGATTCATACTTACCTGCTGCTGCGATGTTCGTGTCCGGCCGGGAGCTCCACCTACTGGTAAGTGACAGTGACAGGTCTGTGCGGCGCATTGCTAAATGAACCGTCACTTACCAGTAGGAGGAGCTCCCGGCCGGAGACGAACATCACAGCTCCCAGGTAAGTATGAATCTTGTACTATTGCCGCTGCCACCAATGATCGGGGGGGGGGGGGGGGGCGCAAGATGGGAGGCCGCACACTGGCCACCAATGTTGTTAATGCTATAGAGGGAGGGGGGCCAATGATTGCCACCAACGATTTATTACAATAGAGGGAGGAAGGGGGGGGGGGGGCGCACACTGTGCCACCAACGAATTATTACAATAGAGGGAGGAAGGGGGGGGGCGGGGGGGGGGGCACACTGTGCCACCAACGAATTATTACAATAGAGGGAGGAAGGGGGGGGGGCGCACACTGTGCCACCAATGATATTTAAACTGGGGAGGGGGGGTCTGCCCCCTGCTGCCTGGCAGCCCTGATCTCTTACAGGGGGATATGATAGTACAATTAACCCCTTCAGGTGCGGCACCTGAGGGGTTAATTGTGCTGATCACGGCCCCCTGTAAGAGATCGGATGCTGCTAGGCAGCAGGGGGCAGTCATGTACACAGTTTGTAGTATATTCTAACTAGAAGCGTCCCCATCACCATGGGAACGCCTCTGTGTTAGAATATACTGTCGGAAATGAGGTTTCACGATCTAACTCATATCCGACAGTATATTCTAACATAGAGGCGTTCCCATGGTGATGGGGACGCTTCAAGTTAAAATATACCATCGGATTGGAGAAAACTCCGATCTGATGGTATAAAAGGGACTCCGGACTTTACATTGAAAGTCAATGGGGACGGATCCGTTTGAAATGGCACCATATTGTGTCAACGTCAAACGGATCCGTCCCCATTGACTTGCATTGTAATTCAGGACGGATCCGTTTGGCTCCGCACGGCCAGGCGGACACCAAAATGACTTTTTTTTCATGTCCGTGGATCCGCCAAAAATCAAGGAAGACCCACGGATGAAAAAACGGTCACGGATCACGGACCTACGGACCCTGTTTTTGCGGACCATGAAAAAAAACGTTCGTGTGCATGAGGCCTTAGTGGAATATGAGACTTTGTAAGAAAAAAATAAAAAAATTCCGCTAACTTGGGCCAAAAAAATGTCTGAATGGAGCCTTACAGGGGGGTGATCAATGACAGGGGGGTGATCAATGACAGGGGGGTGATCAATGACAGGGGGTTGATCAATGACAGGGGGGTGATCAGGGAGTCTATATGGGGTGATAACCACAGTCATTGATCATGCCCCTGTAAGGCTTCATTCAGACGTCCGTATGCGTTTTGTGGATCCGATCCATCTATCAGTGGATCCGTAAAAATCATGCGGACATCTGAATGGAGCTTTACAGGGGGGTAATCAATGACAGGGGGGTGATCAGGGAGTCTATATGGGGTGATCACCACAGTCATTGATCACGCCCCTGTAAGGCTTCATTCAGACGTCCGTATGCGTTTTGCGGATCCGATCCATCTATCAGTGCATCCGTAAAAATCATGCGGACATCTGAATGGAGCTTTACAGGGGGGTAATCAATGACAGGGGGGTGATCAGGGAGTCTATATGGGGTGATCACCACAGTCATTGATCACGCCCCTGTAAGGCTTCATTCAGACGTCCGGATGCGTTTTGCGGATCCGATCCATCTATCAGTGGATCCGTAAAAATCATGCGGACGTCTGAATGGAGCTTTACAGGGGGGTAATCAATGACAGGGGGGTAATCAATGACAGGGGGGTGATCAGGGAGTCTATATGGGGTGATCACCACAGTCATTGATCACGCCCCTGTAAGGCTTCATTCAGACGTCCGGATACGTTTTGCGGATCCGATCCATCAATCAGTGCATCCGTAAAAATCATGCGGACATCTGAATGGAGCTTTACAGGGGGTTGATCAATGACAGGGGGGTGATCACCACAGTCATTGATCATGCCCCTGTAAGGCTTCATTCAGACGTCCGGATGCGTTTTGCGGATCGGATCCATCTATCAGTGCATCCGTAAAAATCATGCGGACATCTGAATGGCGCTTTACGGGGGGGTGATCAGGGAGTCTATATGGGGTGATCACCACAGTCATTGATCATGCCCCTGTAAGGCTTCATTCAGACGTCCGGATGCGTTTTGCGGATCCGATCCATCTATCAGTGCATCCGTAAAAATCATGCGGACATCTGAATGGAGCTTTACAGGGGGGTAATCAATGACAGGGGGGTGATCACCACAGTCATTGATCATGCCCCTGTAAGGCTTCATTCAGACGTCCGGATGCGTTTTGCGGATCGGATCCATCTATCAGTGCATCCGTAAAAATCATGCGGACATCTGAATGGAGCTTTACAGGGGGGTGATCAGGGAGTCTATATGGGGTGATCACTACAGTCATTGATCATGCCCCTGTAAGGCTTCATTCAGACGTCCGGATGCGTTTTGCGGATCGGATACATCTATCAGTGCATCCGTAAAAATCATGCGGACATCTGAATGGAGCTTTACAGGGGGGTGATCAGGGAGTCTATATGGGGTGATCACCACAGTCATTGATCATGCCCCTGTAAGGCTTCATTCAGACGTCCGGATGCGTTTTGCGGATCCGATCCATCTATCAGTGGATCCGTAAAAATCATGCGGACGTCTGAATGGAGCTTTACAGGGGGGTAATCAATGACAGGGGGGTGATCAGGGAGTCTATATAGGGTGATCACCACAGTCATTGATCATGCCCCTGTAAGGCTTCATTCAGACGTCCGGATGCGTTTTGCGGATCCGATCCATCTATCAGTGGATCCGTAAAAATCATGCGGACATCTGAATGGAGCTTTACAGGGGGGTGATCAATGACAGGGGGGTAATCAATGACAGGGGGGTGATAAGGGAGTCTATATGGGGTGATCAGGGGTGATCAGGGGCTAATAAGGGGTTAATAAGTGACGGGGGGGGGGGGGTGTAGTGTAGTGTAGTGGTGCTTGGTGCTACTTTACTGAGCTACCTGTGTCCTCTGGTGGTCGATCCAAACAAAGGGGACCACCAGAGGACCAGGTAGCAGGTATATTAGACGCTGTTATCAAAACAGCGTCTAATATACCTGTTAGGGGTTAAAAAAAACACATCTCCAGCCTGCCAGCGAACGATCGCCGCTGGCAGGCTGGAGATCAACTCTCTTACCTTCCGTTCCTGTGAGCGCGCGCGCCTGTGTGCGTGCGTTCACAGGAAATCTCGGCCATCGCGAGATGACGCGTATATGCGTGACTGTGCGCAGCGCTGCCACCTCCGGAACGCGATCCTGCGTTAGGCGGTCCGGAGGTGGTTAAAGAGCTGCCATAACGTTTATATACGTGCTATAGCAGTCGTGAAGTGGTTAATCAATTTTTAAAATGTATTTAACATATATTTATTTAGAATACATATCTGCCACCAAAATATCAGTGAGTATAATGTCCATTATGCACACGTTAGTAAACACAATACAGATGGAGTTTATTGACATGACACATGTAATGATAGTGTTGATGAATTATTAATGAGGTCAACTAACTTTATTAACTATGATGCAGGGCCGATCCTAGGGTCACAGGCGCCTGGGTGCAGAAATATTTCTGGCGCCCCCACATGGGCGTGGTTATCTTACTAACTCCTCCCCTTTACAATGTTTCTATGGCAACAACTTCAGCCCCACGAATCGGCGGCTCGGCTGCTCGGCTTAAAAAAAAAAAAAAGTAAAAAAAAAAAAAGTAAAAAAAAAAAAAGTCCCGGCGGCTCGCTCGGCCAGGGCCGGACTGGGGATAAAAACCAGCCCTGGAAAAAGTTGCACACCAGCCCCACAGCATTGCGTCATTATTTACTTGTTTATAATAGGAGAAAGCATTCATTTTAAAACACGTGTGTAAACACGAATATGAACTTTGCCCCACGATAGCTCTTTTGTAGAACCCCCATAAAAACTTACAGTTACTTGACTTGGCCCTTGGGGATCTCGGACGCCACTTCAACACTTTGGCCGGGGGCTCGGCGGAGCTGATGTTGTGCTTTAACCTAATGAGAAAGATTTCATAATAAGGATTTGGAGAAAGGGCAGAGGGATAGCAGAGCAGGGAGAGGCTGGTGCTGCTACTAGGGGGTCATACCATGGGGGAGTAATAAAGCCCACCATAATGCTCCCCCAGTAGTAATAATTCTCCTTATAATATGCAAAACATTTGTAATGCCCCCAGTTGAGCTAATGTTCCCATAATGTGCCAATATAAAATACCCCTTCTCAGTGCCCCCGTAGATGACCCCCATAGTGCCCCCCCCCCTTCCCCATAGTACCCACCATAATGTGTCCCAGTATAAAATGCCCCTATACAGAGCCCCCATATAAAATATCTTCTTTTTTAGCCTCAGTAGATGCCCCTATAGTGCCCCCCAATAATCTGCAGTAAGATGTGCCCCCATAGATGCCCCCAATCATGTGCCAGTAATAAGAGCCCCCCCACCATCATGTGCCAGTAGCCAGAGCCCCCCCATATCATGTCAGTAGCCAGAGCCCCCCCCATATCATGTGTCAGTAGCCAGAGCCCCCCATATCATGTGCCAGTAGCCAGAGTGCCCCCATATCATGTGCCAGTAGCCAGAGTGCCCCCATATCATGTGCCAGTAGCCAGAGTGCCCCCAATCATGTGCCAGAAATAAGAGCCCCCCCACCATCATGTGCCAGTAGCCAGAGCCCCCCCATATCATGTGCCAGTAGCCAGAGCCCCCATATCATGTGCCAGTAGCCCCCCTTATGTGCCAGTAGCCCCCCTATGTGCCAGTAGCCCCCCTTATCATGTGCCAGTAGACCCCCTTATCATGTGCCAGTAGCCCCCTTATCATGTGCCAGTAGCCCCCCTTATCATGTGCCAGTAGCCCCCCATATCATGTGCCAGTAGCCAGAGCCCCCCCCTTATCATGTGCCAGTAGCCAGAGCCCCCCCCCATATCATGTGCCAGTAGCCAGATCCCCCCCATTATCATGTGCCAGTAGCCAGAGTGCCCCCATATCATGTGCCAGTAGCCAGAGTGCCCCCATATCATGTGCCAGTAGCCCCCCATATCATGTGCCAGTAGCCCCCCTTATCATGTGCCAGCCCAGTAGTCCCCCCTTATCATGTGCCAGCCCAGTAGTCCCCCCTTATCATGTGCCAGCCCAGTAGTCCCCCCTTATCATGTGCCAGCCCAGTAGCCCCCCTTATCATGTGCCAGCCCAGCCCAGTAGTCCCCCCTTATGTGCCAGCCCAGTAGCCCCCCTTATGTGCCAGCCCAGTAGCCCCCCTTATCATGTGCCAGCCCAGTATTGTACCTATATAAAAAAATTAAAAAAAATAATACACTTATACTAAGCCGGCAGCCTATCAGAGGAACAGGAGGGGACACACCTCTCCCTCCTCTGCCGCAGCACAGACAGGCATCTGTATTGCCGTCCTGAGGACGGCAATACAGATGACTATGGAGATGAGCGCTTCCGCAATGGAGGCGCTCATCTCCTGCTCTGCCCTGCCGCCGGCCGCGGCCGCCCCCACTTGTCACCAGGGCCGCAGCGCTGGGGTGCGGGGCACCCACTGCACCCCGTGTAGGATCGGCCCTGCTATGATGCTTATACTGGTATACATATAGTTCTAAAATTTGAACATTATAGTAATGAGGTATTAGTACATATTTCATTTCATATATAGTGTTCTAAACAATATATGTCAGCAAAATATGTAAGCTCGCAACCCACGTCAAGGGTCCTCATTATGTTGCGAGTCCCTAACTAAAAAATACAAAAACTAACTAAAAAACACCATCCAGGTTGTAAAAAAATTACAAAAATAAATATCTGGCAATTACAACCTTCCACGTGTTGAGTACTGCTGCTGGAAAGGGACATAACCTAGAGGGGACATAAAATAATCCTAAAATAACTCTCTCACGCTCAGTCCAGCAGATCCTGATCTTCCAAGGTGAAAAGGGTCTCTTTTAGATGCCGACCTATCTACTTGGGCGTCTTCATCAGGTGTTGCCTCATAGGTGCATACAGGGAGCGCAGAATTATTAGGCAAGTTGTATTTTTGAGGATTAATTTTATTATTGAACAACAACCATGTTCTCAATGAACCCAAAAAACTCAATAATATCAAAGCTGAATATTTTTGGAAGTAGTTTTTAGTTTGTTTTTAGTTTTAGCTATTTTAGGGGGATATCTGTGTGTGCAGGTGACTATTACTGTGCATAATTATTAGGCAACTTAACAAAAAACAAATATATACCCATTTCAATTATTTATTTTTACCAGTGAAACCAATATAACATCTCAACATTCACAAATATACATTTCTGACATTCAAAAACAAAACAAAAACAAATCAGTGACCAATATAGCCACCTTTCTTTGCAAGGACACTCAAAAGCCTGCCATCCATGGATTCTGTCAGTGTTTTGATCTGTTCACCATCAACATTGCGTGCAGCAGCAACCACAGCCTCCCAGACACTGTTCAAAGAGGTGTACTGTTTTCCCTCCTTGTAAATCTCACATTTGATGATGGACCACAGGTTCTCAATGGGGTTCAGATCAGGTGAACAAGGAGGCCATGTCATTAGATTTTCTTCTTTTATACCCTTTCTTGCCAGCCACGCTGTGGAGTACTTGGACTCGTGTGATGGAGCATTGTCCTGCATGAAAATCATGTTTTTCCCCATTTCAGGGGACTACCTCTTGAAGCTCATCAAGAGAATGCCAAGAGTGTGCAAAGCAGTAATCAAAGCAAAAGGTGGCTACTTTGAAGAACCTAGAATATGACATATTTTCAGTTGTTTCACACTTGTTTGTTATGTATATAATTCCACATGTGTTAATTCATAGTTTTGATGCCTTCATAGTCATGAAAATAAAGAAAACTCTTTGAATGAGAAGGTGTGTCCAAACTTTTGGTCTGTACTGTATAATACATGTGTACTACTATTACGTACTTATACATAGAACAGGTAATGTTCGGAATACGCAGGCCATAGACCAAAATGCTATATATTGTCAAACTGTGGGTTATTCATGTATGAGTCTGATAATTTAGTCTTACCTTAAATAATGAGATGTTCTTCAGGTGACACACTCCGCTGCATGTTGGTGTCCTGGAAAGTCAAGGCAGGCCGCAACTCCCCCAACAGCCGATCAAAGGTAGCTACCGACATGCAGCAATAATTAAAGAACTTAACAGGGTGTGCACGGAGGTTCGAGTACACACCAACAAATTGACCTTTGCTGACCCGCTGCGAATTTATAGGATGCACCCACATCTGCTTCCTCTGCGGTTCCTCCTCTATCATTTCTGGCTGCTCTCCAAAACAACGGAAGACCAGCCAATGCAAGAACACATGGTCAGTGGATGATAAGGGGAAAGTGGACATCCTGCAAAGGAAAATCCAAAAACCCAACACACAAACAAGCCAAACAATCCAATCTCCACCAAAAATGGAGCTTTCCCGAAATGCATGCTGGGGGTATTTATATGTGTTTCCAGTGACCAGGTGACTCTAGAGGATGTTTTTTTTTCCGCGTGAGTTAAAAAACGCATGCAACTCGCATGTCACCCGCAAGGAAAAAAACACAATAACGCAACGCAATTGCATACAAAACGGACAGCACACGCAAGCAAAATTGCGCGATTATCACTGAACGCACCCTGAACGCATCCGATGCCAATCCGTCACGCTTGTGTAAAAAAGGCCTAAGAGGAATCTCATAGATTTCTGACAAATGGATGTTTTTGTCAGTCATAAAATACGTTTTCTCTCACTGACTGTTGTCATAAACAATCGTTTTCAATTAGTATTACAAAATAAAAACAATATGGCATACCCAGGCAATCTGGGCTTCTGCGTAGGGCTGCTTGGCACAGGGGACAGCCCTGAAATAGGAGTAGAAGATATACTATATATATATTTACTGGCTTGGCTTCTCCATAAAAGCTCATTCATTACACCTGTTAACACACGATTGGTGCATTAGTTATATTGAATATGACAGGAAAAATAATTTAATTTAAAAAGAATTAGTGTAAAAAAACACCCAGTGTTAAAGAGGACCTTTCACCGATTATTACACTATGAACTAACTATAAAGACATGTAGAGCGGCGCCCGGGGATCTCACTGCACTTACTATTATCCCCCGGCGCCGCTCCGTTCCCCTGCTATGCCCTCCGGTATCTCCGCTCACTAAGTTATAGTAGGCGGAGATTCCAGTCACTAAGTTATGGTAGGCGGAGTCTGCCCTTGTTCTGCTCTAGAGCTGGCCAATCGCAGCGCAGAGCTCACAGCCTGGGAGGTCTTTTCTCCCAGGCTGTGAGCTCTGCAATGTGATTGGCCAGCGCTACAGAAGAACAAGGGCAGACTCCGCCTACCATAACTTAGGGAACGGAGATACCGGAGGGCATAGCAGGAGAACGGAGCGGCGCCCGGGGATAATAGTAAGTGCAGTGAGATCCCCGGGCACCGCTCTCCATGTCTGTATAGTTAGTTCATAGGGTAAGAATCGGTGAAAGGTCCTCTTTAAGCCACACCCCAAAACACCCCCTTTTTACGTGGGTATACCTGGCAGGTTATGGCACAAAAATTTTACTTTTGGTCATAGCAGAAAAGTGTACATTAATTTTTACTTTCCAGCTTTTCATTTACCATAAAAGATAAAGCTAGAAAGTAAAAAAAAAATTCTGCCATAACATTTACTAAAGAAATTATTCTACAGGGAATCAAACCTTCTGCATGGTAGGAAATGTGTTTACCACTACACTATTAAACCCAGGGGCGTAGCTAAAGGCTCATGGGCCCTGGTGCAAGAGTTCAGCTTGGGCCCCCCTTCCTTCAGTGCTTTATGGCCAGGGGCAGGGAAGCACATTGCCTTCGTGCTGCCTAAGGCAAACATTGAAACGGCACCCCCCTGTCCAAATTCTTGACATTACCCCTTTCCCTCCAGCCAGAGGTATAACTTGAACCGCATGCACCTCCTATAATACTGGTGTCTTCTTATGTGGCACAAGGGTCTTTGGGCCCCCTCAGGCTCATGGGCCCAGTAGCGACTGCTACCTCTGCACCCTCTATAGCTACGCCCCAGATTAAACCATACTGTTGTAAGGATAGGATTTTCTGTGCCTAAAAAGCACAGAAGCGTCCTTGCAGATTTATATGCTGACACCTGGACATTTATAGACTATGGGCGGTCGGCAAGCATTTAAATAAAGTACTGCTTGTGTCATGGGAGAAGGTCATTGCTTTAGGGAATACAAGTACTGTATTTTCCTGCATATAAGACTACTTTTTAACACATGAAAATCTTCTCAAAAGTCGGGGGTCGTCTTATACGCCGGGTTTCATCTTATACGCCAGTATACGGCGTGCTGAAACTTACTTCCTAGCCGGACTGGAGAAGCTGTCCTTCTCCAGCTTCAGGGACAGGTGCCCTCTAGCTGAGCCACCGTGCACTGCATCCCGGCCAGCCGCTCCTGAAGCAGCCCCCTCTCCCTGCTCTCAGTGGTTTTCTCATGCCGACAGTATCACATTGCGTACTACCGCTCAGATCGTCTTGAAGACAGAGAGGGCTGGGCAGGCAGGGAGAGCTGACCCACCCAATCCAAGCAGAAAATACCGGTACATCGCTTGACGTGATTGACTGGTTATTGTATACTGGGTTGGATTGGCGAGTCTGAGGGGAGGCAGGGGGAAGCAGGAGCATCTGCACTTCAGCCAATTCTAATGTTGGAACGGCGGATCTCTAATGAAGTTTGGTGTGCATCTTATCTGTGGTGAAAAAACTGAGTCTATCTGGGGAGCAGATACATGTGGTGGTGAATACAGTACAGCACCAGTATCTGTACATACAGTACAGCACCAGTATCTGTACCGGTTCATACAGTACAGCACCAGTACATACAGTACAGTATACAAATGGCTAACAGTCAAGACCCCATCATGGCTCTACCAGCAAGAAGAAAGAAATATGAAGCCATTTTCAAACTTAAAGTTGTAAACTTTGCCATGGAACATAATAACTGCGCTGCTGCAAGATAATATGTAGTAACAGAAAAGATGGTTTGGGACTGGAAAGCAAATGAAAAAGCATTAAAGAGTATGCCAAGGGGTACGTGTGCATTAAGAAGAGGCACCCCACATTGGCCAGAACTCTAAAAACATGTAGCAGACATGGTGAATGACCATCGTCAAAACGGTTATGTAGTAACACAAAATACGTTTGTTTGCAGTTCAGTGGGCCAAATCTAACCCAGCAACAGATTTAAGGCCACTGTATCCTAGTGTACTAGATTCTTGGAAAGGCATAATATGGTACTGAGGCAAAAGACGAAAATTGCACAATTACCTGCAGATCTTGAAGTAAATAGCATTGGAGGGGTAGTCTTATACGGCGAGTATGCCCCAAACCCTATATTTTGACTGGAAAAGTTGGGGGTCGTTGTAACGGTCACGTCCACACACACACAGGGGGAAGGGTAGTGACCACTGCGCTCCACCCTCACCCCTGGCCCTGCTTACTTGCCTCACGAGTCCTGATGACAGGGGACAACTGGACGGCAATCCCTAACTTAGGATATGTGCAGGGAAGACAGACAAGACAAAATACGGAACATGAACGGACCGGGTCAGAACCAAGAGAGCTACGCAGTACAACGGATTGAGCAAAGAATGGTCAGGAGAAGCCGGGGTCAGATACCAGGAGAGTAGCGAAGTACAAGAGGAGTCCTAAGAGAGTAGTCAGGTGGGAGCCGAGGTCACAATACCAGGATGTATGCGCAGTACAGGAGGAGCAGGCAGAGGATCGTCAGGGAACAGGATCAGGTAAATATTCAGTAGTCCAACAAATAGCCAGGAGCCTAGAAATTAACAGGCAACCTGTAGCCAGCAGGCTGCCTGTATTTATAGTGGGGAGTGAGGGTCATGTGACGTGGATCACATGACCGACAGACCAACCAGTCGAGCACCGAGTGATCAGCTCGGCGCTCAAGGCAGACTAGGAGCAGGGAGCCACCCAGCTAGTAAAGCCGCCCTGGGAATGAGGTCAAACACAGAACCTCATTCCAAAAGCTAAGCAACAGTTCTGCGGGCAATGGGGGACCGAGTGCACCTTCGGAACCCCGTGACAGTACCCCCCCTTTTACGAGGGGCCACCGGACCCAAGACTTCAGGCGATGGCTTTTCAGGGTGTTCTAAATGAAATTTACGAACCAGTCTAGGAGCATGAACCTCCCTGGCAGGTACCCAAGATCTCTCTTCAGGTCCATACCCCTTCCAGTGAATCAGATACTGCAAGGAGTTACGCACCTTCCTGACATCCACTATTTTAGACACGACATACTCGACAGCATCATTAACAAGAACCGGCGGAGGCGAGGCTTTCGATGGTACTACCGGTTCAAAATATTTTTTAAGTAGAGATTTATGGAACACATTATGAATGTGGAATGACTCGGGCAGCTCCAACCTAAATGATACCGGGTTAATCACCTCCGTGATCTTATATGGTCCAATAAAACGAGGAGCAGATTTTCTAGAAGCTACCTTGAGAGATAGATTCTTGGAGGACAACCATACTTTATCCCCAACCTGAAAGTTCACCCCCCTTGAACGTCTCCTATCGGCCTTGAGTTTTTGAGAACTTTGAGCCTTTTCTAGGTTCGATTGAACCCGGGCCCAAACTGTGCACAGTTCGGAGGAGAGTTTATCAGCTTCAGGGTTAGAGGAGGAGACGGACGACCCAGAATGAAAACGGGGATGAAAACCATGGTTACAAAAGAAAGGGGAGACCCCAGCAGAAGAATTGACACGGTTATTCAGAGCAAATTCAGCCAACGGAAGGAATTTGACCCATAATTGCTGGTCATCAGCAACATACAACCTCAGGAATTGTTCCACAGACTGATTAAGGCGTTCAGTCTGCCCATTACTCTCAGGATGGTAGGCGGAAGAAAAAGACAACGAAATTTTACATCTTTGACAGAAGGCCCTCCAGAATTTGGACACAAACTGCACACCCCTGTCCGAAACAATATTTTCCGGGATGCCATGTAAACGAACAACCTCTCTCACAAAAATAGACGCCAGGGTTTTAGCATTCGGAAGTTTAGACAGGGGAATGAAATGAACCATCTTGCTAAACCTATCGACCACTACCCAAACCACAGTCTTACCCTCCGCAAGCGGTAGGTCAGTTATAAAGTCCATCGAGATATGGGACCAGGGTCTACTGGGAATGGGTAGGGGTCGTAGGTTACCAGCAGGGCGAGTCCTAGGTGTCTTAGACCTGGCACAAACCTCACAGGCTGACACGTAGGACTTGACATCCCTGGTCAGAGTGGGCCACCAATAAGATCTAGAAACCAGATCCTTAGTGCCCTCAATACCCGGATGTCCACAAAAGGCAGAATCGTGACACTCACCCAACAGCTGGAGACGAAATTGTATGGGAACAAACAACTTATCTGTTGGGGTGGATGCCGGTGCCAGATGTTGTTCAGCCTTAATGCGAGCCGAGATATCCTGGGTTAGAGCCGCTAAGAAGATGTTTGCTGGTAGGATGGATTCAGGCGGCGTCTCAGTGGGTTGAAAAGCATGGAAGCTCCGAGATAATGCGTCTGCCTTCACATTTTTACTTCCCGGCCTGAACGTAATGGAGAAATCAAAACGGGTAAAAAACAGAGCCCATCGGGCTTGTCGGGGATTCAACCTCTTAGCGGACTCGAGAAACATTAGGTTTTTATGGTCAGTGACCACAGTTACTCGATGCCTTGCCCCCTCCAAAAAATGTCTCCACTCCTCAAATGCCCATTTAATGGCCAACAGCTCCCTATTCCCTATGTCGTAGTTTCTCTCCGTGGGAGAGAATTTCCTAGAGAAGAAGGCACACGGTCTCAGGTTAGTGAGGCTAGCAGGACCTTGTGAAAGGACTGCTCCTGCGCCGTCCTCGGACGCATCCACCTCCACAATAAAGGGTCTCTCCTGATCAGGCTGGATCAGAATGGGAGCGCTACTAAATGCCTTTTTTAATGTTTCAAATGAAGAAATGGCCTTGGTAGACCAATTCTCCAAATCCGCCCCTTTCTTAGTAAGGTCGGTCAATGGCTTAGCAATTACAGAAAAATTCATGATAAATTTACGGTAGTAATTAGCGAAACCCAAAAACCGTTGTAAAGCCTTTAAGGATGAAGGCCTTACCCATTCCTTAATTGCTAAAACCTTACCAGGATCCATCTTAAAGGCGTGAGGAGTCAAAACATGCCCTAGAAACAGTATCTCCTGTACACCAAAGACACATTTCTCTTGCTTAGTGGATAGCTGGTTCTCCCTCAACACCTCTAATACTTGTTTGACATGGGACACATGAGATTCGAAATCAGGAGAGAATATCAAAATGTCGTCAAGATAGACAATAATAAATTTACCTAAGAACTCCCTAAGAATATCGTTCATTAAGTTTTGGAACACAGCTGGGGCATTGCTGAGTCCAAAAGGCATCACCTGATATTCAAAGTGTCCTATCGGAGTATTGAACGCTGTCTTCCATTCGTCTCCCTCCTTGATTCGGATTAGATTGTATGCCCCTTTCAGGTCAATCTTGGAAAACCAGGTTGCCCCCAAAACCTGGTTAAATAAATCCGGAATCAATGGGAGAGAGTATCTATTTTGGACAGTGATTTTATTTAATCTCCGGTAATCAATACAAGGCCTAAGACCACCATCCTTCTTTTTAACAAAGAAAAACCCTGCTCCCATAGGAGAGACTGAAGGTCTAATATGCCCTTTAGCAAGGCTCTCCTTAATATAATCCTCCATAGCCTTGCGTTCGGGCCCTGAAAGATTATAAATTCGACCTTTAGGAAATTCGGCACCCTCAATTAGCTCTATGGCGCAATCATAAGGTCTATGGGGGGGTAGAACCTCTGGAGTAAGGGACGAGAACACATCAGAATATTCCTTAATAACAGAGGGTAATGTATTAGACCTTACTGAAACCCCAGCCTGGACCACGGATAAGCATGAGTCACACTTAGGTCCCCATTTCACCAACTCTCCTTTGGACCAATCAATTGTGGGGTTATGTAAACGGAGCCAAGGCAACCCTAGTACCACCTCAACCGGTAGGTTCTCCAGGACTAGAAGAGAACATCTCTCAGAGTGGCACACACCCACGGACAGAGAAATTTCAGAGGTACATGACCTCACCGTACCACCAATCAGGGGAGTAGCATCAATAGCCATGACATGGATAGGTGTAGGTAAAGCAAACATTGGAATACCCAATTTACAAGCAAACTCAAAGTCAATAAAGCTGGCCGCTGAACCGGAGTCAATAAAGGCCTTACCCGGCCACTTATTAACCCCCAGAGAAATTGTTATGGGTACCAAAAGCTTACCTTTAGAAAAATCAGGGTGTACCTGTCTTTAGGTTGTCTTGCTTTAGAAGACTTGTCAGAGAGGTCCCTCTTAGGACACTTGTTGATCCAATGCCCAGGATCTCCACAGTAGAAGCACTCTCCGCGTCTGCGACGAAGATTACCCCGGGTCATGCCAACCTGCATGGGTTCCTCGGTGGAGACCTCAGTGTTGTCCCTGGAAAAGGCCTCTGGCTGGACCACCATCTGAGAACTGAACTGTCGTTCTTGTAGTCTCTCTCTAACTCGTCTGTCAAGTCGGACAACTAGGGTCATCATCTCCTCTAAGGTCTCAGGAATTTGGTAATTGACCAATAGATCTTTTAAATTATCAGATAGACCAGACCTAAACTGACTCTTCAGGGCTGGTTCATTCCATCCTGAGGGGACACACCACCGTCTGAATTGGGTGCAATACTCCTCCGCAGGGAGATGGCCCTGAACCAGTGCCCTAAGAGCTGTCTCGGCTACCAGGGCCCTGTCTGGTTCGTCATAGAGGGTACCCAGGGCCTGAAAAAACCCCTCCACAGAAGCTAGACAACTGGCCCCAGGAGGTAATGAAAATGCCCAGTCCTGGGGATCACCCTGTAGTAGAGAAATGATAATCCCCACGCGTTGGCTCTCGGGACCGGAGGACACGGGGCGCAAACGGAAGTAGAGTTTGCAATTCTCCTTAAAGGAGAGAAACCTCTTCCGGTCTCCAGAAAAGGGTTCTGGGAGCTTGATCTGGGGTTCAAAATATGGACTGGAGGACAGAGGAGTGGAAGAACCTTGCCCTAACTCACAAGAACGGAGTTTCTCTCCTAGCTCCTGCACCCTCTGTGTCAAGTTAGAGACATGGTCAGTCAGGGTAGTAAGAGGATTCATGATACAGTGGTTATTGGGCCTGTTAATCTGTAACGGTCACGTCCACACACACACAGGGGGAAGGGTAGTGACCACTGCGCTCCACCCTCACCCCTGGCCCTGCCTACTTGCCTCACGAGTCCTGATGACAGGGGACAACTGGACGGCAATCCCTAACTTAGGATATGTGCAGGGAAGACAGACAAGACAAAATACGGAACATGAACGGACCGGGTCAGAACCAAGAGAGCTACGCAGTACAACGGATTAAGCAAAGAATGGTCAGGAGAAGCCGGGGTCAGATACCAGGAGAGTAGCGAAGTACAAGAGGAGTCCTAAGAGAGTAGTCAGGTGGGAGCCGAGGTCACAATACCAGGATGTATGCGCAGTACAGGAGGAGCAGGCAGAGGATCGTCAGGGAACAGGATCAGGTAAATATTCAGTAGTCCAACAAATAGCCAGGAGCCTAGAAATTAACAGGCAACCTGTAGCCAGCAGGCTGCCTGTATTTATAGTGGGGAGTGAGGGTCATGTGACGTGGATCACATGACCGACAGACCAACCAGTCGAGCACCGAGTGAACAGCTCGGCGCTCAAGGCAGACTAGGAGCAGGGAGCCACCCAGCTAGTAAAGCCGCCCTGGGAATGAGGTCAAACACAGAACCTCATTCCAAAAGCTAAGCAACAGTTCTGCGGGCAATGGGGGACCGAGTGCACCTTCGGAACCCCGTGACAGTCGTCTTATACGCCCAGTCGTCTTATACACTGGAAAATACGGTATTTCCTAAAACAGACATCAGAAGAGATTACAGTTTCTCTTAAAGTTGCACTGCATTCGGAAAGTCTTCAGACCCTTTCACATTTTGTTTTGTTACAGCCTTGTGCTAAAATAAAATTAAAGAAAATCAAGTCTCCCCCCCCCCCCCCCTATCATCCTGCACTCAATACCCCATAATGAGAATGTGAAAACAGAATGTTTGAAATCTTTGCTAATTTATTGAAAACGGAAAATCCAAATCTTGCATTGATGTAAATATTCAGACCGTTTACTCAGAACTTAGTTGAAGAACCTTTGGCAATAATTACAGCCAGTCTTCTTGGGTATGATGCTACAAAATTTGCACACCTGAATTTGGTGACTTTCTGCCATTTTTCTCTGTAGATCCTCTCAAGCTCTATCAGGTTGAATGTGGCCGTGCTTGTACACCATAGGGAAATGTGCCAGCCTATGTACACCAAAGAAATAGAAAAACCGCAGCACTCTCTTGTGTCTTTAAATCCCTTTATTCCATCAAATTCATGCGACGTTTCGACCTGTGTCGTCTTTCTCAAGCAACTGATAATACAGCTTTACCAGGTTTAAATACCCTCCTACCAGGAGGAGCTAACACGCATGTCAAAAATTGTGTAAACATAATAAATCAACCTAAATCATGGAGCTGGCACATATGTGGAAAGAAGGTTAAACATCATGGGCCTTTCTTCCAAAATAGGGCTAAGCATCATGTCATAGTTTATACACATATATGCATAGCAGTAATAATTATTACTTACTTAAGATTGGCCCTTGTGGACTGCTGGTGGGTGTAAACAAAGGTGATGTGTACAGCATGTTGATCGCATGCCTGTATCCCTCGCTCGTGTGCAGGCGTGTAGAGGCTGGACGCGCGCCAAAAGACTTAGGCTCGCAGCGTCTCTCTGTTCACACTGCGCGTGCGCATCGGAACAGGGTTCGGGCGTGTGCAGAAGAAATATAGATGTGCGCAGGCGCGGTCCCACGCAGGCGCACTGGAGGTCGTCGTCCAGTTACCCATATCGCAGGCGTCAGAAGCGGAGCTCGCGCATGCTCAGTAGGTGTGCTGTCAGCCGGCTGGTGACAGCACATAGATAGCGTACTCCCCTAGGCAATGTCGGCTGCATCGCATCAATAATATCTATGTGGGGCATAAGGGCACTAGGTGTGGGGGTCTGGAAGGCAATATTAGATAATAAATACAGCATTGGTTTATGAAATTAGGTGTCAACAAAAATGTATAGCAAGTATACTTATAACATACAATCCTCTAAAGTATCATGACCTGTGTGGGAGAAAACTCCAATATAGACAGTAATGCAATGGTGTCTCAATATGGGAGAGGGTGGGCTAGGGATATAAAGCTCGGACACTGGCAAAATCACACTGTGATATGTAACCTCCAAATAGTCCTAACACATTCAACGCTTAGGGTCACATTGTGGGGGGGTCCAACCGGGTGAATGGGAGGACACCCCATAACACAGCCGTTCCCGCCATTGCGTATGGTAAAAGTCAGCACCTTAGTCAGTAGGGTCACTAATTACCATGTACATCCATCCAAAGTGGAGGTACTGGTGTCCTATCCCTAGGTCCCCTATTACCTCCAGGGGTTGTCATTCAAACAAGCCCTAGAACCCTCTAGCGTAGTGAAAACACACACTGCTAAATATGTGGTGTAAAAATACACACTACTTACTATTTAGGTCTATGATAATATTTCAGTGGATGTAAGTTTGCTGTCACCTGAAAAACAGAAAAGAGCTGTGTTAAAGGAGGGAAAGCACTTCAAACCTCAGTAGGATCCAAGGGCAACCCCACACTCAGTGTCGCTTATAGGATAATAATATGGTTCCAAGGTATATCTACCAGAATCCAGCGGATTGTTAATAGGGGGATCTCTCTCACTGTGTCTACGCCCACCAGATGTCCACTTGGGGTCCAATCTGTTAAAAAAAACACATAGATTAGTGTCTAGAATCATAACCAATGGTTAGGTACAATACTTAAATGACATAGTGTAATATTCGGTAGGAAGGTCACAATATTCCTTCTAGATTAGAAGAGGGAGTTTTTTTTAACAGATTGGACCCCAAGTGGACGTCTGGTGGGTGTAGACACAGTGAGAGAGATCCCCCTATTAACAATCCGCTGGATTCTGGTAGATATACCTTGGAACCATATTATTATCCTATAAGCGACACTGAGTGTGGGGTTGCCCTTGGATCCTACTGAGGTTTGAAGTGCTTTCCCTCCTTTACACAGCTCTTTTCTGTTTTTCAGGTGACAGCAAACTTACATCCACTGAAATATTATCATAGACCTAAATAGTAAGTAGTGTGTATTTTTACACCACATATTTAGCAGTGTGTGTTTTCACTACGCTAGAGGGTTCTAGGGCTTGTTTGAATGACAACCCCTGGAGGTAATGGGGAACCTAGGGATAGGACACCAGTACCTCCACTTTGGATGGATGTACATGGTAATTAGTCACCCTACTGACTAAGGTGCTGACTTTTACCATACGCAATGGCGGGCACGGCTGTGTTAAGGGGTGTCCTCACCCGGTTGGACCCCCCCACAATGTGACCCTAAGCGTTGAATGTGTTAGGACTATTTGGAGGTTACATATCACAGTGTGATTTTGCCAGTGTCCGAGCTTTATATCCCTAGCCCACCCTCTCCCATATTGAGACACCATTGCATTACTGTCTATATTGGAGTTTTCTCCCACACAGGTCATGATACTTTAGAGGATTGTATGTTATAAGTATACTTGCTATACATTTTTGCTGACACCTAATTTCATAAACCAATGCTGTATTTATTATCTAATATTGCCTTCCAGACCCCCACACCTAGTGCCCTTATGCCCCACATAGATATTATTGATGCGATGCAGCCGACATTGCCTAGGGGAGTACGCTATCTATGTGCTGTCACCAGCCGGCTGACAGCACACCTACTCGAGCATGCGCGAGCTCCGCTTCTGACGCCTGCGCTATGGGTAACTGGACGACGACCTCCAGTGCGCCTGCGTGGGACCGCGCCTGCGCACATCTATATTTCTTCTGCGCACGCCCGAACCCTGTTCCGATGCACACGCGCAGTGTGAACAGAGAGACGCTGCAAGCCTAAGTCTTTTGGCGCGCGTCCAGCCTCTACACGCCTGCGCACGAGCGAGGGATACAGACATGCGATCAACATGCTGTACACATCACCTTTGTTTACACCCACCAGCAGTCCACAAGGGCCAATCTTAAGTAAGTAATAATTATTACTGCTATGCATATATGTGTATAAACTATGACATGATGCTTAGCCCTATTTTGGAAGGAAGGCCCATGATGTTTAACCTTCTTTCCACATATGTGCCAGCTCCATGATTTAGGTTGATTTATTATGTTTACACAATTTTTGACATGCATGTTAGCTCCTCCTGGTAGGAGGGTATTTAAACCTGGTAAAGCTGTATTATCAGTTGCTTGAGAAAGACCACACAGGTCGAAACGTCGCATGAATTTGATGGAATAAAGGGATTTAAAGATACAAGACAGTGCTGCGGTTTTTCTATTTCTTTGGATACTTGGAGGGACGCTACGGACTGACGTTCAACACCGCGTGCACCACCACATCAAGGCCGGTATACCCTGAGTGCTGCTACACCATTCATTTTATGTAGCCTATGTACACCCCCGCTATCCCAGCCACCAGAGTGGGCAGCGCCTTTTCCCATAGCATGCAAGCATGGCCACCACTGCTGGATTGCAGGGTGGTCATAACCTATGGATACAAGCAATGTATAATGTGATGGAAAGAAGAATGAAGCCAGCAAAAGAAGGTAATATGGACAGTCACAATACAGTAGTAAGTTCCTTGTATTAACTTTATCTACATAATAAATGCCATTTGTTGAAGTGAGATAACCCCTTTAAGAATATCTCTGTTCTTTGCTACATTTAGTTTTCCTTCAACCCTGACCAGTCTTTCCCTGTCGCAGCTGCTGAAAAATATTCCAACAGCATGATGCTGCCACCACCATGCTTCACTGTAGGGATAGTATTGTACAGTTGATGAGCAGTGCCTGGTATCCTCCAGACATGACACTTAAAATTAAGACCAAAAAGTTCAATCTTGGTTGCATCAGACCAGGGAATCTTGTTTCTCACAGTCTGAGAGTCCTTTAGATGCTTTTTTGCAAACTCCAGGCAGGCTTTCAAGTGTCTTTTACCGAGAAAAGGCTTCTTTCTGGCCACTATGCTATAAAGCCCAGATATTGATATTTTCCTTGTTATTGGTACATTTCTGTGCAAATGAGAACTGTGTAATCTTCTTTTCAGCCACCTTTTTGTCACACTGACAGCATGTAATTTAAATGTCTTAAAGGCAAACACTGGTAAGTATTAAGATTTACTGTAAACTCAGTGTTGTTTATGCAGCACAGTCCAACAAAGTCCTTGTAGCTTTGGTCCATTGGTTTATCCAAGTATAAAATAAAGAGTACTTTTTCAATGTTATGTTAGCATATTTCCCAACTTTTGAAAATGCCAAGGAGGAACAAGATCAGCGTAGACGTGGCATTCATTCTTTTAACACTACGCCACGTCTCTAATTCCATCTATTTCTATATATGTCCAATTCAGTCTTGTCCCCTTTGTGCACTCACAAAGTAGTTATGCTCCCTTAGTACCCTCACACAGTAGTTATGTTCCCTTAGTGCCCCTAACAAAGTAGTTATGCCCCTTAGTACCCCCACACAATAGAATGCTCCCATAGTGCCCCACACAGTAATGTTCCCTTAGTACCCCACACAATAGTTATGTTCCCTTAATTCCCCCACATAGTAGTTATGCCCCTTGTGCCCCCACATAATAGAATGCTCCCTTAGTATCCCACAGAGTAATGTTCCCTTAGTGCCCCACACATTAATGTTCCCTTAGTGCACCACACATTAATGTTCCCTTAGTGCCCCACACATTAATGTTCCCTTAGTGCCCCACACAGTAATATTCCCTTCGTACCCCCACACAATAGTTATGTTCCCTTAATGCCCCTCACATAGTTGTTATACCTCTTGTGCCCCCACATAATAGAATGCTCCCTTAGTGTCCCACACAGTAATGTTCCCTTAGTACACTCACACAGTAGTTATGTTCCCTTAGTGCCCCTCACATAGTAGTTATGCCCCTAGTGCCCCCGCATAATGGAATGCTCCCTTAGTGCCCCACAGTAATGTTCCCTTAGTGCCCCACACAGTAATGTTCCCTTAGTGCCCCACACAGTAATGTTCCCTTAGTACCCTCACACAGTAGTTATGTCCCCTTTTTTTTTCTTATAAATAGTTTTTATTTGAAACATATAGAACAATTACATGATTAAGCAGAGCATAAATTATACTTTTCTCCCCCCACCCACCCCAATCACCCAACCCCGAACCTCCCCATCCCTGCGATGCATCTCATTCTCTTTATCAAATAATAAAATTAAGATATAAAAAAAAACATAGGTAGAGAGCGGGAGGGAAAAGGGGAGGGGATCACAAAAGAAGGCCTACCACTTCCATTCTCCCCATATCTTGGACCATTTTTCTTTAGAGTTCCTCTGGGTGTACAAAATATTCTCATATCTCTTGACTGTGTTTACTAAATATATCCATTCATTAAGTCTTGGAGTGTTTTGAGAAAACCAGACTCGGATAATTAAGAGCCTGGCAAAGAAGATGATTTTAGCCAAAAGGATCTTTCGATACCGATGGCAAATTAAGTCATAAAAATCATTCAATATCCAACACTCGGGGGTCAACGGGATTACTAGCTTTAGTTTCTGAGTAATAAAATTACAACTTGAGTCCCAATATAGTTTTAAAGCAGGACACAACCAAAGGATGTGTAGAAAATGTGCCCCATGTGACCCACACCGAGGGCAATTCGAGGATTTTCGTAGACCACATTTGTTAAGCCAAAAACGGCGTGATATATAGTCTGTGTATAATATCAAATTGAATCATTATGTGATTCAAATTGTCCAAACCGAATTTAAAAAAAGTGAATATATTTCCCCAACCCTGTGATGAAACCATTGGACAGTTGTTTTCCCAGGCCCTCTGACCCAGTGAAACAACCTTAGAAAAAAATGAATTAATAATTTATATAATTGGGACATCTTACCCTTATAAGCAGTGGTTTCCAACACAACATTCAAAAGTGAAACCTGATTAACTCTTAACAAAGCTGAACGTAACTGAAAGTACCGAAACCAACTCAGGTTACCTAAATTTCCCAAACGTGATAGGCTCGACAGAGGCAATACCTCTCCATGCTTCACCATCTGTGAAAGATTTGTAATATTACTTTTTTTGCCAAAATCTATCACCAAATAGTTTATCAACCTTCTGAAGGAAAAAATTATGCCAAAGAGGAGTGCACTGAAGAGAACCCTTTATCCCCATCCATCTTCTAATAGTAGTCCACGTTCTAAAAAATAACTTCCCAGTTAGTCTGTACTCTTTTTTGACATTAATCAGACGCCCCGATTCCAGAAATGTAAACATATTGTCAATGGGAGATTGGTTCACCAAGGTCTTCCACAGGGCACTTTTCTCCCAATGACAAAATAACAGCAGCTGCCCACCTAAGAAGTAACCCTTGCAGCAGGAAAGATTCAATCCTCCCTGCTCCAACGGTTTATAGAAGTGTTCTAGTTTTAACTTCACTCGCTTTCTTCGACCAAAGTAGATCATTCATCATCCTCTCAAGAAGTTTAAAGAACTTGTCCTCAATCCAAACAGGAGAATTCCTCAGAGTATAAAGAAGTTGGGGGCAAAATCAACATCTTAATTAAAGATACTAGGTCCGCTCTGGTTAAGAGTAATCGCGACCATATAGCAATTTTTGATCTCAACTTACTTATCAGTGGTACTAAATTAAGCTGAATATAGTCATCAATCCTAGGCGATATCATCATGCCAAGGTATTCGACTGTTTCAACTACCTTTAACATTGTAAAGGGGTCCTCACTCAAGTTATCCAGTAGCATGTGTAGTTTTTTTTTATTTTTATTTAATCTCTTTATTAGTGTATCAAAAGCAAATTACAGTGAACAAGAAATTGAATGAACACTCCATATATTTAATAATCTCTTTCTCTCCCCTTATCCCTATTCCCCCACCCTCCACCCCCCCCCCCCCCCCAACCCTGTGGTGCATCCACCCCCCCCCCCTGCCCCCCCCCCCCCTCCCCCGAAGGACGGGGGAGGGACACGGGGGGAGGGGAGAGAGGGAAGGAAAAAGAAAAAGAAAATGTAAGATTATTACAGTCAGTCAATCAGATCTTCCAACCGGCCCATATCCTATTCCACTTCTCATCCACATTTCTCTGCCTATACAGAATCTGTTCATAGTTTTTTACCTTGTTAACTAGATTTATCCAGGTGTTTAATTCTGGGGTATGCCGAGCAAACCAGGTCCGGCTAACCAAAATTCTAGCTAACAGCAGTATCCTCCCTAGAAGGATCTTTTGATACTTACGACTACTTATTGTGGAAAGCTCATTGAGCAAAAACACTTGAGGTTCAAAGGGGATTCGTATTTTGAGTTTATGGATAAGAAAGTTGTTGATGTTAATCCAATATTTTCTAAGTTCTGAGCAGGTCCAGATCATGTGTAGGTAGTCCGCACCTAGAATATCACATCTAGGGCACTTGGATGTGTCTTTTAGCCCACATTTATTTAGCCATATAGGGGTAACATATAGTCTATGGCAGATATTAAAATGTACTAGAACATGGTTAAAGTTCTGGGATAGTGAGCCTGCGTTCGCAAAGATATTCCCCCACACTTCTAGTTGTATATTCGGACAGTCCAGCTCCCAGGCTCTTTGTCCTGGCGACTGTATGTGACAAAACCATGCCTTAAGTAAAAGTTTATATATATTTGAAAATCTTCATTCTTAGAGTTGTCCTCCCTATCCAGTCATTTAAGAAGGATGAACTATCTATATCCAGCATTAGTTTGTCATCCAAGCTAGATAATGCTGAACAGAGCTGGAAGTACCTGAACCAAGAGAGGTTTTCTAAATTTTGTGATAACTCTGTGTATGACTTAATCTCTCTATCCTTCACCACTTGTGAAATATAAAAAAATCCTATTCTTTTTACAAAATGTGTCAGCTGCTATACCATCTAACATCTGTAAGTGTACATTATGCCAAAGAGGCGTGAATGTAAGTGAACCCTGTACCTTCAACCATGTTCTAGTAGTAGCCCAGACTTTCGAAAGTAGTTTTATAGTCTCTCTATAACCCCGCTCTTGGCTAATCAGTAGCCCGGATTCCAAAAGGGTAAATATATTATTGTGTGAGTAGCTCCTTACTAACCTCCCTAGAAGGGCACTATTTTCTGATTCATAACACATCAATAGCTGGGCAGCAATAAAATACCCTTTAAAATAGGGGAGGTTTAAGCCCCCATATTCCAGAGGTTTATAAAGATATTCCAATTTTAGCCGGACTCGTTTTCTTCCCCACACTAACATAGTAACATAGTACATAAGGCCGAAAAAAGACATTTGTCCATCCAGTTCGGCCTGTTATCCTGCAAGTTGATCCAGAGGAAGGCAAAAAACCCTGTGAGGTAGAAGCCAATTTTCTCCACTTTAGGGGAATAAAAAATTCCTTCCCGACTCCAATCATGCAATCAGAATAACTCCCTGGATCAACGACCTCTCTCTAGTAGCTATAGCCTGTAATATTATTAAGCTCCAGAAATACGTCCAGGCCCCTCTTGAATTCCTTTATTGTACTCACCATCACCACCTGCTCAGGCAGAGAGTTCCATAGTCTCACTGCTCTTACCGTAAAGAATCCTCTTCTATGTTTGTGTACAAACCTTCTTTCCTCCAGACGCAGAGGATGTCCCCTCGTCACAGTCACAGTCCTGGGGATAAATAGATGATGGGATAGATCTTTGTACTGACCCCTGATATATTTATACATATTAATTAGATCTCCCCTCAGTCGTCTTTTTTCTAAAGTGAATAACCCTAATTTTGATAATCTTTCAGGGTACTGTAGTTGCCCCATTCCAGTTATTACTTTAGTTGCCCTCCTCTGAACCCTCTCCAGCTCTGCTATGTCTGCCTTGTTTACAGGAGCCCAGAACTGTACACAGTACTCCATGTGTGGTCTGACTAGCGATTTGTAAAGTGGTAGGACTATGTTCATATCACGGGAATCTATGCCCCTTCTGATGCAACCCATTATCTTGTTGGCCTTGGCAGCAGCTGCCTGACACTGGTTTTTGCTGCTTAGTTTGCTGTTTATTAAAATTCCTAGATTCTTTTCCATGTCAGTGTTACCGAGTGTTTTACCATTTAGTATGTACGGGTGACTTGCATTTTTCCTTCCCATGTGCATAACTTTACATTTATCAGTGTTAAACCTCATCTGCTACTTATCTGCCCAAGCCTGCAATCTATCCAGATCCCTCTGTAGTAGTATACTGTCCTCATCAGTGTAAATTACTTTACACAGTTTAGTGTCATCTGCGAAAATTGATACTTTACTATGCAAGCCTTCTACAAGATCATTAATAAATATATTGAAGAGAATAGGGCCCAATACTGACCCCTGAGGTACTCCACTAGTGACAGTGACCCAATCTGAGTGTGTACCGTTAATAACCACCCTCTGTTTTCTATCACTCAGCCAGTTACTTACCCACATACAGATGTTTTCTCCCAGTCCGAGCATTCTCATTTTATATACTAACCTTTTATGTGGTACAGTGTCAAATGCTTTGGAGAAGTCCAGATATACGACATCCATTGATTCGCCGCTGTCAAGTCTAGAACTTACCTCCTCATAGAAACTGATTAAATTAGTCTGACATGACCGATCCCTCACGAAGCCATGCTGATATGGCGTTATTTGCTTATTTCCGGTGAGATGCTCTAATATAGCATCTCTCAGAAAACCTTCAAACAGTTTACCCAGAACAGATGTTAAACTTACCTGGCCTATAGTTTCCAGGCTCTGTTTTTGGCCCCTTTTTGAATATTGGCACCACATATGCCACGCGCCAATCCTGTGGGACATTTCCTGTCAGTATAGAGTCTGCAAATATCAGAAATAAGGGTCTGGCTATGACATTACTTAATTCCTTTAGGATACGGGGGTGTATGCCATCCGGTCCTGGCGATTTGTCTATTTTAATCTTTTTAAGTCGCTGATGTACTTCTTCCTGGGTCAGACAGGACACTTTTAATGGGGAATTTATTTTTGCATTCTGCATGTCATCTGACAATTTATTTTCCTCAGTGAATACATTGGAGAAAAAAATATTTAACAGCTTTGCTTTCTCCTCGTCGCTCTCTGCGACTCCCCCCTCATTACTCTTTAAAGGGCCGACACCTTCAGATTTATACTTTTTAACATTTATATAATTGAAGAACATTTTAGGGTTAGTTTTACTCTCTTTGGCAATTAATCTCTCGGTCTCTAGTTTGGCCGCTTTTGTTTGTTTTTTGCATGTTCTATTTTTTTCCTTATAGTTTTTCAGTGCTTCCGTGCTACCCTCCTGTTTTAGTGTTTTATATGCTTTATTTTTGTCATTTATTGCTTTCTTAACAGTTCTATTTATCCACATTGGTTTCTTTTTGTTCCTTAACCTTTTATTCCCATATGGTATGTACCTCTCACAATGAGTTTTTAGGATGTTTTTAAAGATATCCCATTTTGTGTCTGTATTTGTGAGGACTTTGTCCCAGTTAGTCTGGCCTATGGCCTCTCTTAGTTGGCTAAATTTAGCTTTTTTGAAGTTTGGTATTTTTGTTCCTCCCTGTAGAAACGCTCTTTTGAATGATAATTGGAAGGTTATTACTTTATGGTCACTATTTCCCAGGTGTCCCCCAACCTGCACGTCTGATGTTCTGTCAGGTCTATTGGTTAATACTAAGTCCAGTATGGCCGTCCCTCTAGTCGGGTCCTGAACCAGTTGGGAGAGGTAATTGTCTTTGGTTATTGCCACGAACCTGTTTCCCTTATGAGATATACAAGTTTCAGTTTCCCAGTCTATATCTGGGTAGTTGAAGTCCCCCATAATAACCACCTCATTATGATTTGCCGCCTCGTCTATCTCGTTTAGTAGTAGATTTTCTGTGGACTCTGGTATATTTGGTGGTTTATAGTAAACTCCTATTAGTAATTTATTGTTGTTTTTAGCTCCATGTATCTCTACCCACAGTGACTCCACATGTTCATGTCCCTCACTTATATCTTCTCGGACTGTGGGCTTTAGACAGGACTTTATATAAAGGCAGACCCCTCTCCCTCTCCGGTTTTGACGATCCTTTCTAAACAGACTGTAACCTTGTACATTAACTGCCCAGTCATAGCTATCATCCAGCCATGTCTCAGTTATTCCCACTATGTCATAGTCCTCCTCACACATCACTAATTCCAGTTCACCAGTTTTATTAGTCAGGCTTCTGGCATTAGTATACATACATTTGAGAGGTTTATGTATATTTTTTACCCTACACCTTTCCTTCTGAACTGTTCTAGTCCCTCCTTCCATTCCTCCCCCATTCTTATTACCTTGCCCCCGGTCTCTATCTGCACTATCTTCCCCTCCTATAACGTAATTACCCTCAACCCAGTCCCTAGTTTAAACACTCCTCCAACCTTCTAGCCATCTTTCTCCCCAGCACAGCTGCCCCTTCCCCATTGAGGTGCAGCCCGTCCCTACGATAGAGCCTGTAGCCGATAGAAAAATCGGCCCAGTTCTCCAGGAACCCAAACCCCTCCTTCCTACACCAGTTCTTGAGCCACTTGTTAATCTCCCTAATCTCCCATTGCCTTTCTTGTGTGGCTCGTGGTACAGGCAGTATTTCGGAAAATACTACCTTTAAGGTCCTTGCCCTCAGCTTTTGACCTAAATCCCTGAAATCATTTTTAAGGACTCTCCACCTACCTCTAACTTTGTCATTGGTTCCGATATGGACCATGACCGCTGGATCATCTCCAGCCCCTCCCAGTAATCTGTCAACCCGATCCGCGATGTGTCGAACTCTAGCACCAGGAAGACAGCACACTGTTCGGCGATCACGGTCTTTGTGACAGATTTCCCTATCTGTTCCCCTAATAATGGAGTCTCCCACTACCAGCACCTGTCTGGCCTGCCCTGCTCTCCTGGTTCCCTGCTTACTGGAGCTGACATTCCCCTGACTGGCAGAGGAAGTGTCTGGCTGCAGCAGTGCCGTCCCCGGACTGACATCCCCCTCATCTGCCAAACGTGCAAACTTGTTGGGGTGTGTCAGATCAGGGCTAGCCTCCCTGGCACTCTTCCCTCTACCCCGCTTTCTTACTGTTACCCAGCTAGCTACCTCACTTTCCTCAGCCTCCTCTCTGTCACCCTCCCCCTCATCTACCCCAAAGAGTGCTTGCTCGGTGAGAAGCAAACTCTTTTGCAAATTATCAATGCCTCTCAGTGTTGCAACTTGCCCATTTAGAGACTCGATCTGCTAAATCATTAATTATTCTTTCCATAAGTTTAAAATATTTATCTTCTATCCAGGTAGGTGTATTCCTAAGCACATACAAAAATTGTGGTAGTATCACCATTTTGACCAGTGAAACTCGATCAGCTCTGGATAGGGGAAGTCTCAACCAGATCTCTATTTTTGCTCTAGTTTTCGTTATTAGTGGAATCAAGTTTAATTGGACAAAATTTTCAACCCTGGGCGATATAATCAAGCCCAGATATTGAAAGGTGTCAACGATGTCCAGCTCAGTTACAAACGCATCCCTCTGAGGTAACGGGTCTATTGGCATCAAACTGGTCTTAGACCAGTTTATAAGAAGGCCGGACACCTCACCAAATAATTTGACCATTTGAATGATTCTGGGGAGAGTTATTTCCGTGTGGTCTATGAGGAAAAGAACATCATCCGCATATAGAGAGATACGGTCTTGCACTCCTAATGTTCCAAATCCTCTAACCTGATCATCCTGCCTAATGGCCAAGGCCAGGGGCTCAATGTAGATATCAAATAATAATGGGGATAATGGACAACCCTGGCGCGTACCTCTATTTAACTCAAAGCTAGTGGTCAAGATCCTATTGAGACTCAATTTTGCCGTGGGGGATCTATACAATAATTTAAGAATGTTTATAAATCTTTCCCCAAAGCCCATCCTTGTCAGAACCTTCCAGAGGAAACGCCACTCCACCCTGTCGAAGGCCTTCGACGCATCCAGTGACAGGATGGAGCGGGTGGTCCCCCCAGGGGCCTGTATGTTGGCAAAGAGCCGATGCAGATTGAGATGCGTGCCCTTGTTTTGGATAAAGCCATTCTGATCTGGATGGACAATGGAGGAAATAAACCTGGAAAGCCTTGTGGCCAAGATCCTTGCAAGAAGTTTTACATCTGCGTTAAGCAGTGAGATCGGTCTATACGATCCCAAATCTGCGGGGTCCTTACCCTTTTTTGGAATTAATGTTATTACAGCTTCCATCATTGAGTCTGGCAATTTCCCATCCTCCACCGATTCAGCAAAGACCCCCAACAATCTAGGGAGAATAGACTCCTTATATTTAGTATAAAATTCATATGGGAGTCCATCTGAACCGGGGGTGGAGTTGCCTGAACATAATTTGATTGCCCCCTCAGGTTCCTGAATAGAGAATTCTACCTCGAGTGTTTTCTTTTGGGCCAGAGTAATAGTTGGGAACACAATACCATCGAGGTAGAAGTCCATCATTTCATCTGTAATCTTAGTATCAGCTTTGCATAAATCTGAAAAATAATCCAGAAAGGTCTTTTCTACAGAACCTTGTCCACTAACCATCCTACCGTTGGCCAGTCGGACATTGTCTATATATTTTTTGGACTCTTGACTCAAAATCACTCTCGATAAGAGTTTTCCAGGTCGCCCTGACTCTGTAAAGTGTTTTTGCCCCTTAAAAAATAGTCTTTGTTGGGCCTTGTCCAGCAGAAAGTTAGGTTATGCTTGTGTACACTTTTGCATATTTTCCCTATTCTCCTCCGTCTTATTTATATAGAAGGATTGTGTAGCTGAGGATGCTAGTCCCATACTCCTTTCTAAGGTTCGCTATATTACTGACCATTATCCCCCTCATGTAGGCCTTAAAAGTGTCCCATACCACCTGGATTTTAACTGAGCCGTAGTTATTATGCCAAAATTGGTCAATTTCATTTTGTATCATTTCATGTTTCTTTATTAGTGATAGCCAATACGGGTTTAGTCTGAATGGGAGTCTCTCTATATGTTTCTCCTGGGTCACACAAATTTCGAGGACTAAGGGTAAATGATCCGAGAATGACCTTGTTTCGTACTTCATTCGTTTTGCAAGTCTCACATATTTTCTATTCATCAAGGCAAGGTCTATTCTGGACATAGATTTACCTAGTTTACTAATACATGAATAAACCCTTTTCCCATGACCTAAATATCCCCAGAGATCTTCAAACCCGGCCTCAGAACAGAACCGTGCCAAGGGGGACCCCTGAACAGGGGTATCTCCCTTGACCCCCGTAGACACCCTATCCAACTCCGGATTAATGACACAATTGAAGTCACCAATAATCAGTGTTGGACACTCTGACCATTTATCCATAAATGATAGAAGAGAATTAAGGACTATAAAAGAGAATGGCGGTGGAATATAAACAAAGGCTAAAATACATGTCCTCCCCATCAACCTACAGTATAGATAAACAAATCTCCCTTGCTGGTCGACAGAGGATGCCTCGCACACAAAATCAATCGATCTATGTATATAGACAGTGACACCTCTGGAGTAGGTAGAAAAGGTGGAGTGATAAGTGTGGGCAGTCCATCCCCTGCCGACCGCTCTGGAGGTCTCCCCAGTAAGGTGCGTTTCCAACAAACATACTATTGCTGGGAGATGGGTCCTTGTCAGATCAAAAACTGCTTGTCTCTTTCTTCTATCCCCCAGACCCCGTACGTTCCAGGCAAAGATTTTAACCGACATTAAGAAAAGCAGTTAAGCGGGGGAGGGGGAAGAAAAAGGAAACAAAGAAAAAAAGGACGCACCACAGCCTTAATCCCACCCCCATACCAGTAATCCACCACATGTTGTAGCAGATTTCTCTCCTATGACCATCCCTCCCACACTCCCCCCTACTCGGCACCTCCCCGCTAGATAACACCAAAAAATAAGGATATAGACACCCTCTGCCAATTATTATTCTCCATGGGCCCTAAGGCCACTTCGATCACATATCATTTCGATCAAGCCAGTCCGTGGCTTTATCCGGAGTATCAAAAAATAGGATTGTGTCCTTATAAATAATCCGAAGTTTTGCTGGAAACATAAGGGAGTATTTAATATCGCTATCTCTTAGCCTCTTTTTAACCATCATAAACGAGCGTCTCTTTTCTTGAACATCTTTCGAAAAATCAGGGAAGAACGCCAGTCTGCCTCACTCATATACAACAGGTGGGCATTCCCTTGCCCTTCTCAGTAGCATATCGCTATCCCTTGACGCCAACATTTTAACAATGTGTGTCCGAGGTTGTCTCACCGGGATTGATCTGCCACCTGGGACCCGATGGGCTCTTTCTATCATAAAAAGTGGAGAGAACGAATCCCTCCCAAAGTTCTCCAGGATTAGCGTCTGTATGAATTGGATAGGATTCTTATCTTCGACGCCCTCTGGGACCCCCAGGATTCTCACATTGTATCTTCGTGATCTATCTTCCAGATCCACTGCCTTTTTCTTCAAAAAATTGACCTCTATCTTTAATGAGGAGATTTCAGAATTTGTTTTTTGGGCTTCACTTTGTATAAGAGCCATAGCGCTCTCCACATTACTGACTCTATCTCAAATTTTTGCCAAGTCGTCTCTGATCAATCCTACATCAACTTGGATAGACCCGAGTTGGTTTGTAATACCCTGTATTAAATCCCCATTCTGTTTTACGGCCAGGAGTATTTCTTTTAGCGAAGAGGAATTAGCGCTGGAACTGTCTTCTCCCTCCATTCCCTCTTCCCCTTGAAGGTGTCCAGGGGCTTTTTGAATTTCTGGCTCTCTCTCCGTCTCCTCGCAGTTATCAATTTTTTTTGGGGCCTATTTCCTTTTGACCCCCCCCCTCGTATTGACCCTTGGAGACCTCAGGAATTGGTCTATTTTCTGCACTTCAAAAGGTTTTAGTACCCGCTTTCTTGCCAGAAAGATCAGCCGAGCGCCTGCTAGCTTTTGGAGCCATTCCCCGCAGTTTTTTTTTTTTTTTTAATACTTGTTTCCTTTCTTTTTTCCTTTCTTTCTTCCCTTCTCTTTTTTTTTCCTTCTTTCTTTCCTCTTCCTCTTTTTTTTCCCCTCTCCTGTTGTTTCTCTCCTTATTTCTTTTTTCTTTATATATATATATATATATATATATATATATATATCCTCTTCCCTCCTTGTATTGCTTCCCCTTTCTCTTTATCCTTTTTTTCTTTGTATTTATCTTCTTACTCGCTTTCAATAGTGGCCCAAGTATAATATAGATTAGATATGCTTCAGTATACTTTAGCTCCTTTTTATTACCTTGTTAGTAGTTGATACAGTTAGTATGAAGAAGCAGAGGGCGTGGGGGAGCCAGAAGAGAGGGAGAAAAAAAAAGAAAAAAGGAGCAATCTCACCCGCTTTGAGTTCAAATCTTCAGCCGTCCAAATGTCCACAGGGGTCGCACCCGGACAACCAAGGAGGCCACTTGATCCCAGAAACACCGCCGAGGCGACCAAGGAGGAGAAAGAAGAGAGGACCGCCAAACACAGAGCCAAATGTCCCAGGCAGGAGGAGAAGCCGGCCAGACTCCAGCGACCGCCGACGCCAAGACTCAGAAAACAGAGCGGACCCGTCCAAAGAGACAGACCCCCGTCCCCAGCAGGAAGCAGACAGCCAGGGGAGACACCAGGAGAGCAGCGTCCAGTATCCCAGGCGCAGCAAGAGCCCCCCGCCTGATTCAGCCGACGCCACTTCCCCCCGCCAGCCAGAGAGCAGATGCGGAAGGCAAAGTCAGGAGGGAGCGAGGGACGGACCAGGCAGGACACCGAGGCAGTGTCGAGGAGTCCTCAATCCAGACGGTCCCACTGAAGCACAGAGGTGAGCCGGTGGAGAGGCAGGGAAACAGGAGAGCCATGGAAGCGGACACCACTAGGGGGAACAAAGCGAAATCAGGAGGCTGCGGCACCATGAGGGCAAGGCGGCAGCAGGGGCATCAGGAGCAGCGGGGATAGCCAAGCCACGGGGAGCGCGGAGGGCGTGACGCCCTACGTCTGCGTCATCACGTCACCCCATTGGAGCATAAGTGTCGTTTTTGACCAATTAATATCTAGACCAGAGACTTCACTAAAGGAATTAACTAGATGGATCACTCTTGGGTGAGTACTGTGGGTTTGATTCATATAAATAATACATCATCCGCATATAGAGAGATCCAATCCTCTAGTCCCGATACTCCAAAGCCCTCAATAATTGTATCTTGTCTAATACTGAGTGCTAAAGGCTCAATGATGATATCAAACAATAATGGTGACAAGTGACAACCTTGATGGGTACCTCTAGACAACAAAAAACTAGGGGACAAGCTACTGTTAAGTTTCAGTCTTGCGGTAGGGGAATTATACAAAAGCCTAACCATACTAATAAATCTAGGTCCAAATCTCATCCTTTCTAACACCTTCCAAAGGAATTTCCACTCCAACCTGTCGAATGCCTTAGAGGCATCCAAAGACAGGATGGAGCGGGAATGCCCCCCAGTGGATTGTCTCTTCACAAAAAGACAATGAAGGTTGTGATGTGTACCCTTATTGGGGATGAACCCATTCTGATCAGGGTGTATAATCGAGGGAATTACTTTGGAAAGCCTAATAGCCAACATCTTTGCCAGAAGCTTAACATCATGGTTTAAGAGGGATATCGGTTAATAGTCCTCCATATCTAGGGGGTCCTTTCCCTTTTTTAATATTAAAACAATTACCGCCTCGTCCATTGACTCGGGTAAGGTACCCTCCTCTAGGGAGTTGACAATAACCCTCAGTACATATGGGAGTATAAGATCGCCATATTTACGTTAAAGGGTTTCTATCACTTCATATGACATAATTAGCTGGCAGACACTAGCGATCTGCTAGTGTCTGCTCTGGCCAACCATCCTACTATAATCACTTGTGGGGCAGCGGTTTTGCTAAAAAACTAACTTTTATAAATATGCTAATGAGCCTCTAGGTGCTATGTGGGCGTCATTAGCACCTAGAGGCTCCGTCTACCTTCATACACAGCGGCCGCCCAGCACGTCCCTCCAGCCCGCCCATGTCCTCCTCCGTGTGACGCAGCGGCCGAATTCTCGCGCATGCGCCGTGCGCGGCTGTATTCGGCGCATTAGAGATGTCTGAGCTCGGAGCGGTCAGACATTCAATGCGCATGCGCGGCTGTTCCGCGCATGCGCATTGAATGTCTGACCGCTCCGAGCTCAGACATCTCTAATGCGCCGAATACAGCCGCGCACGGCGCATGCGCGAGAATTCGGCCGCTGCGTCACACGGAGGAGGACATGGGCGGGCTGGAGGGACGTGCTGGGCGGCCGCTGTGTATGAAGGTAGACGGAGCCTCTAGGTGCTAATGACGCCCACATAGCACCTAGAGGCTCATTAGCATATTTATAAAAGTTAGTTTTTTAGCAAAACCGCTGCCCCACAAGTGATTATAGTAGGATGGTTGGCCAGAGCAGACACTAGCAGGTCGCTAGTGTCTGCCAGCTAATTATGTCATATGAAGTGATAGAAACCCTTTAAAACCCATAGGGAAGGCCATCTGAGCCGGGAGAGGAGTTTCCAGAGTAGGCCTTTAATGCGGACTCTAACGCCTGTAAGAAGAATTCTGCATCAAGGAAGCTCCTCTGGGCTTCAGAGAGAGCCGGAAATGTGATGGAGTTAAGGTAAGCCTCCATCTCTTCATCCGAGCTAATGTTGCTATAAAACACTAAAAAGTGTTTTGTAAAAGCTTCCTTTATTTTTACCAGATTTCGGGTAATAGTACCCTTGATTAATCGGATGCTACCTATTTCCAGGGCGCCCAACTTTACAAAATTGTTTTTGTTCCATGAAGAAGAGCCTTTGCTGAACCTTATCCAGAAGAAAATCAGAATACTCCTGACTTTCTTTTTGCATTAGGCTACTTTCACACTTGCGGCAGAATGATCCGGCAAGCAGTTCCGTTGCTGGAACTGCCTGCTGGATCCGGCAAAACGTATGCCAACTGATGGCACTTGTAAGACTGATCAGGATCCTGATCAGTCTTAAAAATGCCTGATCAGTCAGAAAAATGCATTGAAATGCCGTATCCGTCTTTCCAGTGTCATCCGTCAAAATGGATCCGGCATTTATGTTTTTCACCATTTTTTCAGTCTGCACATGTAAACATTCACAGTGCAGGTGGAAAAAGTATGTGAACCCCTAGACTAATGACATCTCCAAGAGCAAATTGGAGTGAGGTGTCAGCCAACTGGAGTCCAATCAATGAGATGAGATTGGAGGTGTTGGTTACAGCTGCCCTGCCCTATAGAAAACACACACCGGTTCTGGGTTTGCTTTTCACAAGAAGCATTGCCTGATGTGAATGATGCCTCGCACAAAAGAGCTCTCAGAAGACCTATGATTAAGAATTGTTGACTTGCATAAAGCTGGAAAGGGTTATAAAAGTATCTCCAAAAGCCTTGCTGTTCATCAGTCCACTGTAAGACAAATTGTCTATAAATGGAGAAAGTTCAGCACTGCTGCTACTCTCCCTAGGAGTGGCCGTCCTGTAAAGATGACTGCAAAAGCACAGCACAGACTGCTCAATGAGGTGAAGAAGAATCCTAGAGTGTCAGCTAAAGACTAACAAAAGTCTCTGGCATATGCTAACATCCCTGTTAGCGAATCTACGATACATAAAACACTAAACAAGAATGGATTTCATAGGAGGATACCACAGAGGAAGCCACTGCTGTCCCAAAAAAACATTGCTGTACGTTTACAGTTTGTACAAGAGCACCTGGATGTTCCACAGCAGTACTGGCAAAATATTCTGTGGACAGATGAAACCAAAGTTGAGTTGTTTGGAAGAAACACACAACACTATGTGTGGAGAAAAAGAGGCACAGCACACCAACATCAAAACCTCATCCCAACTGTAAAGTATGGTGGTGGGGGCATCATGGTTTGGGGCTGCTTTGCTGCGTCAGGGCCAGGACGGATTGCTATCATTGAAGGAAAAATGAATCCCCAAGTTTATCAAGACATTTTGCAGGAGAAATTAAGGCCATCTGTCCACCAGCTGAACAAAGGAGGTTCAACCAGTTATTAAATCCAAGGGTTCACATACTTTTTCCACCTGCATTGTGAATGTTTACATGGGGTGTTCAATAAAAACAAGGTAACATTTAATTATTTGTGTGTTATTAGTTGAACCCCTTCCCGACCTTTGGCGTAACGATCTGCTCTATAAAAAAGTCACATGACCTAATCACTCGGTTAAATGCTGTAAAAATAAAAACGGTGCCAAAACATAAATTTTTTGGTTATCTTGCCTCACAAAAAACTTAATATAGAGCAATAAAAAATCATATGTACCCCAAAATAGTACCAATAAAACTGGCACCTTATCCCGTAGTTTCCAAAATGTGGTAACTTTTTTGAGTTTCTACTGTAGGGGTGCGTCAGGGGGGCTTCAAATGGGACATAGCATCTAAAACCAGTTCAGCTAAATTTGCCTTCCAAAATCCATATGGCGTTCCTTTCCTTCTGCGCCCTGCCTCGTGCCCGTACAGCAGTTTACGATCACATGTGGGGTGTTTCTGTAAACCGCAGAATAAGGGTAATAAATATAGAATTTTATTTGGCTGTTAACCTTTGCTTTGCTACTGTAAAAAATGGATTAAAATGTAAAATCTGCCAAAAATGTGAAATTCTGAAATTTCATCTCCATTTTCCATCAATTCTTGTGGAACACCTAAAAAGTTTGTAAAATCAGTTTTATATACCTTGAGGGGTTTAGTTTCCAAAATGGGGACATTTTTGGGTGGTTTCTATTATGTAAGCCTCACAAAGTGACTTCAGACCTGAACTGGTCCTTAAAAAGTGGGTTTTGGAAATTTTCCGAAAAATTTCAAGATTTGCTTCCATACTCCTAAGCCTTCTTACGTCCCCAAAAAATAAAATGTCATTTTCAAAATGATCCAAACATGAATTAGACATATTGGGAATGTAAAGTAATTACTATTTTGAAGGTATTACTATCTATTATAAAAGTATAGAAATTGAAATTTGGAAATTTGCTAATTTTTAAAAAGTTTTGGTAAATTTGGTATTTTTTTTATGAATAAAAATGTTTTTTTTTTAACTTATTTTTACCACTGTCATGAAGTACAATATGTGACGAGAAAACAATCTCAGAAAGGCCTGCATAAGTAAAAGCGTTTTAAAGTTATCACCACATAAAGTGACACATGTCAGATTTGCAAAAAATGGCCTGGGCAGGAAGGTGAAAACAGGCCCAGGGTTGAAGGGGTTAAGCAGACTGTGATTGTCTATTGTTGTGACTTAGATGAAAATCAGATCACATTTTATGACCAATTTGTGCAGAAATCCATATCATTCCAAAGGGTTCACCTACTTTTTATTGCAACTGTATCTTCAATCGGTGTACATGAATCAATTATCAATCCTAATTTATCCTTAACATTTGACAGTGCTGATCTTAATTGAAAATACCTAAACCAACTTAAACCCTCCATATTCCCTCGTTGTACTATCAAAGATAGAGGGAAAATTTATCCCTTTTCCACCACTTGTGCTAAAAATAATTTAATTTTTTTTTTTCCAAAAGTAATCCCCAGAAATTTCTAGCAGTTCCTACAGAGGTTATTCTTAACTGATTTATATTTAACCTGCAAGAAAAAAGAATCATGACAGGCTCGACTGGATATTGTACTAGGTGGTGGGTATTCCTTCTAGTGGAGAATACAGTGCCAAATGGAGTTATCATACGGTGGCATGCAGAGCACCTACAGCAGTATCATATGGGACCATAGGGTGTGAATGAGCCCTAAGACAGTTTAATTAATACTGCCAATAAATTGTGGTATGCACTACTACAGCATACTGTATATTCATCAGGAAACAATGCTGTAAAGCTGCACTGCCCCCTGGTGGTAAACAGTACAATCTGATTTGTTACTATCCTGTCAAGCCTGCTTAAGACATTAGCCAAGCAATGATTTAGGTATACAACTAAATGACAAGTGTATTCACAGTCTGTCAACCTTGCCAACACACACACTGAATATAAGAATAAAGCACCAACTTTTTCTTTCTCTTCTACTGCTCTAAAAGTAGGTGTATTTCACAGAATCCTATCATTTTATTTCTTATAGTCTGCGCTCAGCAACTCCTACTACATCACCCAGGTGCTTTTATAAACAGGATAATGTGTGAACTGCTCCCCCATGACATCTGCCAGTAGAAAGTGAGGGGTGGGAAGAGGTGGGTGGGGAGTACTCCTCTGACACTATGCTTAAAAAAAGAAATCTTACTGGAAAACCTCTTTTAACGAGGACGCATTTCATGATGAGCAATCTGCTTTAAAATATGATTATAATATCATTAAGATATCATTCAGCATTTCACTGCTAGGATTGATGTACTAGGTCAATTAATTACTCCATCCATCTTCCATGCTCCACTAATCCCTGTGAAAATCTAAAAAGCTAGCATGAGCTAGCAGTTCGTGATGTTGTTACCAATGTTCTCTTTGAAAGACAAATGGCAACCTTGATGCCTTAAAGGGGTTATCCCACTTTGCGTTTTTATACTTACCTGCTGCCACCGCGCGTTCACTTCCTGGATTCTGGCTGGGGGCGGGCTTCATCTTGATTGAAGTCTTCTCCCGGCCGGGCCGCGCACTGGACTGAACGCGCACGCTGCCGCGCATGCGCCATGTGACTTATTTCTGGCCAGTATAGTACAGAGCCGGCGTGCGCGTTCGCAGCTCTGTACTATTCTGGCCGGGAAGAAGTCACCGTCGCGCATGCGCGGCAGCGTGCGCGTTCAGGACAGCGAGTGGCCCGGCCGGGAGAAAAGAAGGAGTCTTCTGGGCAAGCGCGACCATCGGGATTTTGCAGAAGAGCGGTGGTCGTAACCAGGGGAGACCGAGTCACAACAATAAGGTAAGTGGGGATGAATTTTATCCTAATCGGTGGGAATTTGTTAATAAAGTATATTTACAAAAATGATCACTGTCAAATCATTAACAGATTTAACAGTGATCATTATGATGGGATAACCCCTTTAAGCTGAGCACTCTGCCTGATCACAGAAGAACTGTATGGCTGCACCGTTCTCTCTCCGGTCCTGCACTCATCTATACGATTGGGACAGGAAAGCTAACCAGCCTAAAAGCTCATATACACACGTGATGATTTTTCAAACCACTGGCGACTGGTGGACCGTAAAACGGTTGCTTTAGATATGATGGATCTTGCGTGTGGCATGTGTGATAAAGCACAAGTTGCTAAAAATGTAAATGTTGATACAACACAGAAATTTCCATATCACGTTGTCAATAATGATGATGTTTATGCTAGTATGATTGATCACTATTAGGGATGAGCGAACTTGCGCTTCAAGTTTGGTGTACAAGGTTTGGGTTCGGATTATCTAAAAATTCCGTTATGGATTCCGCTACCACGGACCATAACTTATGGTCTGTGGTAGCGGAATCCATAACAGAATTCTTAGGTAACTGAAACCCGAACCTTGTACACCGAACTTGAAAATACAAGTTCGCTCAACACTAAACATTATAGCTTTCACCATAATTATATAGTTGAGCTTCACACTGGGAGTTATCATTTGACTGATCAGACAAGCGTGAAGCTGTCCATACACATTAGATGAACCCATCAATTTCAGCGAGTTTAACCAACCTTCTAATGTGTATGGAACCTCATGTCTCTTCTCCAGCAGCTGATGTCGGGAAGATAAGTACTCTGCATACTGGATTTCAACTGTTCGATCTTTCTGTTAGCAGTCCGGCAGCAGCTTTCCCCATCTCCCATTCACTACATATGCATGCATTTGCATATGAGATTATGGACAAGTATTTATTTGACAGCTACTGTATCTCACTTGGCATGGCCAGCCTAATGAGGACTTGTCACCTTTCCTGACATATCTTCTTGCTAGAAGCTTATGAATTAACTGCCAGCAGCCCAGTGGCGTAGCGTGGGTTGCAAGCAGCCAGGGCAAGCCAAGTATTGCGCCCCCCTAACCTGTGGCCATACCCCTTTTTACAGATAATGTAGTAGATATCACTTGCAGTCATACGTAACACCACAGATAACACAGTGATAACTCTCTGAGTACAGATAATGTAGTAGATTGGTGTGAGCCCCCAGAATTCAGAACACGCAGTGTTACCTGAAGTCTGGGGCCAGGCTGCTACAGTATGGGCCAAATTCTATATCCACCCTCCCATCACTACAGAACATACAGGCTAATACAGCGCCCCATACCTCTTACATCCAGTGACGTCTCCTTTGATGTAGATGTTCTCTTTCCTCATCTTCTCCTTTCAGACCAGACCACCATTTTTCAGTCATTCAGTCATTCGTCTCTGCAGTTTGACAAAAAAAATATCTTAGTTTACTTCTTTTCCATCATCCTCCCATCTTCTGGACAAATCATCCTACCAACCCAATACTGTGCCATGGTGCTCCCCAATATTATACTGTAGAAACAGATAAACCCCCTGATAATAGTAGTACCATGCAGATAGTGCCCTTCAATAATTATTGGCACACAGTGCCCTAAAATAACTGCACCCAGCAAATAGTGCGCCTGACATTAATAGTGTAAACATAACGTCCCCCAAAAATAATTGTGGTAAGATGATACTGTGCCAAGGGGCCCCCACAGTAATAGTGCTCCCAAAAGTCCCACCAATAGTAATAATTCTCTGCTAGAGCACACATGGTAGTAATAGTGCCAGAAGTAATAATGCTCCCATAGTGCCCATACTAGTAATCATGTTCCCCATAGACCCCCAGTAATAATAAAGACCATCATAATGCC